>NC_081850.1:81842283-82189783 GCF_963259705.1 Myotis daubentonii | reverse complement strand
GAAACCCCCGGGGTTGCTGGACCCTGTCTGTCCCCGGGCGGACCTCAGGTCTCGGGCATCCACATCTCCTGGCTCCGTGCACAGAACACCCCTGTAGGCCCCCCACATCCCCCGCCCTTGTCCCCCGCCCGTGGCCCCCGCCCCGGGGCCTGCAGTTGCTAATGGTTGGGGTGGGCTGCGCGCCCACAGACAGGCATCTGGGGCTGAGCCCCGGCAAGGACGCGGCCATGACGGTCTTTGACGCCACGGGCGCGGCTGCGGTATCGCTGGGTCAGCACACGTGTCCCGGGTCACCAGCTCTTCCATGAGGACCCAACCGGTGCCGCCGGCCCGCCCGCCCGCCCGGGACCCAGCTGATGGGCAGGACGGGCTGAGCCGTGAGACGGCTGGTGTGGTCTCTCCCGCCCGCCCTCCCTCAGAGCTTCGGAGCCTAAGGGTCGCCTGAGCCTGCTCAGGGCAGCGTCTCCAGCCCCAGCTCAGTGCTGATGCCAGCATCTTGGGAGGCCCCCCAGCACCCCACCCTCGGGACCTGCGGGGGCCACGCTTACGTCCAGAACAAGACGAACTCCAGGTCCCCGTCCCGCGTCTCGATGGAACGCAGAGCCAGCCTCAGGGGGTCGTCGGGGGAGACCAGGTGTGCCCGGCTGGAGGCCAGCCGGAGGGTCAGCCAGCGCCCGGCCACCTGTGGGTGCAGGTGCAGGTGGGGAGGGTCCGCAGCCTCCAGTCCCGGGGGATGGATGGGGGATTGGTGGGTGCCCGTGGCCCAGGTGGGAGCGGGGTGTGGTCAGCCTCCCTCTCAGGCCTCACTGCCCCCCTCCGCTCCCCCCTCCTGTAGCCCCTCCTGTACTCAGTCCACGCCGTGCCCGCTGGGTCGTGTGCCCTGGCCGAGTGCAGGGCGGGGAGAGTCTCCCTGGTCCCCGGGCTGAGCCTGGGCCGTGTCAGCGTTACCTTCTGGACGTCAAAGCCGGGCTGCACGGGCACCTCCTCCAGGGTCCTCTGGGCGCTGGCCAGGCCCAGGCCGAGGGCCAGGACCACGGGGGCCCAGAGGGCGGCGCGGCCGGGCAGCCGGGGCCCCGTCTGCATGTCCGACCTCCAGCTGCCGCTCGTCCCGCCCGGACGCCCTGCAGGTCCCGGAGCCATGGCCGGGGAAGGGCACTGGCGCCTGTGAGAAGGGAGTGCCGGGTGCGGCGGGCGAGGGCCGTCCGGGCGGTTTGGCCACGTGGCACGTGCCTGGGAGCCGTGGGGGCGGAGGAGGGCGGGAGGCGTGTGTGCGGGTCCCATAGGCTGGCTCTCTCCCCGGCTCCTCCTGGAGCACCGTCTGTGCCCGAGCGGCCGGCACCCTGTGCTCCGCCTTGCCCGCTGGCGAGTTATTCGTGTTTTAATAACAGGGTCTGTGTCTGTCCCTTCCTCCAGGTTCGCACCAGCCCCGTCCGGCTGTGCCTCAGAGCAAACCTGGCACCCTCGGCCCGGAGCTGAGGGGGAGCAGGCGCCGGCCCCCCGACCGACGAGAACCCGGGAGCCGTCCCATCTCTGCTCAGGGTTCTCTGATGTTTCTCTCCCCGTCGGTACTGGTCACTGGTCTCTTCCCAGAAGTGCCCCGTTCTCTCTACACGACTTCACTCTTACACAGACCCCCTCACGGGCAGGCACCTTGCCTGCTGATATAGGATTGTCCATGTTTAAATGTGCGCAGATACTGTCACGTGCATGTAAATTATTCTTCTTTAAAAACCCCTGCTTCTGGCCGTAACCGGTGTGGCTCAGTGGATAGAGCGTCGGCCTGCGGACTGAAGGGTCCCAGGTTCGATTCCGGTCAAGGGCATGTACCTTGGTTGCGGGCACATCCCCAGTGGGGGGTGTGCAGGAGGCAGCTGATCGATGTTTCTGACTCTCTATCCTTCTCCCTTCCTCTCTGTGAAAAATCAATAAAATATATTTTTAAAAAAATCCCTGCTTCTGTCACTGCAGTCCAGGGTGGGACCGTCCGGCCTGCGGGCTGTGGGCGCCCGCGAAGCCATTGGTCCCCCCGGCCAGGCATTGGGGGCTCGTGACATGTCCGAGCGAGCAGAGCAGCGAGCTTTAAGTTGGTGATCGTGTGGCCGCGCATGACGTCATACACGTCTGAATGGCTCCTGGGGGGGGGGGGCTCCCTCCCGCCCTGCCTCCTCCCCGGGGGAGGCCATGGAGTTTGTGAGAACAGCGAGGCCCCCTCCCGCCTGCCCTCCTGCAGCTCCTCCCTCCGGGACGGTCCTGTTTCCATCGGCGGAGGACGCGGCGGACGCGGTGCAGACACGGGGACCTGGTGCCAGGTCTCCTCCGAGCAAGGCCCCCCCCCCCGCCCCCCGCTCCTGGGAGACGACCTTGGGCCGCCCTGCGAGAGGCAGGATCTGATCGGCGGTAACTCGAGTCGGCTCTGCCTGGGCAGTCGGGTGTCTGCGCTGCGTGACCGGCAGGGCTCAGCCCTTCCTGCAGCTGGCGTGTTGCGGGTCCCAGCGCTAACCCCTGAGCTGCCTCGGCTGCCCAGGTCCCGGCAGCGGAAAGGAGCCTGCTCGGCGCTGACCCTGAAAGTCGGGGCCTGTGATGCTCGGCCCTGCCCCCGCCCTGCCCTCCTGCCCCCCCACCCCACCCTGCCCTCCTGCCTCCCCCCCCCCCAGCCCGGCCCCACCTCCCCCAGGAAAGACTCAGCAGACGGGCTCTGATGTGACTCTTTATTGTGAGGGGCTCAGAGCAGAGGGTCCAGGGAGCAGCCGGCAGGGCCCGGTCCCAGGGGGGCAGCGCCCAGCAGCCTCGGGGCCCCAGCCCCTCCTGGGGCCTCTGGCTGGAAGGAGGGGTGATGTCGTCCTGCAGGAGGGCCGAGGTCCTGGAATGCAGGAGGGTCCCTGTGACCCTGGGGCCTGGGGAACAACCCTCGCCAGCCCTCCCAGCCCCCGGCGCCCACATCCGGCCCGGGACCCCGGGGCGTCCGCCGGTGCGTGTGGCCAGGACACAGGAGACACAGGTCAGTTCACGCCCTTCGGAGGGTGGGCACGCGGCAGCCGATCCCCGAGACCCGGGGGGACCCCGGCTCCAGCCCTTCCCACGGGGTCCGGCAGGTGGCAGGCGGGCGCTCAGGCCCCCGTGTCGGAGGGCGGGGGGCCTGGGGGGGGTGATGGAGCGGAGCCTGGGCCCCCCCGGACCCCACACCCAGAATGTGGGGCGGGACAGGTACGTTACCCAGGAGGCGGGTCGGCAGGACTCGCTTAGACACGGCACCTCTCTGCGGGGGGAGGGGCGGCGTGGGAGGTCATGGGTCGGCCAGGACACCAGAGGGGTCTCAGGGGGACCCCACCTCAGGGGCTCTGCAACCCCACCTCCCATCCACCCCCGAGAAGCCTGGGTGATGGGGAGGCCGCCATGGGAGAAAGGCGTTCCCAGTGCGCATGGCCTTTTGACTGGGGGCCGTGGCAGGGGGTCGGGGGTCAGGGGTCAGGGGTCGGTGGGCAGGGTCACCTTCCGCCTGGGCCGGGGTGAAGACCATCTGGATGTGTATGGGCAGCAGCCTCATGGCCCGGCCGAACTGCTCCATGGCCACCTGGTCCACCTTCGGGGTCCTGGCTGTGGGGGGCGGGGGTCAGTCCCTGGACTGGGGGAGCCGGGACCCTGCCCGGGACGAGGCAGGCAGGGCACCCCGACATCTGAGGTCAGCAGAGCTCAGCCCCGCTTCCCAGGGTCGAACAGGGCTCCGCCCACCTGTCCTCCAGGTCCCTGTCCCCCTCGGCCCAGCCCCCTCCCAGGGCCATGCGGGGTCAGGGTCCCAGGAGATCAGGGCCCCTCCGTCCCGGCCGTGGGAGCATCTTCCCAGCCCGCACCGGCCGTGACCCACGGAGAGCGCTGGGGGCCGGGGCGTGTGCCCGGGAACGTCCCGTCTGCTCTCGGAGGTTATGGCGACAGACATGTTCGCAGCTGACTTTGCACTTGGCAGAGTCATTGAAGCCCTCCGCCCGCCGAGCCTGCAGGGTCCTGAGTCGCCGTCCACTCGCCGCCCCCATCCGTCCCGCCTGAATGTGTGTCCCCTCCCCCCGGGGCCCTGGGACCCCTCCCCCCCGGGCGGCTGGCGCACCCAGGTACTGGCAGGCCAGGCTCTGCTTGGCGGGCGCGGCGTTCTCCAGGCACAGGAAGGCGTAGGTCTCGTAGTCGGTGTCCAGCACGTGCGCCTTGCTGTCCCCCAGGCCTGGAGGTGGACGGGGCGGTGGGTGAGTCCGGGTTCTTCCCTCCAGCAGGAGGGGGATGCGGGTCGGCTCCCCCTGCGCGGCCACCGGGCGAGGACGGGAGAGCGGCTCCTACGCCCCCGACCGGCCAGCCACTCCCTGAGCCGCCCCCGGGCACAGGGGCCTGAGCGCCCGCCACCTGCCGGACCCGGGCTCGGTCATCACTCGTTCCGAGGGGGCCCGCCCACCCCGTGTCCTGGTTAAGAAATGGGGGTTGGCCTGGCAGGTTTGGCTCAGTGGTTGAGCGACAACCTGTGGACTGAAGGGTCCCAGGTGCGATTCCTGGACAGGGCACGTGCCCAGGTGGTGGGGCGTGCAGGAGGCAGCCGATCAATGATTCTCTCCCCCCCCCCCCGCTTTCCTCTCTGAAATCAATAAAAATATATTAAAAAAAAAAAGACAGAAATGGGGTTTCCACGCCGATCTCGCGAGAGCCCGGCAGCGCCGAGGGAGGAGGCCGTCCGCCCGGGGCAGCACGTACTGTTGATCTTGAACTCAGCAGGGACCCCGGTTTTCTCCCCGAAGATCTTGCCCTGGACACAGCTGCCGTCCTCCCTGGAAGACAGTGTCCCGAGAGCCGCCCTCAGGCTCCGCGGTGAGAGCCAACCCCAGCGCCAGAGGCCCACGGCCGGAGCTGGCGCCACACCCACGGGGACCTCTAGTGGCCACCGGGGACCAGGGTCCCGACGCCCCTGGAGCACAGATGGGCTGGGGTGCCCTCGGTCTTCCTCAGGGCGTTGACCTGCATTCCCCGGCAGTGATAGCTCTGGGTTCCCATCCGCCCCCCCAGCTCTCTCTGCCACCCCCTCCCCACCCCAGGGGCAGACAGGGCCATGGCGGGAGGGCCCCGGCCTCGACCCCGCTGCCCCTGGCCAGCGGCCTCCACACAGGCCTCCCCACACTGACCCCGCGTCGCTCTGTGGCCCTAGAGCCCTGGGCAGGGGCTCCAAGGGGCCCGGAACCTCCCGGCCCTGCCCCCCGACCCCATATCGCCCACAGGAAGCCGGGTCCCCTCAGGAGCCCCCCGTCCTGGCACCCACCCCCCTCCCCGCAGCCGGACACCCACCATCTGTGCACCATGATCTCCAGGTCGCCCTGGGGGGTGGGCCGCAGCTCCTTGACGTACATCCTCAGCGGGGCGTTCTGGGTGCTCAGCAGGGCGAGGTCGCTGGCCGCCATGGCCATGGAGTACCAGGTCCCGGCCACCTGGGGAGGGGCCGTGAGCTGCACTGGGGGGCGGGCGGGGACCCCAGCTCCCGGTGGGCTCTCCGACCCTCCCGTCTGGGCCAGCGGAGTCCTACCCACTCCCGACTCCCCCAGGCCGGCCTAGGGCGGGGGCTGGGTCCGCGGGGCCCTCACTGACCCCCCTGGGCCGCTGTGGGACCCCCCTCTGCTGAGCTGAGGAATGTTCTAGCTAAACTCATCTCAGCCCAGAGAAGCACCCCGAGAGCCGCCTCTGTGAGTGAGGGGGAGGCAGAGAGGCCAGGGAGGGCCTGGACTGTGTCCCCCCAGATTCATATGTTGCAGCCCTGAGCCCAGCACCTCAGACCACGACTTTAGGAGGTGAGATCTTTGCCCAGCAGCGTGGCTCAGTGGTTGAGCGTCCCGGGTTCGATTCCCCGTCAGGGCGAGCTGGGGGCTCGATCCCCGGTGGGGGGCGTGCAGGAGGCAGTCGCTCAGTGATCCTCATCATTGGTTTTTCTCTCTCCCCCTCCCTTCCCCCCCCTCTCTAAAAATAATAATAATAATAAGCAATAAAAATAAAAAATATTAATCAAATAAAAAAAGGAAATGGGTCCTGGAAGAGGTGAGGACGTTAAAGGGAGGGTGGGCCCTGGCCCCGCCTGACGGGTGCCGTGTAAGCGGAGGCGATGGGGACACACGGGCACAGAGCGCAGGCCGTGTGGGGGTGCAGGGGGCAGCCGCCCACCCCCGGCCTCGGACCAGCCTCAGGACCTGAGACCCTAAGTGGCTGCTGTTTAAGCCGCCGTCCGGGGGGCTTTGTGAGGGCGGCCCCAGCGGAGTCCTGCAGGCCCCGGACACCCCAGCCGCCCCGTCTTCTGAGGCCCCCGGCGCCCGGCACTCAGCCCCGCCCCAGCCTCCCCACGCACAGCACCGCGTCCCCGACCTTCTGGACGTCCAGGTCCTCCCCGGTCTGGGGCACAAAGATGTCCTGGGTGCCGCACACCAGGGCCACGCTGAGAGCGAGCAGGAGGCACCTCATGGCTGCGGCTGCGGGACTTCCAGCTCCGAGCGCTGAGGCCGAGGCGGCGGGCGCGGGGCCTTATATGGGAGCGGGCGGCCGCGTGGCCACGGGTTCCCCGAATCCCCAAGGCTCCTTCCTCCCAGGGACAATAGGAGGCCTTCTTCCCGCTGAGCTGAAGCCGGAAGGTCCGCTGTGTCCCCCAGTTCCCGGTAGGGCCCCGCAGGGAAGGATGGGGGGCTGGGCTGGCCGCCAGCGGGAGGGACACTGCGGGCCGGGCTCTGGACAGCGGCCTGAGCCAGCCCTGAGGAGGCCGTGTCCCGGGGGGGAGGGGTGCGTGGCCGGAGAGGCCCACGTGAGCCCAGGACCCCTGGACACCGGGTCCGTGTGGCCGCCTGCCCCTCCCCCTCCCCCGCCCGCTGGACCAGCCGCCCGGAAAGGCAGGGTCGCTCCTGGCTCCTCCTGGCTCTGCTGTTCTCTCTTCCTCCACCTGCACAGCCCGAGGCCATGACCTGTGTGTCCTCCCCACTGTGCAGCGGGTCAGTGAGGTTCAGACAGAGCTCGGGGGGCGGCGGCGTGAGCCCCGCACGTGTTTGCTGCTGAGGCCGAGCGGCCGTCACAGCGTCACAGGGCCCGGTGGGGCCGATGGAAGTGGCCTGGCCTCAGCGGGTGGGCAGGTGGGCGGGGCCCCGGGACCCAGCTACCCGGCCCCCAACGGCCATCTCCCGCATGTTTTTAAACATGTTTTGGTTGATTTTTAGAGCGAGAGGAAGGGAGAGAGAGAGAGAGAGGAACATCGATGCGAGAGAAACCAGCATCCGCTGCCCCTGCGCGCCCCACACGGGGGATCAAGCTCGCAACCCGGGCACGTGCCCTGACTGGATTCGAACCCGGGACCTCCTGGTTGACAGGTCGGCGCTCGGCCACAGCCACACCGGCCGGGCCGGTCCTCACGGTTCATGAAGAGCAGCTCGGGGCCTGCGGGGTCCTCAGAGGCGGCTGCTGGTTCAGATGAGACCGTGCTGTGGCGGGGGTGGGGGGAGGGTGGGGGGCTAGCCTAGTGCCTGGTGTCCTAACGGGGAAGCAGGGGCAGAGCGGGGTCGCGGGGAGAAGGGCTGGGCAGCAAAGGCAGAGGTGGCCTGAGCCGAGTGCCCGCAGCTGGGAGAGGCGGGAAGGAGGGTCCCGGAGCCTGGGGCGGGGCAGGGGCGGCCGGACACCCGGACCGTGGGCTCCCGGCCTCAGCACCGGGGAGAGGGGATCCCCTGTCAGCAGCCCCCGCCGGCCCCGCGGGCTCCTGGGCGATGACGGCCCGAGCCAGAGGCACAGGCCCGGACGGGCGTCTACCGTGACCCGGGGGGCAGAGGCCGCCCAGCAGGTCACGCGGGGCCGGGGCAGCGCCAGGAGAGCGGGCGTCCGGGTTCCCGGAGCTCGGGGCACGCGGCCGCCAGCCGCAGGCGTTTCCTGCAGGCTTCTCGGAAGCCCCGGGCGCCTGCCAGGGGGCGCGTGTCCCGGCCGCTCCCGGCACCTTCTCCGGCCACGGAGCCGCGTTTCCAGGAATGAGGTTCCGTGGAAAACCCTGAACCAGGAAATGGAGCCTCTGGCACCGGCAGCAGGAGGCCCCGAGGGACACACCTGTGGGACCTGGCGGAGGCCTCGCCCACCGTGCGCCCCGTCCCCCCGAGGGCCCTGGCACCCGGGAGCCGGGTGGGGGTCGGGCCTGTAGTCGCCGAAGCGGGAAGTTACTGCAGCGAAGTGACCCCAGGCGGCCTCGATGGCAATGCCACGTCCCCCGAGGCCTGCTCCCCGACACCGGGCAGCGCGTGGGCTCCTGAGCGCCCGTCCCCCCAGCGCCAGGGCCCTGAGCAGGTGCCGTCATGGTTACGGCCGGTCCAGGAGGCATACCTTTCCCCTGTGGGGGCTCCGTCCCCACACAAATCATCACCCAGTTCCTTCCCAGGCCACCACCGTGCCCACCCCCGATACCACCACCATGCCCACGCCCCATACCACCACCGTGCCCACACCCCATACCACCACCATGCCCACGCCCCATACCACCACCATGCCCACGCCCCATACCACCACCATGCCCACGCCCCATGCCACCACCGTGCCCACGCCCCATACCACCACCATGCCCACCCCCATACCACCACCATGCCCACCCCCCATACCACCACCGTGCCCACCCCCCATACCACCACCATGCCCACCCCCATACCACCACCATGCCCACCCCCCATACCACCACCGTGCCCACCCCCCATACCACCACCATGCCCACACCCATACCACCACCGTGCCCAACCCCCATACCACCACCGTGCCCAACCCCCATACCACCACCGTACCCATCCCCCATACCACCACCGTACCCATCCCCCATACCACCACCGTACCCACACCCCAGGCCCCAGGCACAGCCTTATCACAGCAAATATAATGTCCACCCCCAAATGTGCCTCCAAACCGCACCCCCCCCACAGCCACTGACAGCAGGGCGGTTCCTCCAAAAAGCAAAGAGCCCTGTGACCAGCAGTGCGCCCTGGGCGGGCACCCAGAGAGCCGTCAGCAGGTCTCAAAGGGACATTTGCACACCCATGTTCGTAGCAGCCAAGTGTGGGCACAGCACGGCGCCCCTCTAGGAGGGATGGAAAAACCAATGTGGTCCATCCACACGGGCGGCGTTACTCAGACTTAAAGGGAAGGGATTCCTGCCCAGCGGCGTGGCCAGGAGCCGCGGTTCAACTCCCGGGCAGGGCACAGGCCCGGGCTGCGGGCTCGATCCCTTGTGTGGGGCGTGCAGGAGGCAGCCGACAGCTGCGGGCCCGCCCTCTGAGCGGCTGCTCCCACTGTGGGGGCGCAGTGACCCCCAGGGGCAGCTCCGGTGTTGAGCACCTGCCCCTGGGGGTCAGTGTGTGTCAGCGCGACTGGTCGACCAGTCGTCTGGTCGTTCCGCCATTCGGTCGCTGGGCTTTTATTACATAGGATGTTTCCATCTCGCTCCCTCTCCCTTCCGCTCTGACATCAGTAAAGTCTTGTTCTTTAAGGGAAGGAAGCCTGGGTGGGCCTGGGTGAAGGAAGTGGTCACCGAGGGACACGCCTGCAGGTCCCACCCCAGGGCCGGGCGGCTCCAGGGACGGACACCGCGGCGGCCGCGTCTAACACCTGGACGGGGGCCCGCGGCGCGTTTTCCCGTCTCCGCGTGCACAGGCGGCTGTGATAGGGCTCTGCTCCCGCCTGGAGAGGGTCAGCCCGTGACCCGACCGGCCAGGCGGAGGAGGTGCACAGGACAGGGGTGGGGGGGGGCAGTTCGGGGGCTCGGTCTCCGACCACAGGCTGACTTTTCTCCATCCTTCCCGCGCCCAGTAACTCCACCAACGCCCGCACTGTGGCCCCTTTCCTGGGTCTGGATGACGAACGTGTGTCCCTACAGAGTCTGGCCTCGTCCCGGGAAACTGTTACACCAGCTGGAAACCATTCGTTCCATTTATTTTCTGGCCTTGCAGGAGCGAGCCGGGCGGGCGGGGCTCAGCAGGGCAAAGCTGCTGCACCTGAGGCTGGCGCAGCTGGCGCTGGCGGCAAAGACCAGCGGGAAAGCCACAGAGACGGGTGGGGGCGGGGCGGGGCGGGGCGGGGGGAGTACGGCCAGAGGGAGAGCCGGTGGTGCAACCCGCAGCAAGAAATACCAGAGGGGACTGCTCCCTCCTCCCCAGCGGCCTCCTCCTGCCCCTCATCATTGCCGTCTCTCTCCCTCTCCCCTCCTCTCTGACATCAATACAAATCCATTTCTGTTAAAAAGGGAGCTATTTTGCCAGGGGTTTCACCGCTGTCATGTCTCCCCGGAAGGTCCCCCATCGAGCCCACATGGGACCTCAGGATGAACGTTCTTAGGAAATCTGTGCGTGAGACGGCGCTAAAGGGAGGCCATCGCGGAGGAGCCGGGCCTCCCCGTGACCAGCGTCCTCCTCTCTCTCTCTCTCTCTCTCTCTCTCTCTCTCTCTCTCTCTCTCTTTCTCTTTCTCTCTCTCTCTCTTTCGTCCTTCGCTGTATTCGAACCTCAGGCCCAGCAATCCCCAGGCCAATTCTCTATCCACTGAGCCAAACCAACCCGCACTCCTCTATTCTCTTTTTTTTAGGGCCTGACGTACAGCGTTTCAATCGCCTCCTTTTTTCTGGTGGATTCAACTGAGACCACTTGTTGAGGTGAAAGCACTCACGTTTGCCTCTTGTTGATCACTGAGAGAGAGAGAATTTGACGGGGCCCTGTAGTTCATTGTGAAATCCCTACATGAGGAGGGAGAAAAGGAGACTATGTCATTTCTTTCCATGTCTCTGATCTTCAGAAATATTCCCCCGAGAAAATCGGGGAGAAGAGACAGGGAATGAGGTGACGTGTGCCCAGCTCCTGAGAAGTCTCAGACTCTGAAGGAATCACAGGGGAACTCCCTGTGAACTAGAAGGCATCTGGTCGGCCTCGGTCCGGAAGGCAGTCTGGGCTCAATAGTCCTTTTCCAGAGAGCGGGTTGCCTCACTTGGGGAAGAAGTTGCACCGCGTGTCTGTTTTCCATCCCCTTCCTCTGACCTCGTCCTCTTAGATTTCCTCTCCGCAAAGCCAATGGAACGGTTGTATCTCAGACTTGGGCCCAAAACCCTCTCGGATGAGTTGTCGCACCTGGATCCTGCCCTCACCTCACCCGGCATCGCCACGTGCACATGTTTATCTAGATGAAAAGATGGTGAGAACGTCAAGACGGCATATTGGGCGAGAGATGGGTATACTGACGACTTACTATCGCATCCTGATCTCTGATTTATTATGGCAGCTCTTCCGGAACACTAGGAGTGTGCGGTGCTTTTCTCTGAAGTTTTCCCTGCCCCTGTACCTCACCACGGACGGCACCCACTCGACAGGGACTGCCATGTGTTCAAAGCACAGTGTCACTCACAGAAATAAACGGTGCGACGCCCCCTCCCCTAAGGTGCTCCTTCTGCATGGAGCCTCTCACGGACCGTCAAAGACAGACAACAGGGTAGGTGGAGGGTAGGGGGTTCGGTGGGAATGGGGAGCAACTGGAGAAACAAAACCTGAAAAGAATGGTTCTTTCTCTAGTTCTTTTCCTTTTTCTTTAAAAAAAGAAAAGAAAAAAGAAATATGAGAGGGCTTTGCAGATGTTCATACATAAACAATACAATAACCTTATCTGATACAGAGGGAACGTGCACGCGTACCATCATTCCGTAACGGTCACGATGGCTGCACCCACAGCGGAGGCAGGGACCTGAGGCTGCGCCCCCCGCCTGGCAGGGCTGGACGGGGGACCTCAGGCCGCACCCCCAGCCATGAAGGGCTTGATGGGGAACCTCAAGGTGCACCCCCCGCCCCGGCGCTGGGCCAGGTGACCTGAGGCCACGCCCCCCACCCTGTGGGGCTTGATGGGGGTGGGGCCGGCTGGGGTCTGGATCTAGCTCAATGGGGGTGGGGCCGGCTGGGCCTGGGTCTCGCGTGATTTCGAGGCGCATGTGGGTGGGCGGGGACTTGACTCTGACAGGAGGAAGATGTTCATATACATTTTACTACTTTTTTTCATCTCTGACACTTCTATGATAGAGAAAGTGCAAATAGCAATATTAAAATATTCCCTCTAATTAATTCCCTGTTAATGTGCACGAATTTCGTGCACCGGGTCACTAGTTAATAATAATACAAGAATAAACTCTGTGTGTCAAGTACTCCTTTTGCCCACCTGCACGTGTGGCCTTCTTACCATCTCTCTTTTGTTTTTAATATTTTTTTTATTGATTTCAGAGAGGAAGGGAGAGGGAGAGAGAGATGGAAAATCAATGATAGGAGAGTCACGGACCGGCTGCCTCCTGCACGCCCCGCACTGGGGACGGAGCCCACAACCTGAGCCTGTGTCCTGTCCAGGAATCGAACCCTGACCTCCTGGCCCCTAGGTCGACGCTCAACCACTGAGCCACGCTGGCCGGGCACTTTCTTCACGTTTCTGGCTCCCAGCTCCTAGAACCCCCGGAATTTCCTGGGTGACAGCGTGTCTCAGTCTCCCGAACAAGCCCCTTCCCGCCCCCTGGATGTTGAGGGGCGGAAAGCCCTCAGGATGGGGGCAAACCCCGGGCCTTTGTCCCGCCTCCTCCCTGAGGAGGGCACAGGGTGGGGGCGAGTTCAGTGACCAGTGGCCAGCGGTTCCATCAGCCACGACTGTGGAAAGCAGCTGAACCCCAAAGGACAGGCTCGGGGGGCTCCTGGCTGGGGACCACGGGAGATGTGGGGGCGTGGCCCTGGCGGCAGGGCCCCCCCTTGTCCTGAGCATCTCCTCCGCCTGGCTGGTCCTGGGCTTTATTCGTGACAGTAGGCCAGGGCTCCAGTAGCTCAAGCGTTCCCCGAGCCCCATGAGCCACCCCAGCAAGTCCCAGGAGGTGTCGGCACCCCCAGCTGCAGCCGAGGGCCGGTGCAGGGGACAGACTGTGGTCGGCGTGTGGTGGGGCGGGGCGGGGGCCTCTGTCCGAGCCTGTGGGGTGGGGGATGGGAGCTGCCCTGCTGACTGCCCAGTGGGCACTGAAATAAATGTGTGGCCGGCTGGTGTGGCTCAGTGGTTGAGCGTCGACCTAGGAACCAGGAGGTCAGGGTTCGATACCTGGTCGGGGCACAGGCCCGGGTTGCGGGCTCCATCCCCAGTGAGGGGCGTACAGGAGGCAGCCAATGACTCCCTCTCATCCCTGATGTTTCTATCGCTCTCTCCCTCTCCCTTCCTCTCTGAGATCAATAAAAATATATATTTTAAAAATTAAATTAAAAATGAAATAAGCGTGTGCTCGGCGCCGGGTGCTGTGTGCGCCGGTGACGCTGCGGGTGGATTGCACGGGGCCTGCGCTCGGCTGGCGTCACGCCTGTCCCACGGGTACCTGGCTCAGGTGGGGACCTGTGTCCCTGCAGCTGGGGCTGGGGGCGCACCCGTAGGAGGGGCTGGCGTCAGGATGGAGCGGGGCGTGGAGGGGGCAGCCGGGGTCAGGCAGCCCTGCCCGACCAGCGAGGGGCCTGGGGCTGACTGCGCCCGGGCTGGTGAGGACGGAGGGACAGGGAGTGACCAGCACCCCGAGGGGCTGGCCCTGTCCCCTTGTTTCTCTGGCGTCAGCTGTGCCCTCCAGCCCCCCCGCCCCCGCCTCCCGCCCGCCCCCACCGGCCCCAGGAAAGACGCGGCAGACGGGCGCTGGTGTGTCTCTTTATTGTGAGGGGCTCAGAGCAGCCGGTCGAGGCGGCACCGAGGGGCCTGGTCCCAGGGGGGCGGCGCCCAGCAGCCTCATGGCCTCAGCCCCTCCTGGGGCCCCCGACCGGGAGGAGGGGGTGACGTCGGACGAGGGGTCACGCCGTCCTGCAGGGAGGCCGAGGTCCTGGAATGGACGAGGGGCCCCTGTGATCCTGGGATCCTGAAGGACGGACCTCGCCAGCGCCCCTGGGGGTGCGGACGCCCCTCCTGGGGAGACAGAGCCCCTCACCCACCTCAGGCCCAGTGCCCGCCCCCAACGCCAGCCCCTCGCAGCCCCCCCCCACCCCGCGCCCACACCCGGCCCTCGATCCTGGGGCGTCGCCTGTGCGTGTGGCCAGGACACAGGAGACACACGGCAGTTCACGGCCCTTCAGAGGGTGGGCACGCGGCAGCCGATTCCCAAGTCCCCAGGAGACCCAGGCTGCAGCCCTTCCCCCGGGGGTGGGGTGGGGGGTGATGGAGGGGAGTCAGGGCCCCCGGGACCCCACACCCAACGCTGAGCGGGGCAGGTACGTTACCCAGGAGGCGGGTCGGCAGGACTCGCTTAGACACGGCACCTCTCTGCGGGAGGAGGGGTGACGTGGGAGGTCACAGGTCAGCGACCACACCAGGGGGACCCCACCTCCCACCCACCTCCCGGGAGGCCTGGGGGACGGGGAGGCCACCAGGGGAGAAAGAGCCTCCCCGTGCGCAAGGCCTTCTGACTTGGGGGGCCGGGGGGCGGGGGGACAGGGGGTAGCAGGGGGGCCGGGGGGGGCGGGGGGCCGGGGGGCCGGGGGGCCGGGGGATGGGGGGTAGCAGGGAGTGGGGGGTCACCTTGCGCCTGGGTCGGGATGCGGATGATAGGGATGTGCATGGACAGCAGCCTCAGGGCCCGGCCGAACTGCTCCATGGCCACCTGGTCCACCTCCGGGGTCCTGGCTGTGGGGGGCGTCAGGGGGCGGGCGTCAGAGTGTGGCTCCCCGGGCCCAGGCTCCCAGCTGCCCCGACTCGAGCTGCCTCCCGGGCGGGGATGTACGCACCCAGGTACTGGCAGGCCCGGCTCTGGGCGGGGGCGGCCGTGTTCTCCGCGCAGACAAACAGGTAGTTCTTGTAGTCGGTGTCCAGCACCACGAGCCTGTTCTCCTCCAGGTCTGGGCGAGAAGCAGAGAGGAAGCGAAGGTGAGGTCCCCGCGCCCTCCGCGGGCTGTGGGCTCCTGCCCAGAACCAACTCCTCGGCCAGAGGCCCGCGAGGCAGGAGAGGAAGGGAGAGGATGGGACACACAGCACCTGCTGCAGGTGAGCGGCCAGGTGTGCGGCCGGCCAGGTGGGCTCAGGCCCAAGGGGCAGAGGCAGACAGGAGGAGCTGGAGGCGGGGTGAGGGGTGAGGGGTGAGGGCAGGAGGCACTTTGCAGGGGGAGGGGGGGAGGAGGGGAGGGGGAGGGCGGGACAGCCTGGAGCCCTGGGAGCGAGGAGTGGAGGAGGGCAGGGCAGCCTGGAGCCATCCTGCCGGGAGTCAGAGTTTGCTGGAGGGACGAGAAGTCTCCCTGCACCACTTCCCTCTACGTTCTGAGCCGCCCTCGCTGGGTCGTGGCTCGTGTGGCCCTCGAGCTGGAGGGCCCCAGGTTTGATTCCGGCCGAGGACACACACCTCGGAGCAGGCCTGACCCCGGGCCCCGGTCGGTCGGGTGCGTGCAGGAGGCAACCAGTCCATGCGTCTCTCACCTCGATGTTTCTCTCTGTCTCTCCCCCTCCCTCCCACTCTCTCTAAAAACCAATGGAGAAACATCCTGGGGTGAGGGTTAAAAATTTAAAATTTCGCCCACCCAGGGTGGCTCAGTGGTTGAGCATCAACCCAGGAACCAGGAGGCCACTGGTTTGGTTCCTGGTCGGGGCGCAGGCCCTGTCGGGGCTCCGTCCGCAGTGGGGGGCGTGCAGGAGGCAGCCGACCGATGGGTGATGTTCCTCTCTCATCACCGATGTTTCTCTCTCTCTGTCCCTCCCCCTTCCTCTCTCTCTAAAAACCACTGAAAACTTATTTAAAAATAAGTAAATAAAAAATAGAAACGTCTGTGCCGATGCCCGGGACAAGAGGCTGACCCTGCGCCGTCTCTATTTTGTGTCTCGTTATCAAAGATGAAGGCAGAATGTGCCAACTGCCTGGAGAATCCGTGGAGAGGGAGGCGCTCTGGGTCCTCTGACGCCGTGAGGGGTGCAGGCCCAGCTCAGGTGTCACCTTCCACCGCCTGCAGTGAGCAGGATGCAGCCCTGCAGCCCCCCCCCCAAGCGCTGCCCCCCGAGGGCCCGCCCCGCACCCCCTGAGGCACCCACAGGCCCACACCCGCCTCCCGCCTCCCGCAGGGCTGAGGCTGACCCCTGGGCCCGGCCACTCACAGTCGATGTTGAACGTCCCTGCTCGCTCGGTTCTCTCGGCCAAGATCTTCTCCTCAACACACCGGCCGCCCTCCCTGAAGGGCGGTGACCGCGTAACGGTGACACCCAGGCTGAGGCAGCCACTGTCACCCTCACACAGACAGAGCCATGGCGGGAGGGCCCGGCCCCGCTGCCCCTGGCCAGCGGCCTCCACACAGGCCTCCCCACCCTGACCCCGCGTCGCTCTGTGGCCCCAGAGCCCTGGGCAGGGGCTCCAAGGGGCCCGAACCTCCCAGGTCTGCCCCCCGACCCCCAAACCCCGACCCCGACCCCGACCCCACGCCGCCCACGGGAAGCCGGGTCCCTCAGGAGCCCTGCCCCCCCCCCGTCCTGGCGCCCGGCCCCCTCCCCGCAGCCGGACACCCACCGTCTGTGCACCATGATCTCCAGGTCGCCCTGGGGGGTGGGCCGCAGCTCCTTGGCGTACATCCTCAGGGCGGCGTTCTGGGTGCTCGGCCGGGCGAGGTCGCTGGCCGCCGTGGCCACGGAGAACCAGGTCCCGGCCACCTGGGGAGGGGCCGTGAGCTGCACTGGGGGGCGGGCGGGGACCCCAGCCCCCGGGTGGGCTCTCCGTCCCTCCCCTCTGGGCCAGGCCCCGTCTAACTGGGGTCACGAGCACGCCGGCCCCCTGCGGGCGGCCACACACTTGCAAGGACACCCCGTGCAGCCCCGGGGGCTCAGAGGCCACAGCATGAGTCTCCCAGCACCACCTGGGCCTTGGGAGACAGAGCAGCGGAGGGCCCCAACGTCCCAGCCGCCCGGTCTTCTGAGGCCCCCGGCGCCCTGCACTCAGCCCCGCCCCAGCCTCCCCACGCACAGCACCGCGTCCCCGACCTTCTGGACGTCCAGGCCCTCCCCGGTCTGGGGGACGCCCATGTCCTGGGTGCCGCACACCAGGGCCACGCTGAGAGCGAGCAGGAGGCACCTCATGGCTGCGGCTGCGGGACTTCCAGCTCCGAGCGCTGAGGCCGAGGCGGCGGGCGCGGGGCCTTATATGGGAGCGGGCGGCCGCGTGGCCACGGGTTCCCCGAATCCCCAAGGCTCCTTCCTCCCGGGGACAATAGGAGGCCTTCTTCCCGCTGAGCTGAAGCCGGAAGGTCCGCTGTGTCCCCCAGTTCCCGGTAGGGCCCCGCAGGGAAGGATGGGGGGCTGGGCTGGCCGCCAGCGGGAGGGACGCTGCGGGCCGGGCTCTGGACAGCGGCCTGAGCCGTTTCTCTCTGGGCTCCCTGAGCCCCGCCCGTCCCAGGAGCCAGGACAGCACCCCGACTGGAAAACCTGGGGTCACCGCGGGGGGTCCGAAGGTCTTGACCTCTTCTCCCCAAATCACCTCTTTTTAAATGTGTTTGTTGGTTGTTAGAGAGAGAGGAAGGGAGGGGGAGAGATGGAAATACCGATCGGCTGCCCCTGCACGTCGCCTCCTGGGGATCGAGCTCACAACCCGACGTGTGCCCTGACCGGGAATCGGCCGCACGGCACCTCCTGACCTCGCTGCCTCTCCGCTCCGATCCGTCCCCTGGCTCGAGGCTCACAGCTATCTGCCTGCTGGGCAAAATGAGTGACACAGCCTGTCACCCCCGCCCCCCCCAGCGATCCAGCCCCCAGTTCAGACCAGGTTATTCTCTGTAAACGGAAGTGACTCGGTCTTTGCCAGGAGCCCCATCGAAACCACCTGGGGACGCCCAGGACGCCGCTCACTGGCCCAGAGCCCGGAGGCAGGCCCCGCGACCACACGACCACACGCCGTGGGGCGACCCTCAGCCGAGAAGGAGGCCAGAGGGGCCCTCGGGAGCCAGGTGAGTGCCGCCCGCTGAGGCGATGGGGGCGCGAGGCTGTAGGCCGTGCCAGCCCTCTGGGCGCCGTCCCCCTGACCACAGAAGAGAGAAGGGCTGCCTTACACCGCCCCCCACCAACGCCCCCAGGGAGAGGCCTGGTTTGTGGAGAGCGGAGTCCGCAGGGCCTCATGCAACCGTCCTCTCTTCCTCCAGGCTCACGGGGCTCCCGTCTTTTTTTAAATAAAAATAAAAACCCTCCGGTCGTTCAGCTGTGACCCCCTGAGCCCTCACGGAGGAGCGGCACTTGCAAGTTTCCTAAGGAAACGCTCGGGGAGCGAGGGGCAGGCACACGGAAATGTCTCCTCATTTCTAACGAGAGGTTCGGTGCGCGAATCCGTGCACCGGTGGGGTCCCTTGGCCTGGGCGGCTGTCAGGGCTGATCCCGGCCGTCACCCAGTTCCAATTGGACCAATCCGGGCAGCTGGCGGGGGGGGGGGGGGCGGGGGGGACCGCAGGAGGTTGGCCAGCAGAGGGGGGGGACCGAGGGAGGTTGACTTGAGAGCACACTGACCACCAGGGGCAGCTCCTGCGTTGAGCGCCTGCCCTCTGGTGGTCAGTGCGCGTCATAGCTACTGGCCGGACGTCCGGTCGTAAAGGTTGCTTAGGCTTTTATATGCAGAGATGTGTTTGTCCTCACATCTAGACGCAGGTCTGACAGGCCCTCCGTCGTGGTCTCGAAAATGTATAGAAATTTTAGGGAAAGAGACACCTTCCCCGCAGCCGCTGTCCTGCCAGGAGACGCGCTGTCCTGCCGCGGGCCCAGCCCGGAAGGGGGATGGGCCAGCTGCCTGTCGTGGCCGTGGGCCTGTTTCTCCGCTTCCCTCCCAGGGATGCTGTTGGTGTTTCATGTTGACAACGACCTCTTCTGGTTTTATTGCAAAGAATGGATTTTTTTAAAAATATATTTGTATTGATTTCAGAGAGGAAGGGAGGAGAGAGGGGGATAGGAACATCAATGATGAGAGAGAATCATCGATCAGCTGCCTCCTGCACACCCCCTACTGGGGATCAAACCCACAACCCGGGCATGTGCCCTGACGGGGAATCGAACCCAGGACCAGTCAGTCCGCAGGCCGGCGCTCTATCCACTGAGCCACACCAGCTAGGGCTTAACTTTTAATTGTACAGCGATCCGCTCTCATTTGTCAACAGATGCACGTTTAGGAGCACATGGAGGGTCTTCTGATCACCATCACCCCCCAATATACTCACACCCAGTGCACACACACCCAGTGCACACACCCCAGTGCACACACACCCAGTGCACACACCCAGTGTACACACACTCAGTGTACATACACCCAGTGCACACACCCCAGTGCACCCACACCCCAGTGCACACACCCAGTGCACCCACACCCCAGTGCACACACCCCAGTGCACACACCCAGTGTACACACACACCCAGTGCACACACACCCAGTGCACACACCCAGTGTACACACACACCCAGTGCACACACCCAGTGTACACACACCCCAGTGCACACACCCCAGTGCACACACTCAGTGTACACACACCCCAGTGCACACACCCCAGTGCACACACTCAGTGTACACACACCCCAGTGCACCCACACCCCAGTGCCCATGGGCCCCAGTGCACACACCCCAGTGCACACAGCCCCTCCCCCAAATGCCTATAAAGAAAGGACCTACTGCCTGGAGGGCCTCGATGGGCACAGATTATGCAGAGAGCACATGAGAAACCATGGCAACAAGGTGAGTTATCCCTGGATTTATCACGTACTTGATGGCAACCCGGGGATCTGGGGGGCGGGAGATTACAGGCAATTTGCATTTCTTACGTGTAAAATCGCATGCAAGTGCATTTCCATCTCTTCAGTCCGAGTACCTGCTTAGGTTCCGATTATGCAAAAGTCAGGAAATGCTGAAAATTCCAGGGTGGGAGCTGAAAACCCGGTCTTGTCCCGCCCCCTCCAGAGGGTGGCCTTTCCGTGATTTCATCGTTGATGGATCGCACAAGGGCTCGGGAAACCAGGAAAGCAAGGCAACGGGAGGGTTTCAGGGGCCCCTTCAGTGTGGCCATCCCCGCGCCCTGGACGGGGGCCTCCGCTGGCTGCGAACCGGGTTGGCAGGGTTTTCCTGAGCATCTGAGGGCCCGTGAGTGGCCGACCGCCATGCTTCTCGGGCTGCTGTGCTGCCAGGGCCTGGCCCGGCCGCGGGGGGTGGGGCGAGTGCTGGCTCGGCGTCCTTGCCCTCATCCACCTCCCTCACAGGGGCCGGCCGCTGTCTGCCCAGCGCCTGGGCCTCTGGCTCATCTCCCGGGGACCCCCCACCCCCGCCGGTGGGAGATTGGTGCACAAGGGCCAGGGAGACCCGAGCAGAGGCGAGCAGGGGGCGCCAGAACCCTGTGAGGACCTCGAGCAGAGCCGGGCAGCGCCCAGGTCCCCGACGGCGGCATCACGAATCCTGCCCAGCGCAGACTCCAGCCACTGAGCCCGCCCGGCAGGTTGATGCCATAGCGGGAGGCCAAGCACACGCCTGGCTGGACGCTGAGAGCCTGGGGCGGCCGGCCGGGGCCTGGGGCAGCTGGGCAGGGCCTGGGGCGGCCATGAGGGGCCTGGGGCTGCCGGCCGGGGACAGTGGACGGGGAGGGAGGGCAGGCGCGAGGCAGGAGTGGGAGCTGAGGCTCTGTAGAGGCCATCGGGCAGCATGGCTGACGTCCAGCGACGAGGAGGCCCCTGGACGAGCAGCAGGACGTGCCTCTGGGGCGTGCAGCACCCCCTGCCTCCCGGGCGGCGTGTGCCTCAGCCGCGGCCTCACTCCCAGGTCCGCAGGCGCCGGCTGGGGAGCCCACTAGCCCCCTGAGCTCGCTGATTAGCCAGAGGCCGGCCTGGCCGCGCCCCTTGCCGGCGGGGGGAGGGGGACAGGGGACGGGGTAACAGGAGCTTCTGCTTGATCACAACTGAGCTCCGCCCACTTTCTCTGCTCTTGGTTTGCTGGGGAAGGCGGCGATGTCACAGGTCACAGTAGCCCACAGCCCAGGCCTGTGCCCTTGACCGGAATCAAACCCTGACCTCCGGGTTCACAGGTCAACACTCAGCCACTGAGCCCCGCCGGCCGGGCTCCCGCACTCTTCACGGCTCGGCTCAAGCGGCACTTCCTCCAGGAAGCCCTCCCTGACTGCTGGGCCGCCCTGACCGAGTCGCGCCCGCTGTAGCTGGGTGCGGGGTGCCCGCGCCCGTGCCCCTCCCAACCAGGATTCCGTCTGTGAGGCGTGCGTTTGCCTGTCTTGCTCACGGCTCGCCCCCGGGAGCTAGCGCGGCGCCCGGCACGGAACACGTGCTCGCCGGGTTGGTGACGAAGCGAGTGGCTTCCTGAGAGGGCGTCGGCGTCACGGGCGCGGAGGGGGGCGGCGGCCGCGCTGCACAGAAAGCACGCGCACGCGGGCAGTGGGCCAGCCGTGTCTATTGCACAGCAGATGAGGGCGGCAGTATCTTCCTGCCACCCCTGGGGACGGCCAGGAGGGACGGTGACCGTGGAGGACGCCTTCGGGCCTGGGCCTCGCGCCCTCAGCAAGCGGTGGAATGGGAAGAGCTGCCTCAGCGACAGGGCTCCCCTGGTCGAGGGACCACACATCGGCCGCAGGAGAGAGCAGGACGGCGGGCTCAGGGCAGGATGGTGTGCGCACAGGAGGCTGTGGGAGGGGCAGCGACCGGCGGGTGGAGCCACGGCTGCCGTGCACAGGCGGGCGATTCTCCCTGGCGTCCCCGGTGCTGGTCCCGGGCACCTCGAGGGTACAGCCCGAGCGCCCTGGCCCCCCAGCCACAGTGCAGAGAGCCGATGGGACCAGCACGCGTGCCTTCCGTCTCTCTGAGGAGCCGGGCGGGGGGCGGGGGCGGGGCGGAGGTGCGTGGTCCGAAAGCCTTGCGGCCGCATTTACCGTCTTTGGGGAGCACTGTCGCGCCCGCTGTGAGCGCCCGGGTCTCACAGATGTCCACGAACCTCCTCATGCTCGGGAAGGTGGTCTCGTTCCGTCTGCCTGGACGGGACGCAGTCATGGCCTCGGCGCGTCCAGGCTGGCGCCCGGGGCTGCCCGCTCCCCCCGCCCCGCCCGGCCCGGCCACGGCCGCCAGAGGGACTCACTGAAGAGCAGCAGGGCCTGGGAGCGCCGGCCCGCCCGGCCCAGGCGCAGGTCGACGACGCCGTAGCTGTAGTCGGTGGTCAGCACGCGGAAGCCCTCCACGCCCTTCACTGGAAGGAGGAGACCAGAGCCGCCTGACTCCTCCACCCACACGAGGGGGTGGGGGGTTGGAAGGCTTGGGGGTCCCCCCTCCCCACCCCGGGCCCGGCCCCCAGGACTGCACCAGCCGCGCTCGGGGAAGGACAGGCTCAGGGGCCGCCACGGGCCTGTCTCGGGCGTCCACCCGCCCGTCCGCATCCCAGGGGGCATAGGGGCCACGGGGGCAGTGCAGGCGGGCGTCATGCCCAGCGTCTGGGTTCGAGCCCGTGGATGCCCCCCCCCCCGCCTTCCTCCCCGGCCTCACACGCACAGGGGTTCCGGAATACCGCCTTCTTCCCGTCCTTCCTCAGGACGACCGCGCGTGACTGGCACCCCTGAGACCTGCGGGGGGAGGAGGACTGTGACTCACAGGCAGGGAGCCCCGCTTCCCACCCGCAGCCACCAGCCCCCCAAGAAGACCCTCTCGGCCCCTCCTCCAACCTCTGCCCCGAGGGACCCGGGGGCGGGGGGTGGGGTCCCTGGAAGCCTCACTCCTGCTCCTATGCCTTCGGGCTCTCGTTTCAGAACTTTCTGGCCAGTCGGGGCCCGGCTGCGCTCAGGGGACCCCCAGACACCGGCTGCCACTCAGGGGACCCCCAGACACCGGCTGCCGCTCAGGGGACCCCCAGACACCGGCTTCCTGCCCCGAGCCCGGGCCCCAGTGCCTCTCTCTAACCAGCCCTTGGCCTTTCGGGGCAGGAAGTGGGGATGTGGCTGCCGGTCAGTCCTGGGGGGGTCCCCAGGCCGCCCAGGACCCTGCCCTGCCCCCAGGTCCTTCTGGTGGAGAGGGAGCCTCCTGGGCTGTTGGGGGCCGGGAAGGAGGGGGGCCCTCACCGGGGGAAGGCGAGGACCACCCGCAGCTGGCCCAGTCTGTGCACCCGCACCACGGCCGCCCCCAGCTTCTGCGTGTCTCTGCCCGGCAGGAACCCCCTGGCGTCGGTGGCGATGGCGAGAATGTACCAGAACCCTGAGAACTGCAGAGAGGGCGCTGGAGAGCGTGGACGCCGCCCCCTCCCCAGGCCCGTGAACCCACCGGACACGTGACCCCGGCCTGCGGCCCAGCCCACGTGCAGGGCTGTGGGGCCGGGGGTGGCACAGGGCTGGACACCGAGGGCAGAGCCTCGTTCCGGGGGGCCCCTTCCTCCCCACTCGCCCGGCACCCCTCCCGCCGGCTTCCTGCTGCAAACCCGCGTTCCCAGCCTCTGCCCACGCCCCCCCCCCACCGGAACCCGCCACCGGCCGCAGTCCGTTATCCCAGAACATGCCCTGCTCATTCCACCCCCTCTGCCCGCCCAGCACGTCCGGGTAACCTCAGGCCACACCCTCGGGGCCTCTTTGGGGGGGACGTCCCCAAAGAGGCTGTCAACCCCTCGGGGAGGCCGGTGGGCAGCCCGCTGGGCCCGTGGAGGTTCCTGCCGCCTCAGGACGCCCCCCCCCCCGCCCCCCGCATCCCCGGCCTTTTGTGGCCGGGCACTGGGCGCAGGGACTGGGCACCAGGCTCACCTTGTTCCAGTTGAGGTTGTGGGACTCCCTGGGGAGCTGCTCCTGGGGCTGGGCCCCCACAGCCAGCACCAGCGCCAGCACCAGCCCGGGCGGCAGCCGCCCCAGCCCCATCTCGCCTCCTCCCTCAGCCACCGACACCGAGTTTAAACCTCCCTGCCCGTCCACCAACCACAGGCATCGGCCAACCTGGAGCTGCCAGAGGGCCGGGGTGGGCGAGGGGGAGGGCGGGGCTGTGGGCACAGGGGCCCGCCCCCGGCTCTCGGCTCTCGGCCCTCAGAGCTGCACAGCCCCCTGGGGGGCCGGCCTGGGGGCCCTGAGACGGAGGTCGTGTTCCCCCGTCACTCCCTGGGGCCCCTCGTCACCAGGGCAGGTGTCCCCGGAGCGGTGAGGCCCCAGGCGAGAAGCTTCTCTGGGCCACTGCACGGGAGCCACGCTGACCTGGGAGCTGCCCCTCGGGCCGGGGCCGGGACTGACGGCCGGGGGGCCACGTGTGTGCACACGGCACCTGTGCGGTGTGTGTGTGTGTGTGTGTGTGTGTGTGTGCACAGCACCTGTGCCTGCAGGTCTATGCTCCCTGGAGGAGCGAGGCCCCGCCTGCCCAACCCTGAGTGACAGGCAGCCCTCTCCTCCCCCAGCTCCCCCTGGTCTCCCTCCTGCCAGGACTTCAGGCAGGGCCCCAGCTCACAGGGCAACAGGCTCAGGCCCCTTGCTGCCCCCGCCCCTGCCCCAGCCCCTGCCCCTGCCCCTGCCCCCGCCCCTGCCCCCGCCCCTGCCCCTGCCCCAGCCCCTGCCCCTGCCCCAGCCCCTGCCCCAGAGCCCAGGCCGGGGAAATCCAAACTGGAGCCCAGAATCCCCACCCGGGGGCCCTGCTCCAGCCCAGGGCACCAGCCCCACCTGCCCAGGGGCCTTGGTGGCTGAGGAAGAGCAGCCGCTCCCAGCCCAGCCCCCGGGGCCCTGGGGACTCTGATGAGAGAGCAGGTGTAGATGGGGCTGTGGGCGGGGCCTCTTGTCCCGCACGGCCTCACTGCCCCGTGGGTCAGCCCTGGGGGAGCCACCCCACCCCCTCCCGTCCCGTCCCAACCAAAGCCCGACCACAGCCCGGGAGGCAGCTGGGCGGCGGTCCACGTGTCGCACACGCGAGGCCGGGGCGGCTTGTGAAGTCACTTTATTTGAATCCTCAGCCAGAGACCCTGGAGCAGCGGGCCCAACGCCCAGCCCCGGGCAGCCGGGCGGGGGAGGGCAGGCCTGGCCGCTCCACCAGGCCACGGTGGGCGCCGTCCCCCTCGGGGCCACAGCATTCACTGGAAACCAAGGCAAACAGGGGGCGCCCAGGCTGACCTCGCGGGCATCTGCCCACCGGGCCCCAGCCCCAGCCACGGACCCCCGCTGCCCACCAGGACGCGGGCCCCAGGCCCAGCCACGGACCCCCGCTGCCCACCGGGACGCGGGCCCCAGGCCCCGGCTCCCCCGGCCGCACGCGGCCGACACTCGGAAGGCAGCTCACCTGGAAGGCCTTGTGCGCACAGGTGACTGGAGGGGGAACAAGGGGGGCGGTGAGGGGCCAGGCCAGACGGAAGCCCCCCCCCCCGGTTCTGCCTGACCCCCCGAGGGTCCCCATCGACACTCACGGTCGGGGCGCAGCCGGGCCTGCTGCTGCGAGAGGAAGCCGAGCCCCCGGCTCCACCGGGTGAAGAGGCTCATGGCCTCCGGGCTGGCCAGGTGTGTGCGGCCTGCGGGGAGGGCGGGCGCCCCGAGAGCTGGCCTGGGCCGGGGGGCCGAGGGCCAACAGGAAACTGCCTCCCCGGCTCCCGGCCCCGGCCCCCGCCCCCCGGCCCCCCGGCCCCCCAGCCCCCGCCACGCACTGTACAGCTCCACGGTGCTGAAGGCCTCGTCCTGCTGCTCCAGCTGCGTGAACACGACGGCGTAGTCCCTGAAGTTGGTGCCCAGCACCCGGTACTCCAGCACGCCCAGCGCTGCAACCGGCCCGGCGGGCGTCAGGGCTCCCAGAGGCCCCCCAGGCCCAGGGCCCCAGCTGTCCCCGTCCCCCCTCACCCCCCCCCCAGCCGTGCCCAGAGCTGCCAGGGACGGGTGCTCCCCCGATCCTGTCCCCACCGGGGCCCATGCCGCTCCCTGCACCCCGTGGAGGGGCTGGGGTCCCCGGGGAGTGTGGCGGGTGCAGGCCAGTCCTCTGTCCTCGGAGGCCCCAAGCCTCTGACAAAATGGGGTCCCCTCGCTTCCAGGTGGAAAGCAGCTCTGCGGATGTGCAGAGGGCCGAGGCCCCAGGAAACGGACCCGCCCGCCCTGCCCCGGACGGGACCGCGTGGCGTCCTCCTCACAGGGATTCTCGAACACCCAGGCAGGGTCCTGTCTCAGCAGCTCCACAGCACTCAGCTCACACCTCTCCTGCCTGGGGAGGAGACGGTCACGTCCACTCGGGCCACGTCCACTCGGGCCACGTCCACTCAGGGCCCACCGTTTACACAGGGTCCAGACCCAGGACCACAGAAGACAGTTCTGCCCCCAGACCCTCTGCTGACCGGCCAGTGTGGCCACGGGACCCGCCTTCCTCCCAGTGGCCCAGTAACCCTGCTCCCCACCGAACTGGACCGTCCAGGCTGGGCCCAGAGTCCTGGGAGAGCGGCCCCTCCCTGCCCCTCCCGGGACCTCATCGCCGGGTCCCCAGGGAGAGGCAGACGCGAGGCTGAGGGCATCTGGGCGCCGGGCAGACGCAGCGGCCTGCGCGTCGGACAAAACCACTCCCTCAAAGCGGCAACGTCCCTACGTCACGTGCCCGAGTGACAGGAACAGGCAGGGAGTCCTGGGAGGAAGAGTGACCAGTGAGAGACGAGCTGGTGTGACAGCCCATGAGGGAAGCGCAGGCTCGCCCGGCGTGGGCTCCGTGGGTGAGCGTGGACCCAGGAACCAGGAGGTCGCAGTCCGAGTCCCGCTCAGGGCACAGGCCCGGGTGGTGGGCTCCATCCCCCGTGTGGGGCCTGCAGGAGGCAGCCGGTCCATGGTTCTCTCATTGTTGATGTTTCTCTCTCTCTCTCCGTCCCCCTTCCTCTCTGAAGTCAATAAAAACATGTACTTTTTAAACACGGCACTCTGTGGGCTGACATGTCACGGTGCTCATCACGCGTGGTTAACTGACTTGCGTGTCCCGTGTGCCTGAGGGTCCCGGGAGCCACCGGAACCTAAAGCAGGCCGCCCGCAGCGAGGACCCACACCGGGCAGCCTTGGGGGCATGTCCTGCCCCGAGGCCCACCAGGCCCGAGCCCAGGGCGCAGACGCCAGAGGCCAAGCCCAGGTGGCGCTCAGAGCAGAGCTGGCCGGGAGGGAGGGGGGCAGGGGCTGGGCACGGGTGCGGGCACCCAAGCCTCCTTGCCCAGGGAGCTGGACTCGGCCGGAACCTTCGCCACGGCCTCGCCTGCCCGGCCCGGCCCGGCGTGGGGACCACTGCTCCTCACCTGTGGCGGGAGGCCAGCACCGTCAGCTTGTTTTCGGGCGAGAGCGTCACCACGACGCCCTCCATGTTCTTCGTGGTCTTCTCCACCGCAAAGCCCCTTTCCCCGGAGGCCACGGCCACCACGTACCAGGCCCCCAGAAGCTGGACGGAGGAGGACAGGGTGAGGGCCGCCCTCCAGACCCAGAGGCACCCTGTCCACCCGGGAGCCCGGACCCCTCCCCTCTGGCGCCCGTGCCCTGGGGGAGCCCCGATCCTGTTACCTGCCCCGGGTCCAGCCGCCCCAGCCACGCGGCCGGGGCCCAGGGCACTGCGGCCAGAGCCAGCAGGGCCACCAGCACAGCCCTCATGCTGCCCAGTGCGCGCACCGGACCCGGACGCCCGGTATATGGCTGAGTCGCTGTGGGCGACCAGTAACCACACGCCGTCCTGCCTCCCTGCTGGCACCGCGGCCAAATTACCAAAGGTGGGGGCTCCTGATGCCCTGGGCTCTGTGCCTGCCCAGACGGGACAGCGGGGAGCGTGCCCTGCCAGTCCCCCCTCTCAACACTTCCTTCTGCTCAGAAGGTTCCAGAACAAGCACCTTAATCCCAGGCCGCACCCCCCTTCCCTCCCCCCTCCTCCCCTCCCCTCCCCTCCCCCCGACCCTGGAGGCCCAGCACCCTCCCTTTCTCCTTCTCCTTCTGGAAAGAACAGACACCGCTCTTTTTTTTTTTTTTTATTGATTTCAGAGAGGAAGGGAGAGAGAGAGAAACATCAACGATGAGAGAGAATCACGGATCGGCTGCCTCCTGCACGCCCCACGCTGGGGATGGAGCCTGCAACCCAGGCCTGTGCCCTGAGCGGGAATCGAACCCTGACCTCCTGGCTCACAGGTCAACGCTCAACCCCTGAGCCGTGCTGGAGGGCGAGAGAGGCGGCTCTTAAGCCCAGGCAGCTGCAGGCCAAGGTCAAGGCCAAGGACGATGGGTAAGAACGCCTGGACCGCCCACCCTGCCCCTCGGCCGTGGCCTCCGGCCCCCACGCACAGCGCTGGGGACGGCCTGGTCTCCCAGCCCCGCACGCCCTGGTCTGGGGCACGGGCAGCCTCCACGCTGCCGCCTCCCACGCTGCGACCCCCACCTCTGCTCCCATGACCTTGGCCGGGCCCCTCTGGGAGCAGAGCTCGGGGTCCCCTCAGCAGCATCCGTCTGAGCCCCCAGCACCGGGAGGAGGCGGGAGGACCCCGCTCTGGTGGTGGGTGGTGCCACCTGGACGCATTCCCAGCCCCGTGGCTGGCTGCGGCTCAGGGTTCTGTTGCCACAGAACAGGCGAGAGTTGGAGACGGAGGAAAGACGAGTCCTTTGTCCTGGCAGGGCTTTGGGGGAGGGGGGGAAGGGGGCGGTGTGGGGGCAGCCCCGCGTGGGAGATGAACCGACGGTGGAGGTGAACTAAAGTCGACCCGCCCTCGCCCTCACACAAGCTCGCGGCTCAGCTTCCCACTGCCTCCGGCACAGAACGTCTCCGCCTTGAACTTGGGCCAGGATGCCCCTGGCTGCCTGCTGGCCGGACGCCTGAGGGAAGCGAGTGAAGCAGGAAGACACACCTCACCCGCCTGCCTCTGGAGTCCCATGCCCCCAGGGGCGCCAGGTTCCGATTCCGGCCAGGGCAGTGCCTGGGTCTCAGTAGGGGGCGTGCAGAGGGCAGCCGATCCATGTGTCTCTCTCCCCGTTCCTTCCTCTCTCTCTAAAAATCAATAAGCTGGGCCGGCCTGGCTCAGGGGTTGAGCTTCGACCTAGGAACCAGGAGGCCGCAGTTCGATTCCCGGTCAGGGCACGGTCCCCCGAGAGGCTCCTGGGGGTCCCCCGGCTTTGGCCCATTCCCAGCACAGTGTGCAGGTGGGGACACCCTCCTCAGGGGTCCTCCAGGGTGGGGGTGACCTGGGGGGGTCTCTGGGCACTTTCATGAGGGCACTGACCCATCCTGGGGGCCCCACCCTCATGACCTAGTTACCTCCCAGCACCTGCACCCCGGGGGGCAGGATTCCTTATGGACTTGGGGGGACACGCACTCTGACCGCAGCACGGACTGTGGAAACGGCCGACGCGTCTGCGTCTACGTCACGAGCCGAGAGCCATGATCGAAACGATATTTTCATTTTACGATTTTATGATTTTCCGTTTACAGCCGGGAACTATAAAAAGGGGGGAGGTAGAGCTCCTCTGGGGTCAGGTGGGGCCTTGCGGGAGGAGAGACTCGGGGCAGCTCCCCGCGTGCAGAGGCCGCGGCCACGGGCCAGAGGGTCTCGGCAGAAACTCCGACCTCGGCTGTGCAGCCCCAGGACCGGGAAGACGCATCCCCGCCGTCCGCGCCAGGCGCCGGCTGCTCCGCGGACGAGCCCGCTTTCGGCGAGGCCGGCTCCTCGACTGGCTGAGCTCCGGCCCCGCGGACCTGCGGGCCACCCCTGGCCTCTGAGCACCTGGTCGGTCAGACTTCAGCCCCCAGACCTCCCTCCTCAGGTCTTTGGGGACCGGGTTCAAGGTTCCTTAAGGCGCGTCCTAGGCAGACCCTCCTCTGCCCACCCAGGGCCCCTCTGTCTGGGCTGGTGCCCCTGGCCCCACCCCGGGCACTTCCCTCCTGCCTCAACCACGAGCCATGGCCACCCACCGAGCACCCTCCTGCCCAGCGGCCCCAGCCCGGGGGTGGAACAAAAGGAGGAACAGTGGGGGTCGTGGCGACAGAGGGCATGGGGGGCCCCAGGCCTGTGCCCGGCCGGGCCGACCAATGCCAGGTGCTGGGGCAATCGGGAGCCACGGCAGGATGTGGCCCTGAACCAGGAGCTCCCTCCGGGGGCCCAGCCGGGGCCGACTTGGGCTCAGGGAGCAGGACGAGACTGCGCAGGGAGGGGACCGCGGCAGCCTGACCCGGGTCCGAGCGCCAGGGCTGGGCAGGGCCCTGAGCAGGAGGTGGGGGGGGCGGGGACGGGACCACCATCCCCCTGAGCCACGTGCCCGACTCGGCCCTTCAGGCTGCGGGTCCAGCCGGGCGGCGACCCACTCGGTTCACCTGGGCGGCGACGGTGTCGTCTTGGGGGAGTCACGGAGCCACACCCCACCCCACCCGTCTCCCCACAGCCCAGGAAAGACTCAGGGCAGCGGGTGTGGTCGGGGGTTTATTTGGGGCCAGTGCTGCTGGCCCGGGGCAGGGGCAGGAGGGGCGGGTGGGGCTCCCAGCGGCCGGCCTGGGGACAGGCTCCTAGATCAGCTCCTGTGACACAGAAGGGCGGGGCTCAGGGCTGCCGGCTCCCAGGGCCCGGGCAGCGGTCAGGACCGCGCGTGGGGCTGGGCGTCCGGCTGCCGGGTGGTCAAGCAGAGCCCACCGTTCCTCTGCTTGCAGAGCCGCTGGCAGCCCCCCCCCCCGGGCCGTGATGAGGCCGAGGGGCCCACAGGTGGTGGTGGGCGTGTGTGGGTCATGGGGGCCTGAGACGGTGCCCACAGGGCCCCTCCAGGCCGGACGTCAGCGTCCAGCGGCCCCTGGCTGCCTGCTGGATGGAAGGGGACCCAGCCCAGCCCCAGCCAGCCCCTGCACCGGCCTCCGTCCCCGCCTGGCATTGCGTGTCACCCCCCTGGCGGCCGGGGCTAGCGGGGCCGGTCCTGTCGGGCGGGGCCTCAGCGGGCAGAGCGGCCGGCGAATGCTCACCTCCTTCAGGAGCTTGGCGCACCTCCCTGTGGACGGGGCGTGTGAGGACCAAGGACGTGCCCGGACCCCACCCACTGGCCAGAGGGCACCGTTCAAGGCCTTGCCCCTCAGGCAGCCCTCGGGGCTAGGCCTGCCCCCCGACCTTGGCTCTGCCACAGAGAGAACCCGCCACCCTCAGCCCCCAGACCCCTCCCCTCCTTCCATGTGCGGAGGGAAGGAGAGATGGGGGGGGGAGGGGGCCCAGCCCGGCGGAGCAGGAGCAGGGGCTCACCGGCCGCAGCAGGCTGGCGCAGGTCGCTGTGGACGAGAGGGAGAGTGAGGCGGGCAGGGCTAGGAGGCGCCGCCCCGGGGGCCTGGCCGGGCCCAGCACTCACTGTCCCAGGCGTTCAGGTGCACGTCCTTCGGGGAGAGCCCGTAGTCCTTGGCCACCAGGTGGAACTTGTCCAGGACTTCCTTGTCCTGCTCCAGGGCCCGGCCTGTGACGGACAGGGCTCCACGTGGGCCGGAGCCCCTGCCGTCCCCGCCCCCCGCCCCCGCCCCATCCAGCTCCCGGCGCCCTCTGCCCGTCAGAGCGGGTCCCACGAGGCAGCAGACCGCCCCGTCCGCCCCGCGGGCTCACTGTAGAGCTTCAGGACCCGGATGCTGGCCGCTCCGCGGTGCAGCTGCACGTCCAGGATGGCGTAGGTCTCGTAGTCCGTGCTCACCACCGAGATCTCCTTGTCCCCTGGGGACGAGCCAGGCCCAGAGCTCCCGGCTTGGCAGGCCCCTCCGCCCTCACCGCCTCCCGCAGGCCCGGCCCAGAGCTGGCCCTACTCTCTCTCGTGCACGCACACGCACACGTACACGTCTACACATATATGCGCACACATGTGTGGATGCATGAACGTACATGTGTGTGCGCGTGTGCACACACATACGCCTGTGCACACACACACCCCGGGGCATCGGAGTGGGCCCTCTGGGTCTCCTGACGGGACCTCCCTGAGGATAGGGGCCAGGGGGCCCTGCCAACCGGGGAAAAGACACCTAATCAGACATGTCCCAGGCCTTTCGGAGAGGAGGCGCACAGCCCTCAGGGAGACCCCGGAGCTGCACAGAGGGCTCCGGCCAGGGGACCAGGGGCGCCCCCCGAGGCAGGTCCCACCCTCTGTGGCCTGCAGGGCTGAGCAGGAGCCCTGAGGGCAGGACGAGGGTCCCCGGAGGCCCCCTGCTCGCCGTCTGGACTCGGCGGGAATGAGGCCGCGGCAGCTCCTTACCGAACTCTTTGGGAAGCTTGAACTTCCCGGGGACGCCCCCCTTCATGGCCAGGCGCTTGTCCTTCACACAGCCGGTCTCACTGGGGAGCACAGAGCCTGCAGCAGCCGCCCCCACCAGGCCCCCACTCTGGGCAGCAGCAGCCCTGAGACCACCGGGAGCCCCCTGCCCGCCCCCTCCGTCTCCCCCGGTCCTGCCCCCCCACCCCCCGCCCCTCACGGCTCCAGGCCACGTGCGTGGGAGCCAGCAGACAGCACGGGCCCATGGCCGGGGGTGCGGGGAAGGGCAGCCGACCAATAGCGGCCGAGCCAGGCTTGACCTGGGGGCCCTGACTCCTGGGGGGTCCCAGGGGAAGGCCTGGAGGCGGAGCCCCTAAGTTCAGAGGTCACCCACGAACTATCTGAGGAGAGGGTGAGGGTCCCCCTCCCCCCAGGGCCTGCTGCTGTCCCTGCAGGCCCCCGCTCCGCACCTCACTCACTCTTCGTAGGAGGTGGTCAGGGCCAGGTGGCCGCGCTCCGGCTCCACCAGCACCGCCACCACCTTCCTCGCCTTCGGTTCGCGGAGCTTCGAGGCAAAGGCGATCTCGTACCAGAAGCCTGAGAACTGGGGGGCGGGAGTGGCTGCGGGCACGGGTGCCAGGATCGGGGCACCCCCCCCCCAGCGGACAGCAGTCGGGAACGGCCAGGGGGCTCCAGTCCCGGAGGACTCCCCGGCGAGTCCGGGCAGCAGGCCTCCCGCGGCGGGCGCCCCCAGCCCCCTACCTTGTCAAAGTCAAAGTCCTTCACCACCGAGTCCCGCCTGCCGGCCGCCAGCGCAACACACAGCCCCAGCAGGGCCAGGAGCACGGGGCCCTTCATGGCCAGGCGGCGGGCGGCTGCACCCACTCCTAAACCCCCAGAGCCACAGCCCCGGGCGCCGGCCTGGTTTATATCCGCCTCCGTGGGCACCCGGGACACGGCGGGCTGGCGTCATTAAGCAGGTGGGCAGCACACGGTGGACCCGCCAGCAGCCGCCCACCCCAGGCCCGAGGGGGAGCCGCCCACGGGGCCGGGAGCGTCTGCTGTCCGCCCCACAGGGTAAGAGCCAGCGGGGCCCGAGCCCCTCCCTCCCCCGCGATGGGGCCTCGGACGGTGCGTCCCGAGGCCGGAGGGCAGTGCTGGGCTCTGGGGCGAGACGACAGGACAGGACGGGCACGGTCTGCGGGGGCATCGTCACTCTGGGGAGAGGGTCTCATCGGGAATGTGCGCCGGGTGTCGCTGCCCCAGGATCCGCAGCTGCCCGGAGCGGGGAGCCCACAGCTTCCTCCGTGTGTCTCGTCTGCGCGGCTGGCACAGCCCGTCTCCCCTCGGACCCAGACCTGCCCAGGAACTGGGCGCATGTGCCGAGGCCTGCCCCCGGGGCGGGCACGGGCCTGCGGTCGGTCAGCGGGGCATGACGGAGGACACGGTGCCCGCGCGGTGCGGACTGCACAGCCCGCTGGCGCTGCGGGTCGCGGGGCGTGGGCCGATGTCCTGACCCCTCGGCCCTGCCGGCCGGCACACGGGAGCCTTTGAAGACCCCACAACCAACGCCAAACAGCAAGTTGGCAGCATCCTGCCCACCCAGCCGGGAGCCAACGGCACCCACCTCCGGGCCTCCTGGCTCTTTAACCGCAGAACTGCCCCCCCGGCCGGGACGGGGAGAGCGGTGCAGAGAGCGTGACGCCAGCCCGAGGTCGCCCAGGAGGTGGGCGGTCATTGCCCTCGACCCCCGCCCTCAACCAGCAGCCGGGAGATGGGCAGGGAGGGGGTCCAGCCCATGGCATGGCAGACAGTGTCTAACGCGTGAGGGGGCAGACAGAGAGAGAGACGGGGATGAGGGGGGAAGAGCTGAATAAAAATGCAGAAGTGGCCTGACTGGCGTGGCTCAGGGATTGAGCGTCCACCTGTGAACCAGGAGGTCACAGTTCCATTCCTGGTCGGGGCACAGGCCCGGGTTTGGGGATCAGTCCCCAGTGTGGGGCATGCAGGAGGCAGCCGGTCCATGGTTCTCTCATCACTGATGTTTCTCCCACCCTCCCTCTCCCTTCCGCTCTGAAATCAACAAAGATACGGATTTTAAAATGCATAAGGGACTCGGGTCTCAGCTCTGAGGAGCTGAGAGCTTGAGTGTCACGGGTGCAGCAGCCAGTCTGACCCACCGGCCTCCGGGTACATGCTTTCCTCCGGGCGGAGGCCAGGGCCAGGCCAGGACCCTCGGACCCGGGTGTGGATGGAGGGGGCCAGCTGCCCCCACGGCCCCCGCCCGACACCGACTGTGTGTTTGCCCTGCCAGCCTCCCCGCCTCCGGCCTCAGGGGAGAGCAGGAGGCAGCCGGTCCCCACATCGGTCCTTGGCCTCTGCCCAGCGTCACCCAGCCCCCAGGCCTCCGGGAGGGATGGCCTCCGAGGAGGCTTCAGCTCCGGGAGCAGGACGAGACTGCGCAGGGAGGGGACGCGGCAGCCTGACCCGGGTCCGAGCGCCAGGGCTGGGCAGGGCCCTGAGCAGGAGGCAGGGGGAGCGGGACCGCCATCCAGCCGGGCGGCGTCCCAGACGGTTCACCTGGGCGGCGACGGTGTCTTCGGGGCGGTCACGGAGGCACACCCCACCCCACCAGGAAAGACTCAGGGCAGCGGGTGTGGTCGGGGGTTTATTTGGGGCCAGTGCTGCTGGCCCGGGGCAGGGGCAGGAGGGGCGAGTGGGCTCCCAGCGGCCGGCCTGGGGACAGGCTCCTAGATCAGCTCCTGTGACACAGAAGGGCGGGGCTCAGGGCTGCCGGCTCCCAGGGCCCGGGCAGCGGTCAGGACCACCAGCCGGGCTGGGCGTCCGGCTGCCGGGTGGTCAAGCAGAGCCCACCGTTCCTCTGCTTGCAGAGCCGCTGGCAGCCCCCCCCCCCCGGGGCCGTGATGAGGCCGAGGGGCCCACAGGTGGTGGCGGGCGTGTGTGGGACATGGGGGCCTGAGACGGTGCCCACAGGGCCCCTCCAGGCCGGACGTCAGCGTCCAGCGGCCCCTGGCTGCCTGCTGCATGGAAGGGGGACCCGGCCCAGCCCCAGCCGGCCCCTGCACCGGCCTCCGTCCCCGCCTGGCATTGCGTGTCACCCCCCTGGCGGCCGGGGCTAGCGGGGCCGGTCCTGTCGGGCGGGGCCTCAGCGGGCAGAGCGGCCGGCGAATGCTCACCTCCTTCAGGAGCTTGGCGCACCTCCCTGTGGACGGGGCGTGTGAGGACCAAGGACGTGCCCGGACCCCCCCCACAGCATCCCTGGCCCATCGCCCGCCCCAAGGCCTGGGCTCACCGTGCCGGGCCACCAGGTAGAGCCCCGTGTCTGCCGTCAGCTCCCGGAACCGCCAGAAGCCTGGCTCATCCTGGTCCTCCAGGCTGCGAGCTGTGGGGGCAGCAGGTGAGGGGGGCTGAGGGGGGCTGGGGGGGCTGGGGGGGCTGAGTGGGCTGAGGGGGGCTGAGGGGAGCTGAGGGGGGCTGAGGATGGCTGAGGGGGGCTGAGGATGGCTGAGGGGGGCTGAGGGGGGCTGAGGATGGCTGAGGGGGGCTGTGGGCAGCTAAGGGGGGCTGAGGGGGGTTGAGGGGGGCTAGGGGTGGGGCAGCAGGACCCCAGCAGGACCGCAGGGCCCCCCAGGCGCTCACTGAAGTACTTGAGCACGTGGAAGGCCCTGCCCTGCCAGTGGAGGGACAGCCTGAGGATGGCGTAGCGCTCGTAGTCCGTGTCGATCACATGGATCTCCCTGTGGCCTGGGGAGCGAGTGGAAGGGGCGGCTGTGCAGACCAGCACCCCTTGGGGTCAGACTCCCTCCTCTCCGCACCCCCCTGACCCGTCCATAATGCCCGGGTGGAGGGTGGGGGGCTAGAGTAGCCCTTGAAGGATGGCAGGTGTATTCGTGAGAACGTGGGAAAGTCTGGAGCGTGGAGAGGAGCGCAGGGAACAGAGCAGGGAACAGAGCGGGGAACAGCACGTGGAACAGCACAGGGAACAGCACAGGGAGCAGCACAGGGAGCAGAGTGGGGAGCAGAGTGGGAGCAGCAAGGCCACGTTGCTGGTGTGCAGGGCCAGGGGTTGTACCTGCAAGAACAGGACAACGTTCTTACCGGGAAAAACAAATCTCCCCGAAACATCGACCTCTGAGCCCACTATGTTTTCTGTCTCACAGCTTCCTGAGCTGAAAGGCAGCAAAGTGCTCATCAGGAAAAGCCAGACTGTGTCTCCTGCTGGGCACACGGTGGGGGGGGGGGGGCATGTCTTCAGGAAGGACAGGGCGGAGCCCCCCAGCCTCCCCCTTTCCCCCTCCGTGGCTCCGGGACCACGGGAGCCACCTTCCCTGAAGCCACTTCCTTCCTACACATGGACGGCGTCGTCGGCTCTGATGCTAAGGGAGAGCCGGGCTGCCAGGAGCACGGGCTCTGGTCTCAGTGGGGGAGGCGGGTCAAGGTCTCAGTGGTGGACGCAGGGAGGGCTGGCCCACCAGCGGCCACACCGTCCACACCCCAGAGCCACCGGCGTGCAGCTGGGCGGCCCGGCACCTGGCGGACACCCGCTCCCCGCGAGCTCGGGGCCTCACCTGTTGTACGCGGCCTTCACGGTCAGCTCGGCCCCGCGCAGGGTCAGGAACACGGCCTCCGGCCGCCGCGGGGTCTTCAGCGCCAGGTTTTGGTTGGAAGCCACGCCGACTTCCCGCCAGAACCCCGCAATCTAGAGGGAGAGGCAGAGCCAAGACCATGGGGCCGCGGGACGGAGGTCCAGGGGTGGGGCCCCCAGCCCCGCGGGGAGGGAGCTGCCAGTTCTGAAAGGTCAGCGGACAGCGCAAGGCTCGGGGCAAAGGAGCAGGCGGTCACCCTTGGGAGGGGCCCCTTCTGGCATCAGCCGGCCATGCCCACGGAGCCCCTCCCCCAGGCCGGTGTGCAGTCCCCGGGGAAGCGCCTCTGCCCGCTCTGCGCCCCTGAGGGACGGGGGGAACGGCAGGGGGGGAGAGAGAGAGAGAGAGAGAGAGAGAGAGAGAGAGAGAGAGAGAGAGAGAGGCTGGAGAGGGTGCCAGCTGTAAACCCGGCCAGGAGCGCGTGGCCCTGTGGGGCCCTCAGCCGCCAGCAGCCTGTCCCCCCAGAAGAGGCACAGCTCTGTCCTCCTTCCCCGGAATCTCCGCTGATCGTTTTTGCAACAGAAAAGGAGTTGTGTCCCCAGCGTCAGGTGGGGGCCGACCTGGGTGGGCGCTGGGCGCCCGTCGGGGCAGCTGCTCCGGCCTCAGCTGGGGGTTGGAGGGACGGGGACTGGAGCAGCTGGACACGGGGCCCCTCCCGACCCCCTCTCCCCAAGACCAAGCCGGGACGCCACCTTCTGCAGGTCCAGGTCCTGCACGGCCACCTCCACCTGCACCAGGACCAGGCCCAGGACGGCGCCCAGCAGCCCGGCCCCCATCGCTGCCCAGCGCTCTCCACGCCGCTGCCCGGCACCCGGGTTATATCCCAGGGACGCGGGTGACGCAATCACCGGCCACAGGCTGCCAGAGGAGCTGGCCTCTCCTGCCGCAGGGCCATCCGCCATGGGACGCCCACAGCCCCGCGGGGCTGGCCTGGCCCGGAGCAGCCGGGACAGCGTGGACGCGGCACAGGGCCCGCGGGGGCCTGAGAGCAGGCGGTCCCACCCCACAGGGGCCAGAGCACCGCCAGGCTCCCGGCCGCTCCCCACCGACGCACGGACGGGACTTGTCGGCCGGTGCCCTGGGGCCCACTCCGGCCAGGGCCCTTCCTTTTTCTTTTTCTTTAAATATATTTTTATTGATGTCAGAGAGGAAGGGAGAAGGAGAGACAGAAACATCCAGGATGAGAGAGCATCAGGGACCGGCCGCCTCCTGCACGCCCCACATTGGGGATGGAGCCCACAACCCGGGCCTGTGCCCTGAGCGGGAATCGAACCCTGGCCTCCTGGTTCACAGGTGGACGCTCAGCCGCTGAGCCGCGCTCTTTGGGGCAAACGCTCGGAGGGCTAGTTGGGTGCCAAGAGCCGAGCGGGGCCTGCCCTCCGGGTGCGGGAATGAGCGAGGGGTCCTCTGCCTGGGAGTCTCCGCTGAGGACCCTTCCTGCAGGGGGAGCACCTCTGAGGCCTGGGAGGGGGAGGGGCCGAGGGAGGCGGAGGAGGGTCTGGCCGGCCTGGTGGACCTCTGCAGGCACCGACCCCGACCCCGACGACTGCTCTTCTCCTTCCTGTGCCATGTCCACCGTGTCCAGGCCTCCCGCCCCCACCCCACCCCCTCCCCAAGGCGCTTATCCCAGGCCCAGGGCCAGACGATTAGCATGTCAGGGTGAAGACACACTCAGGCTTCCTGGGTACCGGCCTGCCCCTCCAGCCACAGGACCCAGCTACTCTGCCTGTTTCCCGTCTGTAATGATGCCTCCCGGGGGTGGCACTGCCTCCGACAAAGGCTGTCAGGTTGGGGCTCAAGCTAGGACGGGGTGGTGGCCCACTGGCTGGCACACTGGGGACCCAGGGGTCCATCCCAGGGCAGGGGCAGAGGGGTGAGGAGGCTGAGGGCTGGCTGACCCCGGCCCCAGGCTGACCCTGGCCCCGGGTGGATAAGCCAGGGCCCCTGGGATGGGCTTGACTGGGCAGCAGAGGGGAGACAGGAAGTGTGGGGGCACCTGCTGCCTCTGGGTGACCAGGGCAGGATGAGGACAGGTGTCCTCAGGGCCAACTCCTTCCGGCGCCAGCCCTGCCAGGGCCGCAGGGCACCGGGAGCGGTGAGGCGGGACCTCCATGCCTTCCTGTCCGCCCACGCCGGCCCTTTGAGGTGCGCGCCGGACATAACTGGACGCCCGGACTCCCGGGGGGACCACAGCCTCGGCGTCAGGGAGGGGAACGGCGTGGCGCGGCCCCGGGGCGGCTCTCCTGCCCCCACATCTCCCCGAGGTCCGCATGGAGCCGGGCCCTGGAGCCTGACCCCGGGGCCTGACCCCCAGCTGGGCCCCTGGCTGCTCAAGTCGCTGACCTCTGTGCCTCTGCTTCCAGGTCTGGGACGCCAGGAGCACAGTGGGCTGACTGCACGTGCCCACGCGGGCCGGCTGGCACCCAAGGGCGCGGAGTGCGCTGGCCACCGCCGTGACCCGTTTCCGGGCCTCGCAGAGGCTTACACAGGTGCCCGAGGTCGGGGCCACTCCAGCGGCGGGAGTGAAACCCCAAGGCCCCGAGCTGCTCTTCCTCCGGCTCCCGCCGCGGGGCCCCAGCAGGAGGGCCGGTCTCCCCAGGGGCCTCGGTTTCCCGCCGCTGCTGCGGGTCCATGGGGTCAAGCCGGCGGGAGCGAGATGCCGCCCGGGGTCCAGGTGCCAGGCTCGGCCGGAGCCTCCCGCCCTCGCTCAGCCAGGAGGAGCCCGGCAGCCAGAGTCCCTGCCCACCCTCCTCCCTGCCTCAGTTCCCCAGAAGCCCAAGGCCGAGGTGGGGCGGCTGTGCTCTCCCTCAGGCCTCTCCAAGGAGTGAGGAGCCTGGAGCCTGTAGAACCAGTTTATTGAGCGGAAGGGGGAGGCACTGGGGATGGGGGTGAGCAGGAGGGGGTGGGCAAGGCCTGGAGTAAAGGGAAGGCCGGGGTCTGGGAGGCGTGGGGTGCCGAGCGAGGCCTGCTGCTCCGGCTTGCCCTGCAGGGACGGGAAAGGCGTGGTCATCCATCCACCCGCCCGCTCAGCCGCCCCGGCTGCCCCCCCACACAGCATCCCCTGCACGGCCCCGAGAGCTACTCTGCTACCCGAAGTTCTGCAGATGCAGAACACGCCCACCACTGCTCCCCCAGAGGCCCCAGGGCTGCCGGGGGCCGGGGGACCCAGCCACAGTGCCGGTGCCTCCTCCCTGGCTGGCGGGCGGGCGGTGAGGGGCTGGTGTGGAAGCAAGGCCCAGCGCGGCCAGGAAACACCGCGGAGCCCACAGACCGGCGCCTGCCCCCAAAGCTGCTTTTTCTTTTTAAGGCCATCGGAGGGGGGGGCACAGAGCAGGAAGATGGGGCTCACGCTCTCTACAGGTAGAACCTTCTGGAACAGCAGGATTTGGCTCGATTCCCTACGCCCTCTCCTCCTACCCGGTAATGTTTCTGAAACAACCACGCGTGTGACGGGCAGAGGCGGCACCAGGATGCCGGCAGCGTCAGACCCACGGAAGGTCAAAGCACCCCAATATCCCCAGGGTGCGTAGCCAGGGGCCCAGGGAGCGGGTGCAGGAGAGAGGAAGCCGCCCAGTGCGGACGCCGCGACTGCCAGGAGAGGGCAAGGCCGCCTCCCGACCTGCATTCACTGCTTTATTGAGGTTCCCCAATTCTCCTCCAGGAACCTGGGGAAGGGGCCTGAGGGTTCCCTGGTGTCTACTTTGGGGGAAGGTGTCCCCAAGACCCCACCCACCTGCCTCTGTGTCCCAAGGGCTCCCGGGGACCCAGCCCTGTGAGGGCAGTGAATGGGGGTCCTCCAGGGGACCCTCCGAGAGAGGATGAGGACCCAGGCCTTCCCAAAGCAGGGGCCTGGTGCCCAGGGGCAAATGGGGACACAGGGTGCACCGGGTTGGATAGATCCCCCCAACATTCAAGTCCACCTGGAACTCTGAATAGGTTCTTTCAGAAGTAATTACTTAGGGGTCTCACAATGAGAGCCCCTGGATTTAGGGTGGGCCCCACAGCCAATGACGGGTGTCCTTGTAAGAAGAAGGACCTTTGGACACAGACACGCAGAGGGAGACGGCCATGGGACAGTGGAGCAGAGATGGGAGGGACGGGTCTACAAGCCCAGGGAGGCCAGGGTTGCCGGCACCACCAGGAGCTGGGGAGGCAGGGGGTCGCCCCTGGAACCCCGGGAGGAGCCAGCCCTGCCTGCCCACAGCTCCATTTAGGGCCTGTGGCCGCCAGAGCTGTGAGAGGGTAACCGTCTCTTGTTTTTAAGCCACCCCGTTTGTGGTCATTTGTTATGTCAGATGAAGGAAATCCGCGGGGGCTTCCTGGAGGAGGGGAGCTGAGACTGAAGCACCATAACCAGGCGGAACAATGCAAGTGGATTGGTGGGAGGGGAATCTGGTGGGAGAGCAGGAGGCCTGGGGAGGAGAGGGCGCAGGCCCTGCAGGACAGGAAGGGGGATTACCCTGTCCTCCACCTGGGAAGGGCCCCGTGAGTCTCCAGAGCTGTCAGGGTGCCTCCTGGCCCCCCGAGGAGCACGCATCTGTAGGAAGGAAGGCAGTCCGTGAGAGGCGGAGCCGGCAGACACGCCCCACCAAGCCCCCAACCCCTGGGTGTGGTGGGACCGGTACAGCCAAACCCAGAGGGTGGAGCCGAGGACTCTCCCTTCTGGGCTCCCCAGGCCGCTCCCTCGGGGTGTGTGGAGGGGAAGGGGCTGCGGGCAGGAGGGGCTGGAGTCGCTGCCAGCCCAGCCGCTGGCTTAAGCTCAGGGAGTCAGAAAGGGGGCTGAAGGCGGGGCTTGGCGGGGCGGGATCTGGCCCGGAGGGGCGGGGCTTGGGCGGGCTGGTGGGCGGGGCTTGTCGGGGCTGGTCAGGGAGGGGCGGGGCTTGGTGCTACAAGGCTTGGCGGGGCGAGGCGGGGGCGGGGTTTGGTCGGAGCGGAGCGGGGGGGGGGGGGGGGGAGGGGCTCGGCCCCGGCGAGGTGGGGTAGGGGGGTGCGGGGGGGGGCGGGGGGGGGCCCGAGGCCGGGCACCTGACTTCGGCAGCATGACCGTCATGTCGTCCGGGAGCTCCACGGTCGGGTAGAAGTCCCGGAAGGCCTTCAGGGCCTGGGGACTCGCTTCCTGGGTTCGGCCTGGGGCAGAGCAGGGCCCCTGTAACCCCGCGGCTCACAGAGGTGAGCGGGGAGGACAGACAGGTGTGCCTGCCTGGCTGAGGGGCTGTGGGGGCTGGAATCGGCCCAGAGGGGCGCCCTTTCCCGAGTCACACAGGGTGTCCAGGAGGTGGGGACCCAGCTCCTTTCCCTGGGATCGCCTCGCCCCCCATAGACTCTCCCCCTGCAAGGCCACCCTCCTGCCTTCACCCCAGCCTCTCCAGTTGGGGGAGCTCCACTCTGCAGATACCCCGGAAATTAAAGCCCGATAGGCTCTCAGCCCTGGTTCAGGGTCTCAGGCAGCCAGGAAGGTGGGTCCCCACCCTCAGGAGGCCAGAGGGGGGCCTGCGTGTCCGCCCTCAGAGGCCCCTCCAGGCAACCCCTGCCCATCAAAGCGCGGTGGGTCCCGGTGCCCATCTCACACCCGGACCGACCCTCGCTGGCCCAGACTTGGGAGTAAGTGACCAGGAGGAGGCAAAGGAGGATTTGGGGCCGGTCCTGAAGGGGCGGGGCCAGGAGGAAAAGGATGGGCGGGGCGAGCGGGGGTGGGCGGGGCGGGGCATAGATGGTGGGCGGGGCGGGGCGGGAGGGGAGGGGCATAAATGGTGGGCGGGGCCTTGTGGGCGGGGCGGGGCGGGGCGGGCGGGCCTCACTGTAGAGCTGCACCATGGTGCTGAGCGCCCCCTCCAGCTCCTTGTAGATGTAGACCACGGCGAAGGAGCTGTAGTCCGTTTCCTCGATGCGCACGTCCAGGTAGCCCAAGTCTGGGGAGGAGGAGAGCTGCAGGGGCCCCGGACCGACCCCCACCCGCGCTGGCCTCTGCTCCCAGGGGCGAAGGGAGAGGGGCAGGAGATGCTGGTGGAGGGGGTCCTGGGTATAAGGACAGTCCCATGACCACCCCATGGAGAACCGGCATCAGGGGCCTAGGAAGGCGGAGGGGCAGGACCTACCTGGGACTCTGAAGTGTCCCTCGGCGCCCACCTTGAGGAACTCGGCGTCCATGCGGTTGCAGCCGTCACCCCTGAGGGTGCACAGCCGCTCACTCTCCGAGCTGCCCAGGCTCCCCCGCCCGCCAGCGGCACCGCGCCAGGCTCACCAGGGGAACTCCATGTGGACGTTGAGGTTGCCCCCAGCCCCGGCGGTGATGGCCGTGGTGGACATCAGCAGGTGGTCCTTCTTGCCCAGGAAGACCTTGCAGTCCGAGGCCACGGCGACCACGTACCAGAGGCCTGAGAACTGGGAGGAGCTCGGTGACCAGCAGGCTCAGGGCCCAGAGCACAAGGCCGGCAACCCAGAACCGGGACTTGTCCGAGGACACAGGGCGGGTCTCCAGAGTGTCCGCCTCTTGGGTCTGAGGCCGGGGTGGACGAGAGCCTGTTCTGCACGTATTGGGGGCAGGTCACACCACCACTGTGAGCCTCCCTACCCCACTGCGAAGTGGGTCAGCAATCACCCCCCACAGGGTGGTTTCAGGGTTCCATAGAGAGCAAGTGTAAAGGGTCGTAGGCCGGAGGCCTCGCAGGGGGAGACGGCTCTGACTGTCCCCCCATCGCTGCGGGTTTCAGCAGCCCCCAGCCCCCCCCCACAGCACAGCACGGAGGCCTCCGGTACCTTCTTGGCATCAAAATCTGGCTGCACCAGGACATCACCCCAAGCCGCGGACGCCCAGAGCAGCACCAGAACCCGGCCCAGCAGGACGGACTGCATCCCCATGCCTGTCTTTGGCCCCTGACTGTGTCTGAGCACCAGCGGACCCGGCTTTATAGGTTTCAGCTGGCTCACCAGATCGGCAGGCTGGGCGGTGTAAGGCGTTCGGGCTCCGGAAACCCCAGCCTCCTTTGTCCATTGTTGGGCACAATCACTCAAGTGTCCCCACGGGCTCCGGGGGTCATTTCCTGGACGGCTCCAGGAAGCCGGGCTCTCACCTGACTCCTCCGAGCTGGGGATCTGCCCCCTGACCTGCCCGGCAGTCCTGGGGGCCCAAGCAGAGACTAGGGTCCTCAGCACCTCCGTCCACCTCCAGCGTGGCTGGGGCAGGGGACCCAGGGCCCTTGGGGTGCTGCGGGGAGCAGTCAGGCTCAGGTTTGCTCTAGCCAGCGGCCCCCACTCTGGGCCTGGGTCCCCCCCAGTCCTCACTCCCTCTGCTCCCCACACAGTAGTGAAGTCACCACTGGCCCGGCCTTTGGGCCTTGTCCAGGGGCAGAGCCTGTGCCAGGGCAGCTGTGACAGAGGTGACATCAAAGGCCTGGGCGCCCCTCACTCCAGACCTCCTCTGCCCCACCCCTACGCCCACACAGCCACCAACTAGGCCTCCAGCAAGCACGCGGGAGGGTGGGGGTGAGCTGTCACTCAGGTTGGATTATGGTCTCTGAGTCGCCTTATCACCGGTTGCATAAGTATTTGGGCGGGAGTGTCGCCAGGGAGGCACTGCCGGCTGGTGGGGGCTTGGGGTGCCAAGGCCTCTGCAGGTGACCTCTCATGTCCATGCACACTGAGCACCCAGGGACACCGTGCCAGGAGCAGCATGTGGCCTGGGGTACCCCACCCAGATGCCCCGGGTCCCCGGGGAGGGCTGGAACTAGCAATGCTCCAGAGTAGAAAGAACCTGGGGTGGGAGAAAGACCCCGGTCGCCAGCGTGAGGGAGGGGTGCAGCCGAGGCTTCTGCTGGCGCCTCCACCGGGTTCAGGAGGCGCCAGCTCGTCCCAGAGTCACAGGATAGAAGGCAGGCAAAGTCTCCCAGGAAAATATTTACACAACATACATCTGATAAAGGACTTGGACCCAGAAGCTACAAAGGACTCTCAAGACTCGAGAATAAAAACAAACCACCCAATGTGAAAAAAAAAAAAACACACAAAAAAACGGGAAACATGGTTTAGAAAGACATTTCAACAAAGACATCCGTCCAGCCGGCGTGGCTCAGGGGTTGAGCGTCACCCTATGAACCAGGAGGTCACGGTTCAATTCCTGGTCAGGGCACATGAGCCCGGGTTCGGGTTATGGGCTCCATCCCCAGTAGGGGGCGTGCAGGAGGCAGCTGATCAATGATTCTCTCTTATCGTTGATGTTTCTGTCTCTCTCTCCCTCTCCTGTCCTCTCTGAAATCAATAAAAATATTTTTTTTTTAAAAAAAGAAGACATTCGGGTGGAAAATAAACATGAAAAAGAGTTCAGCATCCTTCGTCCTGGGGAGAGGCAAGTGGAGCCCCCTGGGACACACCTGCTCACCTGTGGGAATGCAGCGTGTTTTTACACAAACACGTCACTGCTGGGTGGGGAGGTGGGCGGCGCACTGGGAACCGCCAGGCAGGTTCCTAAAGCTCAACACTCATTTGCCACCCGACAACCGCACCCCCAGGGGTCTACCCCAGAGAAATAAAACACGCAAAACCCAGCGTGGGTGTGGGGGGACTTTATTCACCGGCACCGAGGAGTGGAAACAACGGTGTCTCGGGAATGGGTGGCGGAGCTGCAGCCCCTGGCGGTGGGCACTTTTCAGGCACAGAAGGAACACGTCGTGCGTTAGCACAGCAACCTGGGTAAATCCCACTCCCGTGATGTGGTGAGAGACGCCAGGAAGCACAGCCCGGGCCCCTTTTCCAGGATGTTCTAGAAAAGGCAAACCCAGAGGCACAGAAAGCTGTGCCATGGTTGCCAGGGACACGGTGGGAAAGCCACTGATGACAAGTGGCCTTCAGAGACTTTGGGTTGGGTGGGCTGCGGTGGTCACATGACCGACTGCATGGGTCTAAACTTAGAGCTGCACACCAAAAAGGGCGAATTCCACTGTACTTAAATCAGGCCTTAATTTTTTAAAAAAATATATTTTATTGATTTTTTTACAGAGAGGAAAGGAGAGGGACGAGAGTTAGAAACATCGATGAGAGAGAAACATCGATCAGCTGCCTCCTGCACACCTCCTACTGGGGATGTGCCCGCAACCCAGGTACATACCCTTGACCAGAATCGAACCTGGGACCTTTCAGTCTGCAGGCCAATGGACGCTCTATCCACTGAGCCAAACCGGCCAGGGCAGGCCTTAATTTTTTAAGCATATATACAAGCTACATCTATAATAATAAAAGCATAATATGCAAATGAACTGAACGGCAGAATGACCGTCCGGACGACCTTCGGACAAAGCCGGGGCTGCGAGAGCAGAGACCCTTGCACAAATTTCGTGCATCAGGCCTCTAATGTGTTTATAAAATCTTCCCCAATGCCACCTCTTGGGGTAAGGGCAGGGCTGCCTGAAGGAGTATAAGCTCCCGCTAGAAGTCCAGAGCGCCGTGGGGTGGGGATGGAGCAGGACAGACCTCTGGCAACAGCACAAAGCTTGCTCTAGTCGGTTTGGCTCAGTGGATAGAGCGTCGGCCTGCAGACTGAAGGGCCCCGGGTTCAATTCCAGTCAAGGGCACATGCCCAGGTTGTGGGCTCGATCCCCAGTGGGGGACGTGCAGGAGGCAGCCAATCAATGATTCTCTCTCATCACTGATGTTTTTCTCCCTCTCCTCCGCTCCCTTCCTCTCTGAAGTAAATTTTTTTAAAAAAACAGCTCAAAGCTTCAGTCCTTCCTTGAGTTAGCAAGGACCTAGGGACAGAGGACTCCATTCTCCTGCTAATCTGGAGCCTGATATCCTTCAGTAATCTGCTGGCAAGGTGCGCGAGGGTCCCTCCCACCACCCTAACACCCCCACGCGCCTGTGCATCTCACAGTGTGCACACAAGCACACCCACACAGGCTGCAGGGTCGCGGCCCCTCCTGGAGCCAGGCACTCCGGCCCCGCAGGGTTTGCCCAGGAAGAAACCCGCGGGAGAGCAAGGAGCTCGCTCCTCTGGGACAGAGAAGGGAGGCGGCCTCTGAACCCCCCTGGCCCGTGTGGTGGGGAGCCCAGCAGCATTTCCGCAGAGCTGCCCGGGGCACCCAGAGGTGAGACCCTGAGGAGGCCTGCACCCGCCCAACCCCGCCCAGGCTCACTCTGCCTGTTAGTGTCGGGAATTCACAGCCCAGACAGGAGCCCGTGTGCTGGGGGGCGGGCGGCAGAGGACTCAGGTGGAGGAGTCCAGCTCCAGGGACCAAGCTGGGCCCGTGATGGGGAGCGCGACCCCACCTCCCGCCGCGCAACCTCACAGAGCCTGGGCTGCAGGGCGCGTCAGGCCCCGCCCCCTTCTCCGGGCCCGCCCCCTCTTCTCCGCTCCGCCCCGCCCCGCCCCGCCCATCTGGTCCTTACCAGGTCCCGCCCGGCCCCTCCCCCCGCACCTGCGCAGATAGGGCCTCCAGGCCCCGCCCCTTTCCACCGCGCCCCGCCCCGGCCGGCCCCTCCGCCCGCACCTGCGCAGATAGGCCCTCAAGGCCCCGCCCCTTTCCACCACGCCCCGCCCCGGCCGGCCCCTCCGCCCGCACCTGCGCAGATAGGCCCTCAAGGCCCCGCCCCTTTCCACCACGCCCCGCCCCGGCCGGCCCCTCCGCCCGCACCTGCGCAGATAGGCCCTCAAGGCCCCGCCCCTTTCCACCACGCTCCGCCCCGGCCGGCCCTTCTGCCGGCGCCTGCGCAGATAGGCCCTCAAGGTCCCGCCCCTTTACACCACGCCCCGCCCCGCCCCGGCCCCTCCGCCCGCGCCTGCGTGGACCGGCCGGCCAGGCCCCACCAGCCATGGTGAACCTGGGCCTGTCCCGGGTGGACGACGCCGTAGCCGCCAAGCACCCGGTGAGAAGGCCGACCTAGGACGCGGGCTCCCGACCTCGGAGCTGACCTGAGCGGGGCGGGGGCTCGGCGGGTGCGCCCTCGTCGGGGCCAAGGGGCAGAGAGACAGGACCCTCTGCTCTGGGGATGGGGCACCCTGCTGGGCACCCTGGTGGGCATCCGGCATGGGCGGTGGGATGCGTCCCAGCGCAGGGCCTCACGGCGAGTGCCGAAAGGAGGGGCGGAGGGACCGCGGAGGAAGAGGGGGGACCTGAGCGTGACCCCGCCCCTCCCCCGCAGGGGCTGGGCGAGTACGCCGCCTGCCAGTCGCGCGCCTTCGTGAAGGGCATCGTCACCTTCGTCACAGGTAGGCCGGGCGCCCTCCTGTCCCCACCTGCCTCCCCAGCAGGTAGCGCCTGCAGGTGCTGGGCGCCTGGCCAGCCTGCCCACAGGCCTGTCTCTTGCAGGCACCGGGGCGGCCTTGGGCCTGCAGATGTCCGTGCAGAGGAGGCTGAAGTACCCCTTCCAGTGGACCGTCCTGGTGGCCGTGGGTGGGTCCTCCCTGCCTGGGCCCCCAGGTTGCCGGGGCGACTCTGGCTCTTCAGAGGAGTGGGTCCCACTTAGAGCTGGGGTGGGGGGGGGCTGTGTTCCAGGCATCCCTGCCCCGGGGATGGGGCCCCAGTTCCCCGGGGAGCCCTGCCCACGCCCCCCACCACCACCTGCCCAGAAGATCCTGTGCCCACGTTCCCGTCTCTGAGAAGTGCAGAGGCCCACCCCCAGCCCCCCGCCCGTTCTGCCCCCCAGTTGCAGGCTCCGTGGCCAGTTACTGGGTGACCCGCGTGGAGACCCAGAAGTGCAGCGACCTCTGGCTCTTCCTGGAGACGGGGAAGCTCCCCACGGACATGGGCACAGGTGAGAGGCCGGGGAGTGGGGGGCGGAAGCCGTGCCCCTGGTGCCCTGAGGTTTAGGCAGGCAAACCTGGGGCTGGAGTGGAGGCTGGACGGGGCCTCTCGCCTCCTGCCGTGCCCCCAGCATGCCCTTCCCGGAGAAGGAGTGAGTGCAGCAGGCGGAACTTGCAGCCCCGTGAGCAGGAGGAGGACCCAGGAGGGGCTGGGTGGGGGGAGTGCAGAGAGAGGCGTGTGGACACCCCATGAAGACGGCTGGATTGAGGGGCTGGGCATCCGACAGCCAGCGGACGGGCCTCGGTCCTGGCCTCCACTGCCTGCATCCCGGTTCGAGGCCTCGCCTCCGTCTTTGCCACAGTAAAATGGGTGCAGGGACCGTGAGCAACTTCAGGGTGTGACCTGTCTCTGTTTGCCTCTTACAGATCCCCGCACCTAGGAGAGCTCCAGCCAGGCGCACACGACCTGGGCCCAGAGAGTTCTAGAACACAGCACTCAGCACCTCGCACCCCAGGCTGGCCCTCCCCACTCCGGAGGCCCTGCCCGCACCCTGGGGGCGCGTGGTGAGAGGACTCTGCACTCGGGGGCACGGACACTCCCTTTCTGGGCGCGCATCCCCCAGGGCCAGGGGGACAGGTGCTGCTGGGCTGTGGGACTAATAAACGCCTTGCTCTTCCTACCAAGTTCTACAGCGACTGGGGCGCCGGAGCAGGAAGAAGCTGGGAGACAGGTGTCACCTCCGTGCCCACGCGGCTGCTACTGGAGGCTGTGCCAGGCAGTTCCTGAAACCCGCCCTGTAAGGCAGTGAGGCCTCTCCATGGGGGGGGGGGGTCTGTTTCCATACAACCTGGCACGGAGGAGCAGACCACCAGGTGTACAGCCAACAGCACCTGGTCGCGAGGGACGAGGGGCAGGACCCGGCTGTGCCCACCCGCCGGGCGTCCCAAACACTCCTGTCAGATGAAGTCACCGCTCTCCCCGGGGGCGGAGGGGGCCCGAGCCAGCTTCCCGGAGCTCTGTCCCCACAGAAGGGGAGCTCACAAGTGGGCAAGACTAGCCACCTCCCCGCCCCAACAGGAAGAGGCAGAGACTCTATCAACTCGGGCAAGTCCATGGTCCTTTGCGGTTGGCTTCCCAGTCTCGCTGAGGGCACACAGCCAGGTCAGCCCCTGTGCCTCTCCGCCTGGCCGGTCATTCAAAAGAATACCTACTGAGCACCTACTATGCGCCATGATCTTGATGGACAGGTAGTGAAGGAAGCCCAAGGTAACCATGGCAGAAGCCACCTAGAGTCTCCTTCCTGTAAAAGTCCCAGTGGGTGGCCAGGAGCTGACGGTCAGGGGCCGGGGCCCCTTTTAGTCCGTTCCCTGCTGCAGCGGCCTCTCTTCCAAACCTGCCTCATGGCCCCAGGCAGCTGTGCCAGCTCCGGCCATCGCGGCTTCATCCCAGGCAACAGGAAGGAAGAGAGCAGTTCACTCACCGTTCTGCTCGCACTGCACTGGCAGAACTCAGTCCTGAACACTTGTGCAGAGGCACCCAGGAGGGCAGCCTTGCTCTGGGCAGCCGTGCGCCCCCACTACAATTCTGTATCTGAGCGAGAAGGGAGAACCAATAGTGGGGGACAGTAGCCAGGCTCTGCCTGAGACTCTGGTTGGGAGCCTTCCGTCTCCCCAAGGGTAACGCCTGGCTGAGAGGGAGGGCAGAGGGTAGGGGCTTTTAGACCTGACTGGATGCACTTTTTTAAAACTGAGAGTGGCCAGAAAGGTAAGAGGTCCTGGAGGAAGATGGGCGGAGACCATTGTTAGGGCTGAATCGTGTCCCCCCCAAATTCACACATTGAAGCCCTAACCCCAGGACTTCAGAACACAATGCATTTGTAGATTGGACCTCTGAGAAGGGGAGGAAGTTAAAATGAGGCTGGGCCGGCCCTAGCTGGTTTGGCTCAGTGGATAGAGCGTCACCCTGTGGACCAAAGGGTCCCGGGTGCGAATCCAGTTAAGGGTACATACCTCAGTTGCAGGCTCTTCCCCGTCCCAGGCCCTGGTCAAGGGCACGTGCAAGAGACAACCAATCAATGTGTTTCTCTCACATCGATATTTCTCTCTGTCTTTCCCTCTTCCACTCTTCCTAAAAGTCAATGGAAAAATATCCTCTGGTGATGATTAAAAATCCTATATAATAAAACCCTAATATGCAAACCAACCAAACAGTGGAACAACCAGTCGCTATGATGAGCACTGACCACCTGGGGGCAGGTGCTCAATACAGGAGCTGTCCCCTGATGGTCAGTGAGCTCCCACAGGGGGAGCGCCACTCAGCCAGAAGCCAGGCTCACAGCCGGCGAGGGCAGTGGTGGTAGCGGGAGCCTCTCCTGCCTCCCAGGTGGCAGCGCTGAGGAGCAACGTGTGGAGTGGTAAGGCAGCAAGCAGGCGGGCAGTAAGGAGCAAGGGGTCCTGGACCATGAGAGGGGTCCCGGACTGCGAGAGGGGTCCCGGACTGCGAGAGGGGTCCCAGACTGCGAGAGGGATCCCGGACTGCGAGAGGGTGCAGGCCGGGCTGAGGGACCCCCCCCACCCCCACACAGTGCACAAATTCCGTGCACCAGGCCTCTAGTAAATAAATAATAAAATGAGGGTGGGCCCTGATCCCACCTGACGGGTCCCTTATAAGAGGAGGAGATGTGGACACACATGGGCACAGAGAAGAGGCCGTGTGGGGGCGCCGGGGGGGCAGCCCTGCCCACACCTGGGTCTCGGACATCCAGCCCCCAGGACCTGAGACAATGAATGTCTGTTGTTTAAGCTGCTGTCCGTGGTGTTTTGCTAGGGGGGTCCTAGCGGAGTCACACAGGGTAGCTGGGAAAAGTAACAAATTCGGTGGGTGCCGCCCCTCCTGGGGTCCCAGCTGTCCCGTGCTTGGGGCACGCGGCTCTGGGGAAGCTTGGGCCGGGGGTGCAGAGATGGGGGACTGACCCTGGAGTGGCATCTAACGCTTGACTCGGGCCCTAGCCGGTGTGGCTCAGTGGATAGAGCATCGGCCTGCAGACCGAAGGGACCCGGGTTCAATTCCTGTCAAGGACTCGGTCGCAGGCTGGATCCCCGCCCAGCCCTGCTCGGGCCTGTATGGGCGGCAACCAATCGATGTTTCTCTCCTCCTCCCTTCCACTCTCTCTAAAAGTCCATGGGAGAATATCCTCAGGTGAGGATACAAACAAAAATAAAATAGGTTTTAATATATAAATAAAAAAATAAAGCTGGACTGGGGAATTCCTGGGGGAAGTGGAGGCAGCGAGGGCCGAGGCTGGGGGTCGCATGGTCACTGGGGTGTGGAGTGTGAACTTGGGGGGCGAGTGGTCAGGGTTGGGAAGACAGTGAAGGGGACGGGAGGGGGGGGGGCAGGGGGGCGCGGCCCTGCCAAACCACCACCAAGTCTCCCACCTGTGGGGGAAGGTGCTGGCCCCGGCCACGCCCCCAAACAGAGAGCAGCCAGGAGGCTCACCCTCAGGCCAGCTGGCGGCAGAGGGTGGTGCTGGCCCCGCGGCTTTAGAACCTTGGCCCCCGTCACAATGGGCCGAGGTTCCGGGGACAATTTGAACTGTTGTCCTGCTGAGCAGGCCCAGCACAGGGAGGTGGAGGCGGGGGCCTGCGGCCACGATGAAGATGTGGAGCGAAGGGGGGGACGTGGAGGAGCAGATCCAGGAGCTGAAGACCATCACGCAGCTCCAGGGTGAGCCGCCACCCCGGGGACCCCCTCACACCCACCACAGCCGGGGGCCTGCCTGCAGGAGCTCAGGGCTTTGTTTTGTTTTCAGTCCTCACCCGAGGGTATTTTCCATTGATTTTTAGAGACAATGGGAGAGAGGAAAAGACAGAGAAACATCCATGTGAGAGAAACACATCCATTGGTCGCCTCCTGCACGCACCCTGGTCAGGGAGGGATCCTGCAACCGAGGTACGTGCCCTTGACTGGAATTGAGCCCGGGACCCTCCGGTCCTCAGGCCGACGCTCTAGCCACTGAGCCAAACTGGCCAGGGTAGTGTTTTGGGTTTTTTTTTAATATATTTTTATTGATTTCAAAGAGGAAGAGAGAGCTACAAATATCCGTGATGAGAGAGAATCATTGATCGGCAGCCTCCTGCACCCCCCGAACTGGGGTCCAGCTGGAAACTCGGGCCTGTGCCCCCACTAGAAGTCGAACTGTGACCTCCTGGCTCATAGGTCGATGCTCAGTCACTGAGCCACGCCGGCCGGGCAGGACTTCTTTTAACACAGGGACAGCCCAGGGCAAATGGCCTAGTGGTCAGCCCACCACCCACCTCCCAAACAGCTGGCAGGAGGCCGCAAAGAGGCCTGCCATGCAGGGGGCCCGGGTGGGGAGAGAAGCTGGGGGGCTCCACAGAGACTGGAGCATCGTGGACCCCAAAGCTAGAGGGGACAAGGAGGGACAAGGAGGGACCCAGCTGCTCCCCTGGCCAGCAGCCTGGGAGGGGTCACAGGACTCCCCACTGCTAAGCGCGGTTGAGCGGCGGGTCCCTCCGCGCCCCCGGCCCCAACGGAGCCGCGACTGGAGGCAGGGCCCCGGCTGCGAGCCCTCCAGCCCCGGATCCGGCGGAGCCCGCGGCCCACACCTGGCCCCCTCCCTCTGCCGGCCCACAGAGCAATGCCGGGCGCTGCAGGTCCAGGCCATGAAGGAGAAGACGGTCAAGAACAAGGCCGCGGTGGCTCTCCTGCGCAGCAACATCCGCCGCGGGACCCAGGAGTGGGCTTTGGCTAAGAATGTGAACAGCGCGCCCCGCCCCGCTGCCCGGGGGTGGGCTGGGCGGGCGGGTGCCGGGCGGGACCCTCCGGTGGACGGGAGCGCCCTGCCCTGTCCCGGCTCTGACCGCTGGAGCTGGGCATCGGGAGGGGCGGGCGGGGACACGCGCTCCGGGGCTGCACCTGCAGCCGGGGCCCTCTGGCCTTGTCGGGGGGACCTGGGCCCTCCGCTCCGCACCCCCGTCACACCTCAGCTGGGAGGCCCGGACGGGGCCCTGAGCGCCCTGCCTCCTGGGGTCTGGCTGCGGGGCTGGCGCGGGCGGAAGAGGCCTGGAGGGGCCGGCGGCGGGGGGACGCCGAGGGGCGCCCGGCTCAGCCGCCGCCGCCCCACAGCACGACAAGCGGTCCATCTCCCGGGCCTGCGGGGACGACGTGCCCATGAGGCTGGCGCACTGCCGCTGCTCCATGGAGGTGAGGCTGCAGCAGGGACCCCCGCCCCCGCCCCGCTAAGTGACGCTGTGGAGCCGGTGGGGCAGTTTCCCGCCCCAGGGCCCCTCCCCGCTCGCCTGCCCGCCCGCGGCGCGGGGATCCGCGGCCCCCGGCACACCTTGCCCTCCCGACCAGGTGGCGCGGGAGAAGCTGCGCAAGTACGTCTTCGACCGCGTGAACGTGCACAACGTGCTGATCCACCTGGTGCGGCGGCGGGGGCAGCAGCTGGAGGGCCTGCAGCTGCAGCTGGAGGGCCTGCAGCACCAGCCCGTGGCCACCAAGGAGGAGCTGCGCCTGCTGCAGGTGGGGGCGGGGCTCGGCCAGGAGGCGGGGCGGGGCCTCTGGGAGGTGGGCTGGGGGCGGGGCTCCGCGGGGAAGGCGGGGCCTCTGGGAGGTGGGCTGGGGGCGGGGCTCCGCGGGGAAGGCGGGGCCTCTGGGAGGTGGGCTGGGGGCGGGGCTCCGCGGGGAAGGCGGGGCTAGGTGAGTGAGACACGCCCCCCAGGGCTGGCCTCTGGCGCTCGCGGTACTTCGCCAGGTCATCCGCCAGTTGGAGAACAACATCGAAAAGACAACAATCAAGATCACCACGAGCCAGAACATCCACCTGCTGTACATGGGGCTGCTGGATTACCTGAAGAAAGTGAGCCCAGCCCCGGGAGTCCCGCTGGCTCAGGGGCCGGGGCCTCAGGCACAGCGCGTGTGCAGGGCTGGGATCTCCGTTGGGACGGGAACCGGAGGAGCTGGTCAGGGCAGCCTGTCCCTCGAGCCCTGAGTCTCTGACCCCGAACCCATGTCGAGCGAGCCCCTCTGGCCCAGTCCTCGGGGCGCTCAATCTGCGGTGTAGGTGTGGGGGGCGGGCACAGGCCACCCTGTGGGGCCACAGAGAACGGGGAGGCCAGGGGAGGTGCCGTCCGGTCTGTGCCCACCTGCCCTGCCCTCAGGAGCTGTCAGGATACCCCACCGAGCTGGACAAGCTGCAGAACCTGATGGCTGACTACTGCTCGGAGCTGTCGGACATGACAGTCATGTCCCAAGATGCCATGATGATTACGGATGAGGTCAAGGTGAGCGCAGGCCCCTGGCTGGGGCCCTGCAGGGCTCTGTGCACACCCGTCTGGCCCAGGCCTCCTCAGGACACCTCCGTGCCTCACCACCTGCGACCGCCAAAGTCCAGACCGCCCACCCCCACCAGCCGCTCAGCTCACACTGTGGTCCTGGACAGAGGGAGCCCCCTCGTCAGGAAGCCGTGGGGTAGACAGAGGAGAGAGAGACCTGGCTTGGGCTGGGCAGGGCCACCAACCCGCCCAGTCTGTGCCGAGGCCCCCTCAAAGCCGTCCTCCGGAAGGGGCACGTGAGGAGGTGGCCACTCATGCAGTCGTCCGTGTCACGCAGGCTCTGGCCAGCACAGCAGAGGCCTGGGTGCTGTGGGCTGCTGGCTGCTGGGGGCCCACAGCAGCTGCAGAGGAGTGGGCGGACAGCAGTGGCAGCTGTGGGGGGCTGGGGCTCAGGGCTCGCCCCCCCTACCCTGGAGCCTGTCCCCCTAACCTAGAGCCCTGGGAGGAAACAGGCCAGACGGGACCCCATTTGTGTTTCCAAACAGGTGTGTTCTGGCTGCAGAGACCAGAGGGGCCCAGAGGCTGGTCACTGGGGCCAGACCCATGGCAGAGTGGGGGGGGGGGGGCAGCGAACCCAGAGGGCTGAGAAGCCTTTGAGTGGTCACCGAGGAGGGGGCACTGAGTTAGACGTGAAAGGGAGCAGCCCCCAGAATGCACAGCCACGGGAGCAGGACAGGAAGAGGCCAGGTTTGGGGGAAGATGAAGAGTTGGTTTTTAGACACTTCAGTGAGTTCCGAGGGGGGCTGGGCCGAAGGCTGCGGAGGGCCGGTGCCATGCCTGTGGCCAGCTGACTCCTGCGGTAGCAGCCGGGGGGGACCGGGGGTGGAGGAGCGCAGTGCAGGGAGGGGAGCAGAATGGTAAGAGCGCTGGGCACCCTGTTGCAGGAAGAAGGCCTGGCCGACAGCCTCGATGGCTGTTCTCAAATCTGGGAATTCGGGGGAAGTGACCACTGGAGGTAGCCCGGGGGAGGCTCCCTGGGACGGACCCACCGCCTGCCTGTGTCCCTAGATGAACTTGCGGCAGAAGGAGGCGGCCTTCATCGAGGAGCGCCGGGCCCGGGAGAACAGGCTGAACCAGCAGAAGAAGATGATCGACAAGATCCACACCAAGGAGACCAGCGAGAAGTACCGCCGGGTGAGCGCCCACGGCGGGTGCAGCCGGGGGGGTGGGGTGGGGGGGTCCTCTGTGGAGGATGCTGCTCACCTCACCCTGCCCCGTCCATCAGGGCCGGAGGGACTTGGACTTCCCCACCAATCTGATGAGTGCGGAGAGCCTGAAAGGTGAGGGCCCTGCTCCCCACCCGCCCCAACCAGGACCCGAGAGGCCAGCACTGGCTGGAGCCGCCCAGGCAGGTCACCGTGAGGCCCCGAGGGAGGGAGGGGGCGTGCCCCTGCCTCCCCCTGGTCGTACCTGCAGAGGCTGGGCGCCTGTGGCCACCAGCTTCAAGGCCACCTGCTTTGGGCTCATGGCCAATTACTGAACCTTTGGCTTCTTAGCTGCAAACCCCACAGGCACCCCAGGGCCTGGTCACCCACTGAGTCCTCAGAAGAGACAGCTCGGGTCCTCTGAGCTGCCTCTGAGAAGCCCCACTAAGCCCCACCGAGCCAGGCTCCATGGTCCCCCTCTGGAGGCAATGCCCAGGGGCACCCTTGAAGGGCCGGTTTGCCTGGAAGCAGGGTAAGGTGCAAGCACCTATGACAGGGACCCAGCTCTTGGGGGGCCCGCCCTGATGAGAGGGCAGGCGCAGAGGCCTCTGTTCCCAGTCCACCCCTGCACGCTGGCCATCCTTCCCTCTGCTCTGCTCAGTGAGGAAAAAAGAGGCCTCCCAGGCCGATGTCGAATACCAGACGAATCTGACTGCTTTGCTGGAGAAAATCAAGACTGCTGTGCGGTGCTCCCACCTCTGGGTACTGCTCCCGGGCACTTCCGGGGTGTTAGGGAAGGGGTGGGGGGCTCCACGCCGACTGGGCCGGGCTCTGCGGGCACCTTTCGGAATGAATGAATACACCATGCTGTGGCCTCGACAATTCAGAGTAGAGGCCCCTCCTGGGACACAGCTGGCCCATCCCAGCATGTTCCAGGGGATGAGAGAACCACAGAATCGAGGACCCAAAGGCCTCGGCTAAGGTGTGGCCTCCACCTCCAACCCCATCCCCTTCCCGAGCTGACGGCATTAGAATGAGCAGCTGCCTCTCCACCTGCCCCCCCTTATTTTAATCCGATCTGGGTTTATTCATAGCAAGCCTCGAGCTCCCGTCCTCGGCCCTGACCTAAGCTTGTCCACCCTTGCACAGGCGCCCTGCGGCCGTGCAGGCTCTCAGTGGTGGTCTCCGGTCTGTCCTCTGCTTGTTGTGGGGGTGACCTGCAATGACACACACACAGCACTTCACCCGACGGACGGATGGCCCCCCACGAGCCCTCAGGGCCCCCCGCCAAGGACATCATTCCTGACCACAGGGAGGGGCAGTTCAATGGGCCCTGCCCGGCCGGCCCACACCTGCTTCTCCCTCCTGGGACGGCCAGGACATCACAGGCCAGTTCCTGGCTCAGAGGAACACGGAGGACAACCTGCAGCTGCAGATGATGGAGTGTGAGGAGAGGCGGACTCAGCTGGTGGCTTTGATGAGGAAGCTGGAGATGGAGGAGGCGCTGCTGAAGTTCCACCAGACGTCCAGCTCCGACAGGTACCCGGGGGCCCTGCCCTTCCTCTGTCCAGGCTGCCCGCCCCCCAGGGTGTCCACGGCCAGCCAGCCTGCTCGTGCGTGCTCTGCAGCTGAGCCGGGGACCCACACGCCCACATCGCAGCTCTTGAACCCCTGAGTCTAGCACAGCACCCAACTCCGCCCTCAGGTCTGTGCCAACTTCCTCCCCATCGTACTCGACAGCTCTGAGTCCGTCCAGCATAAAATGCAGGACCTGCTGAAGGAGGAGCAAGAGCGGCTGAAGCTGGCCCACACGAACATGACCAAGAGCCAGAGGCTGCTGCTCACCCTGCAGATGGGCATCGACAACCTGTACCTCCGGCTGGTCGGCATCGCCCTGCCCGCGGCCCAGGTACCGGCCCGCGCGGGGAGGAGCCGCTGCGCAGTGAGCTTGGGGAGGCCGGAGCGGGTCTGAGCCCGTCCTTGCGGTCTGCAGAAGACGGCCACCCCCGACAGCCTGGACGGCCTGGACTTGCACAGCAAGCTGGCGTACTGTGAGAGGAAGCTCCTGTACCTGGTTGACAAACTGCAGGCGCTGTCCACCACTGAGGAGGTAACGCCGGGGCGGGGCGGAGACGCCTCCCCGGACCGTGTCCCCTCAGAGCTGACCGTCCCCCGGGCCCTGCAGGACAACACGAAGGTGAGGGACGCCCTGGAATCCTCGACTCTGAAGGAGAAGCAGAACACCAGGATCACCTTTGAGGAGCTGGAGGACGATATGATAGGTACAGGCCGGGGGGACTGGGGGGCCGGGGGGCCAGGAGGTGGGGCGGATGGCTGGGCTGAGCTGTGCAGGGGCAGAGGCTGGGTGTGCTGCTCGCTCCACCTGCCCAGGGGGACAGGGATGGAGGGTGTGCCCGGGACTTGGTGAGGCAGAAAGGAGCAAGGGGGAGCCCCGGGCAGAGAGAGCCCTTATGGGGTTTCTGAGGGAAAGGCGGGGTCAGCAGCTGAAGGGCAGCTCCTCCGAGTGACTCCGGTGGGCAGGGGACTGGGGCTGAGCTGCGCCGGGGATGTTGGGGTGAGACTTCGATCGGGGAGGGAGGGCTGTGCAATGGTCGTCGTGCAGGAAGACACACCCAGGCGCCCGGGGGCGCGGTCTCTCCCGGCCCGTAAGGGCCCAAAGGCCCGAGCATCCGGGACGGAGTCGTGTGGTCCACGCCCGCCCGGCGATGAATGAAGGCGGAGGCCAGCCCAGGGCTGACCCGGCTCCCGCCTCTCCCCCCAGAAACCTTCCACTTCGCCGACGTGGACCACAGCTACGTGCCCTCGCGGGCCGAGATCAAGAAGCAGTCCCAGCGCGTGATCGAGGAGAAGTTCAAGACGGCCAAGAAGAAGAAGAAGTGACCCGGGGGCCCCGCGCCCCCCGCCCGCGCCCCACCCCCGGCGGGCGCTTTGTTACACAAATAAACATTTTTCCAGAACGGCTGGGGGCTCCGAAGGGAGACAGGAGTCTCAGAAAGTGAACCTGGGCAGGCGCATCGCGTCGGGAAGATGTGGGGAGCGGGGTGTTCGCTGTGGACCCGGGGCCCCGGAGTCCGGGGTGAGGGCGAGAAAGGGCTCCGAGCGCGGACGCGGCCAGAGCGCGATTGAACTGACCCCAGCACCGCTTTCGCCCGCGCCGCCTCGTGCGCATGCGCACCGCCGCACTCCATGGCCCTCGCGGCGCCCCGTAGCCGCGCGTACCGCCTCGTGCGCATGCGCACCGCCGCATTCCCGCGGCGCTCCGTAGCCGCGCGCGCCACCTCGTGCGCATGCGCACCGCCGCATTCCCGAGGCCCTCGCGGCGACCCGTAGCCGCGGGTCCCTCAGAGCCGCTGGCGAGATGGCGGGGCAGACGGGAGGAGGGCGGCCGCGCCCGGGGCCGAGGGGCCCGGAGCACAGTCGCCGCGGCTGAGTCCCCGAGCGGCCTCCGAAGCAGGTGCCCGGCCTCCGGGGAGCGGGGCATGGTGCGACCCGCGCCGCGCCGCCGCCGCCGCTGAGCTCGCGGGCCACGCCGCGCTCGGACGCGGGAGTGGGAAGATGTTTTCCGCGCTCAAGAAGCTGGTGGGGTCGGAGCCGGCCGCGGGCCGCGAGAAGAACATCCCGGCCGGGCTGCAGTCCATGAACCAGGCGCTGCAGAGGCGCTTCGCCAAGGGAGTGCAGTACAACAGTGAGTGCGGCTGGCGCGGGGCGGGGGCGGGGGCGGGGGCGGACGCGAAAGCGGGGTCCGCGGTCCCGGACGCGGCGCACACCGGCCCGGGTGATGCCGGCAGGCCCTGTCCGCACGTTTCGGGGTGCGCTGAGCCCCGGCCCGTGGCGGTGCGGGGGCCCCGGCGCCTTCGCTGAGGGCGCAGGGAGCGGGCGCGCCCCTCTGACCCGGCGCTTCCCGGGGACGCGGCACCGGGCGCCCTGCGCGCGGTTTGCGCGGGGACATCTGCCGGGGGCGTCCGCTCCAGGTGCTCGCGGCGGCGCCCCGGGTCCGGTCGAGTGGAGTCTTACATAACGGGGAGCGCCCCCGGCCTGTGCCATCGCGGGGGACGGGCGCTCGTCCGTGGGCCGCCGCCGCGGGGGGCGGGAGGCGCCGGAGGAGTGAGCCGCGGGGTTTTCATTTGTTGACTTGGCGTCTGGCGACGGAATATCAGCGACGCCACACGCGCCCCCCCCCCGTTTTAAAGAAGCGTTTGTGGGGTGCGCTAGGAGCTCCGGAGGCACGGGCTCCCTCCCCTGCGGGAGGCCGTCCGTCCGCCATCAATTATGCAGACGGTGCGGCCGTGACCTCCTTGGAGTTTCCGTCCGCGGCGACGGGAGGGCTGGCCGCTCCGCTTTCAGGTCGGGCGCCGCAGGGTTAGGGGGCCTGGCTCCTCCGCGGGGCGCTGTCCTCTGGTGGCATTTGGGGGTGAGGTGTGAGAGCGAGGACCTGGGGAGCCCCTGTGCGGGGTGAAAGGGAGGCTCCGCCGGTTGGAGGTGGCCCCTGCACGAAGGGTCTCGGGTTCGAGTCCTGCTCCAGGACACCGACCAGGTTGTGGGTAACCCCGGTGGCAGCTGATGGATGTTCCCCTCTCTCTCATCAGTGGAAGCCGTGTCCACGGGGAGGATTAACGGAGAGAGGGGTGGCGGCTGGTGTATTTCCACTCCACTTGGCGTGTGTTGCTCTCGCATTCAGAGAAGAGAACAAGTGCGAATACTTACTGCACAGACGTTTCAATCTGCACTTGGGCCCGGGTTTAATTTCGTTGCTCACGGTTTTGCGTTAAACTTCGCTCCATCTGGCAGATGGCTTGGCCGCCCCGTCGCCCGTTTGCAGCCGCCCTGGCGGTCCCGACCTGCCCGGCCCCTCCCGGGCTTTCCCGCTCGCGTGCATTTGCTTAGCAAATATTGATTGTGCATCAGCGCTTCCAGGGGGAGGACGCCGCGGGACTGTCTGAGGTTGAAGCCACGGGAACGAGGGCGCGGTGAGGGTGGGGACGGGGTTAGAGGTCAGAGCGGGCTGCTGGGCAGAGGGCGGGGAGGTGTCGGGGCCCAGGCTCCGGCCAGGGCGCTGTGCAGAGGGGCGGAGAGGAGCCCCGGGCCGAGGGAGCTTCCGGGCGGGGAGCGGAGCGGAGTCCACGCTGCCGGCCGCGCCCCGGGCTGGTTTCCAGCCGCAGGGCAGGGCGTCGGGAGCTTTTCACCCAGCCCCACGGGAGGAGCGCAGGTGTGCGGCCGCCGTAGCCCATGCGCGCCTCTCTCTCTCTCTCTCTCTCTCTCTCTCTCATGACTCATAAAAGAACACGATCCCTGTTCCCTCAGGAGACGTGCGGGGCTGTGAGTGGGTGGGAGAGACCCTGGGCCGGCAGTGGAGGGAAGGGCGGTGGCCCTCGGCTGCTCAGCGGCTGGTTCCCGTGCTGCCCCGGGAAGGGCTGCTCTTAGCCCTTCTGGGCGAGTCTTAAAGGTCCTCCAGGCCAATCACTCAGCTCATTTGAGCCAATGCCTAAGGTTCTGAGATTGATTTTTATTTGTATTTTTTTAACTTAAAAGTAGAGGCTAGGGCCTAGCTGGTTTGGCTCAATGGATAGAGCGTCAGCCTGCGGACTGAAGGGTCCCGGGTTCGATTCCCGGTCAGGGCACAGGCCCAGGTTGCAGGCTGGATCCCCAGGGTGGGGGCGTGCAGGAGGCAGCCGATCAATGGTTCTCTCTCATCATGGATGTTTCTATCTCTCCCTCTTTCTTCCTCTGAAATCAATAAAAATATATAAAATAAAATGAAATCCCAGGAGTCAACACATTACGGAGGAGGTCAGAATCAAGGCATTCGGAAGTCCTTGTGTCTTTGAAGAGGAAGACAAACTTATTAACTTTAGACTTTATTACAGCAAATGTAAACGTTAAAAACTTAAGAGATACCAGTCAAAGAGTAGGAGCGTGTTGCAAATCTTCCAAATACCAGGCAAGACGAGGAATAAACCCTGCACAGGTAGTTAGTGGAAGTCAGCAGGGGGCGGGGGCAGCCCCGACAGCTCCACTCCCACCTGGTCCTGGTCCTCGTCCGCCCCACTGGCTCCGCGAGGCACTCCTGACTGCCCTGCTCGGGCGGACAGATGGACAGGCACCTTCCCGGAACCAGCCGGCTCCAGGCACCTGGTGCTGAGCCCTGCCTTCTCTCGAGGCAACAGGAGGTCCACACTCCTGCCTAGAGTGCGGGCTCTGGCCCCTGCCCAGCCCCTGCCCTGGCCCCTTCCCCCGCTGGTCCCACAGGCACGTGGCAGGCTCTCCCCGACCCTGCTCTGTCCTCCCGCGTCCACGCCTGGCACAGGCCACCCCATAAACACGTGTTGTCGAGGGGGCAAATAGGACGCGGGCTTTGTGCCGTAACCCCCCGTGTCTTCGGAGGCCCGGCGCTCTGCAGAACTGTGCACTAAAGATACAGAGCGGAGGAAAGTAGGTTACGGGCAAACCACCAGCGTCTAGGAAGCCGCCGCCCAGCTGCAGCCCCCGCCTTGACCCTGACCCTGGCCGTCCTCGGAGTCCAGCCCGAGGAGAGACGCTGTCCTGTGGGTGCGAAGGCTGAGCAGGCGCCACTGTCAGCCCAGGAGGGAATGCCTCTGGGCTCTGCTGCAGAGCAGGGAGGGCGAGCAGAGGCCGAATAGGGCCCTGATGGCCCCGCCAGCCCACCCTGGCGCTCTGCTCCCCCTGCTCGCCAGCCACTCCGGCAGGGTCTGCGCCGAGGAAAGCATGTGCACACAGACTCTGGGTGAAGGGAACGTTTGCTTTGGTTTGGTTTGTTTGCCTGATCTGCCCTCTCTCCCTCCCGCCAGTGAAGATAGTGATCCGAGGCGACAGGAACACGGGCAAGACCGCGCTGTGGCACCGGCTGCAGGGCAAGAAGTTCGTGGAGGAGTACATCCCCACCCAGGAGATCCAGGTCACCAGCATCCACTGGAGCTACAAAAGTGAGTGCTGGGCAGTGGGGGGCGGGGGTTTCATTGCATTGCCCTTCTTGGCCTTGGTTCCCTGGAGACGGCATTCTCAGCGTGGCGTCGTCATGGAAACTGTCCATGTGTGGGAGCGCCCTGACCTCATAGGGGCTCTCGTGACTCTCATCAAAGTCACTTCAAAAAATGAAAGATAAATTTAAAAAAAGAAAAGGAAAAAAAAAAGAGCAAAAGAAGCAAAGAAAAAAAATAAATAAATAAAAAGTCACCTCTGGGACACCCTAAGTCCCTCCCAGAGGAGCAGGCGGGCAGCAGGGGCTCCATTCTTGAGCCTGGAGACCTCGGAAAGGCAAACGCTCTGGCCTCACCCGGGACACGGCCCGCCTGGGAGCCAGGCCCTGTGCGGCTCCATCCGCTGACGGCCCTTGGCCATAGCCGGTCTCTACTTGGGGTTTGCAGTCCCTGTCCCCTAAGGACTTGATGGGCACCTGGCGGCCTCCCAGGTGTGGCTGGAGCCGCCAGCAGCTTCCAGGGAGGCGGAGGGGCTCCTGGGTGTGGGGATTCGCGAGGCGCTGAAACGTTGCTTTTCACTGAGAACACACGGGCCACAGCAGGACACAGGCCTCTACAGGGTCTTGAGTCCCCTTCGTGAGGCCAGGCTGGTCCCGGGACTCCGCCAGGCGCTGTGGCCCCTGCTCACCAACCAGGGCACCTGCAGCCTCGGGGCAGCTCAGGGAGCCTCACTCACCTCCCCCTGCCCCCCGCCCGAGGCATTTCCCCCCTCTGGGTGAGGCTGGCAGGGGCGCCTCGGTTCCCCTCAGAATCCTTGGGGTGGAGAGTGGAGGCCTCCCTGCCACCTAGGGAGGGGTGGTCTCAGGCTGCAGCACATGCAAAGGTCCTGGGCGGAGCTGGGTGCCCTTGGGCGGCGCCAGGAAGAAGGCTGCGGCTCTGAAAGCCCATCCTTGTGGCCCCAGCAGTCACTTGGGCACTCATCTTCTTCTCTTCCCGTTTTAGCCACTGATGACATCGTGAAAGTGGAGGTCTGGGATGTAGTGGACAAAGGTAAAGCCCGTCTTTCTCACGCGCCCTCCTCCCTCTCATCCTGAGTCGTCCTGTAAAGAGAAGCACCCCTCCTTCCTGCACCAGCTGGTCGGCGTGTCCTTGTCCTGTGTGGCCTGTCAGCCTTCAGGGCGGCCCTGCCACCGCCATGGCGGGCTGATGTCCGCGTCCTCTCAGAGCCCGGCTAGGAGGTCTGGTTAGTGCTAACGTCATCCAGTGTGTGGCCCGGGCCGGCTCCCTGTGCTGGTGGCCGGGGGCGTGCACAGCGGCCACCTGTCAGGTCTGGGCTGTCCGAACACCTGCGTCACCAGGACCAGGCGGCGGCGAGAACCTGCTGGAGCTGAAGGAGGGGCCTTTGCTGCCCGGCCCCACCGGCTGCCCTGGTGGACGGGTCCAAGGCGGCGAGGGCTCAGGGAGAAGCTGGGCGAGAGGCAGAGCTTGGGTTTTTAATGAATGATCCTGTTTCTTCTGGGGGTTGTTAGTTTGCCTGGCCGGCCACTCTGACCCTGGGGGGCTGTGGAATTGCCAGCTGTGAACAGTCTTCAGCCATGCCGGGAGCGGGGCTGTGTTCCCCGGGGGTCACCAACTGTAGCTCCGTGGGCCTGGGGCCCTGCATCCAGCTGGTCCCCCTCAGCACTGGCTCAGCCGCCTCGAGGCTGGGCTGGGACCGGGCCAGTCCAGGAGGAGGTGCCTGCCTTGGAAGCCGAGCCTGGCAGGGGCATCAGGGCCACCTCACAGGCAGCCCACTGTGCCCCTGGGCCTGCCCGTGCCTTCCAGGCCAGGCCCAGCTGTCGGCAGCCTGGGGGCCTGTCTCTGGGCTGGGCTGGTCTGGGCTGGGGCAGCTGGAGTGGCCAAGAGGCCTCACTGGGTCCCGGCCTTGTCTTGCTGTCTCTGGGGCTGCTCTGGTGCCGGTTGAGTGGGGGGTCGGCTCTCGGGGTCTCCAGTCAGTGTGGCTCCCACTGAAGAGGGGCTGGGGTGTAGGGGGAGTAGGGTGTAGGGAAGGGGTGCTCCTACCTCTGGCCATCCTTAGACCCAGAGTCTACCTGGTAACTTTTGTCTTTTATAAGGAAAATGTAAAAAGCGGGGTGATGGCTTGAAGATGGAGAATGACCCCCAGGAGGTAAGCGGTGTCCGGCCCGTAGGGTCCTTGGTGGGGGGTGGGGGTGGGGAGCACTCTTCAGACCCCCTGCCTGCCTGTCCCAGCTGCTCACGGGACCCTGTGCTGCCTGTGGTCACGGGGTGGCTGGGCCCCAGAGCTCCTGCCGCACGCACGACCGTGTGGAGTTTGAGCAACCTGAGCAGGGCTAGGGGAACTGGCCAGTTTGTTCCCCACCCCAGAGGCCTTGGTCCTGAAAGCGCAGGACATGCCTTCCTGCCGTGGCCTGTGCGCCTGTGGGCATGAGCGTGGCTCCCAGTGGGCTGCCACGTGGCCACCCCCCGACACAGAGAAGTTGGGCCCCAGCGGTCTCCGTCCAGGGCGGCTTCCCACTTCCTCCGGGGGCCCTGCTCCCCCTGCGCCTGCAGCCGGCCTTGGGGTGGGCAGCCTCCCCAGTCCCCTTCATGGCAGGAAGGTGAAGTGCCCACCTGGCCCCTGTGTGTGGGGGTGACCACTGCCCCCAGCACGGCAGGCGCCGTGGCCTGCATGCTCTAAAACAGGGGTCCTCAAACTACGGCCCGCGGGCCACATGCAAATACCAATATTGTATTTGTTCCCGTTTTGTTTTTTACTTCAAAGTTAGATATGTGCTGTGTGCATAGGAATTTGTTCATAGTTTTTTTTTAAACTATAGTCCGGCCCTCCAACGGACTGAGGGACAGTGAACTGGCCCCGTTTAAAAAGTTTGAGGCCCCCTGCTCTAGAAGGTTCTCTGCAAGTGTGCTTCCTCATGCTGGGACGCGGGCCTTGCTGGGGGGCCTGGACCCTGCACTCTCCTGGGGCCTGAGAGGGAGGTGCTGTGGTGGCCAGTGGAGGAGTCCCCCCCAGGCCCGGCAGAGGCACAGGCACGGCGGCCAGGAGTCTGAATGTTCCCGCCAGACCCTCTGAGGCAGTTTTCCCGCCCTCACTGCGTCATCTGTGTGTTCCCAAAATGGAAGGCCTGTTCGGCGTTCCCGGGAGCCGTGGGCTCCACTGGGGGCCCTGCCCGCAGCCGCGTCGCTCATGCCTGACCCCCTCCCGTCCCAGGCAGAGTCTGAGATGGCCCTGGACGCCGAGTTCCTGGACGTGTACAAGAACTGCAACGGGGTGGTCATGATGTTCGACATCACCAAGCAGTGGTAGGTGCCGGCTCCTCGCACCCACCCCCCAGGGACATTCCCCAGGTCCAGCAGGTGGCGGTTCCGCCGGCGTCACCACTGGTGCCAAATGCTCCTGGAGGGCCAGGCTGGGGCTGTGCACGGTGGCAGGCCAGCTACAGAACCGGACCAGATGTCGGGTCTGCACGTGCGCTGGGCCAGCGTGGGGGTGTTCCCCTTGGCGTGGGGGCGGACAGCTCACGTGGGGGCGAGGCATGAGCCTGCACAGCCCCCAGCCTTTCCTGCAAACACCGTCCAGAATCTGGTGGAATCAAGTGGCCTTTTGTTGGGGCTCCCACGAACCCCCTTCTTTGACTGGTGCTAGGAGGACGTACAGCTACGATCCATCTCAGCAGGGGGCTCCAGAGCAGGAGCAGCGTGTGGGAGGTGCAGGGGGAGGGTGGGGTGCTGGGCGCCAGTTCCCAGGGCCTCTGCCTGGAGCCACGTGGGACTCGGTGTCTGTCCTGCCTGACGCTGGGACGCAAACACCCAGGGAAGCAAGTGTCTGAGTAGCGCGCCGGGTGCCCGTCCAGGGCGGCTCCCCAGGGAGAGCTGACGGGGCCGCACCAGCAGCCTCTGGGCTTCGAGGTGCCACCGAATGGAGGTCTTCAGGACGCAGAGGGAGGGCTGATGGCGGCTTAGAGACGGCCGGGGGCGTTCACTCGGCCGCTCACCCGGCCTGTAAGTGTTACTGTTGCTGCTGCGCTGGAGTGCGTGCCGTGTGTGGGTCCCGCGTCTGGCACCCAGCCCGGCTCTCCTGAGCATCGCACGCCCCTGCAGTGCCGGCATCGCCCTCGCACGCCTGGGTGTGCTGGGTGGGCTCATCCGTCTCCCATGGTGCCCAGCGGTGACGCAGGTCCCGGGGGTCTGGTGTGCACTGACCACCAGCACCCAAGTGACAGACCGCTGGGTGGGCAGGCAGCGTGTCGGAGATGTGGAATGGGTGGTGGAGCCCCAAGCACACGTGTCGCACATACCTGCTCGGAAAGCGGCAGCACGCTCCTCGGGGACATGCCAGGGAAGAAGGGGCTTCCCCGTGGGCGCTGCGGTGGGCCCCTGAGCCCGGGAGTCAGGTGGCTTTGCTGTGGGCTTGGGCACGGACACGGTCCCCGAAGCGTCCTGGGGCTTCGCTGAGCCGTGACCTTCAGTCCGGGAAGAGCAGCGCTGGAGAGCTGGGGCAGGCGGGGCCGCCCATGCCTGTGCCCGGTGTGAGCCACGGGCACTGCCCGCACAGGAGGGGTTCCATCGGTCCAGGGCACGTGCTGCACGGGGCCAGGGTTTCGGGGCTGAAACTCAGATGGGTCTCTCCTCACCTGTGCCTCCGAAGGACCTTCAGCTACATCCTGCGGGAGCTCCCCAAGGTGCCGACCCACGTGCCCGTGTGCGTGCTGGGGAACTACCGCGACATGGGCGAGCACCGCGTCATCTTGCCTGACGACGTGCGCGACCTCATGGACCGCCTGGACAGGTGCGTGTCGCTGGGGAGCCGCAGGAGGCCTCGCGGAGACCTGGGCCTGGAGCCGAGGGGATGGTGTGGGACGGGATGTGGACTCCGTGGGAAAAGGGGGGAGGGCTGAGGACCCAGCGTGGCAGCTGGTTCCTGGCACCTGGCGGGCGGGTGAAGGGTGAGGGGTGAGCGCACCAGCCCAGTGCCGGCCGCGCCCTGTAGGTACTCAGCTGAGCGGAGCTGCCGAGTCTCTAGTCCTGGCCCAGGGCCACTCGGGGGTGGTGACCTGCTGGAGGTGCCCAGGGGTGGGGGCAACAGGGCAACCTGGCCAGTGCAGTCCTGCCCAGGCCGGGCGCTCGCTCCTCTGCGCAGACCACCGGGCTCCTCCTACTTCCGCTACGCCGAGTCCTCCATGAAGAACAGCTTTGGCCTCAAGTACCTTCACAAGTTCTTCAACATCCCCTTCCTGCAGCTGCAGGTGAGCCCTGCCCGCCTCCCTGTGGACGGGCGCTGACCCCTGCGCCAGGCTTCTCTGGCCCTGGTGCCCACCCCTCTTCACTGGGTGCCCACAGCGACCCTCTGGACCAGGCCTCAGCAAGCCTGGGGGTGCTCGGCCCCTCCCCGCTGTGCCGGGGAACAGTCCACTGCCCGGTGCCGCACCTGCTGGGTCTTATAGAGCTTTAGCTTTTATGTTTTGGGGTGGTTTTTAGGTTTACAGGGGAGTTGCCAAGATGGTGCCGAGGTCTGTGTCCTCGCTCCACTTCCCCAGTGCTGGCCCCTCACATCTCCGTGTGCTTTTGTCAACCACAGAGCCGTCCATCCCTTAACGTAACACACGGCTTTGTCCGCACTCAGGGACTCCTCGGTCCCACCCACACGCAGCTGTCACTTTGCTTTGGGGCAGTAGAGGTGACCCCTTCTGGCCAGGAAGCGTGACGTCGACACGGCTGGTCCCCGCGTGCTGACCCAACGCCCCGAAGCCACATTGGCTCCGTTCTCTCCAAACGGAAGTGGGACTCGCAGAGACCAGCCTCTTCCTTTCCTCTCGCCTGTGGTTTGGGAGGCCTCACGGGCCCCACAGGCTGGGTGGCTGGTGCTCCGCGTGGCCGGGGCGAAGGCCCTGTCACTGCACCTGTTCCTCCCCCGCTGTGTCACTCTGTCCTTCAACTTTCTGTCCAAGTGTGACGCGCACACAGCACCCCGTGGCTGGTGGCCCCGTGCACCCTGTACCGGCCTCCGCACAGGCCACAGCACAGGCAGCACCGGGAGGCAGGGCTCGCGGGGTGGCTTGTCCCTGGCACTGGCATCATCGTCACAGCCACACCGAGCGCCTTAGGTGTCGCCCTGGCCACGGGGAGGAGGTGGTGTGAAGGTCCAGGTCTCTGCGTCCCGTGCTCGGCAGCTGTTGGTTCTTCAGCGGCGGCCGGGAGGCTGGAGGGGACGGTCACTGCCGCGGTGTGACCCTCAGGTGTCCCTTCCTTCCCGCAGAGAGAAACGCTGCTGCGGCAGCTGGAGACAAACCAGCTGGACATCGACGCCACGCTGGAGGAGTTGTCGGTGCAGCAGGAGACCGAGGACCAGAACTACAGCCTGTACGCGGCCGGGCGGGGCTGGGCACGGGCAGGGCTCAGGGACGGCCGGCAGGACCACGCCTGCGGCAGTCAGTGCTGGCACGACAAGGGCGGCACCGCCGGCCCAGCAGGCCCGTCAGCCGGGGGACTTGTGGGTCCGAACATCCGAGTCACTTTCGAGGTGAAGGGGGGGTGCTCAGAGCTGAGCACAGGCCCCGGGGGGCGGGGGGCACTGTGCCCAGCCCTGGGTCAGTGAGATACGTGGGGTGAGATAGGGTAAAACAGCGCTTGTCTAGAACATGTGGGTTAGATTTCCAGTGGAAGCCACCTGGTTGGGGGAGCCTCCTGGCCTCTCCCCACCAAGCTCTTGGGGCCGAGCCCTTGGAGGTGTCCTGACGGGACCCACAGTGGCTCTGGCCGGGGGCACAACAGGACGGGGGGCACCAGAGAAGGCTGCTGGGGGGCCGCCCGCACAGCCCCGGGTGCAGGGGCACGGCGCGCAGCCCGGCCTGTTGGCCCCGCGGCCTGTGCTGCATCCGCCCGAGGCCTCAGCAGGACATGTTCTGGCTGAGGTTGCGCCATTTTGAGCTTGGCTTCCAGGTCGGGGCCAGCGTGGGGGAGGGTCCTCAGCTCCTTGACCCGGGGGGGGGGGGGGGGGCTGACACCTGACCTGGTCATCGACAGCAGAGGCTCCAGAGCTGCCTGTGCCTCCAGCAGGTCAGCCGATGGCAGGGGAGGGGGCTGGCCTGGCTGTGGGGCCAGAGGCCAGACTCCACTCCTAGCCATGCCATACTCCTCCCCGAAGTCCAATCTAAGGGGGGGTGGGGGACCAGCCTAGACCCCCTTCCGGTCCCCACAGGCCCAGGTGCAAGCAGCAGGGCTTGTCTCAGCACCAGTCCTGCCATCTGCGCGCAGGGCGGGGGGCGTGGGTGGGAGGGCCAGGCTGGCCTGCGGCCGTCTCCTCCCAGCCCTCTGCCCCAGGGAGGCTCTGCTCGACGGCAGGGCTTCGAGGCTGCTGGGCCTGAGCACAGGGACGCCTGTCGCCAAAAATCAGAGGGAGAGGCCGGGAGGCAGCCTCCTCACTCCCGCCTGTGCCCCCAGCTTCCTGGAGATGATGGAGGCGCGAAGCCGAGGCCACACGTCCCCGCTGGCGGCCAACGGGCAGAGCCCGTCCTCCGGCTCCCAGTCACCTGTGGTACCTGTGAGCGCCGTGTCCACGGGGAGCTCCAGCCCCAGCACGCCCCAGCCGGCCCCACAGCTGCCCCTCCCCGCCCCCTCTGCCTGCCCCTCCCCACCGTCCCCCTCAGAGGCCCCGCTGCCCCCCGCGCCCCCCGTGGCCCCCGCTCCAGCCCCAAGACGCAGCATCATCTCCCGCCTGTTTGGGACCTCGCCAGCCGCCGAGGTGGCCCCGCCCCCCCCAGGTAGGCCCCAGGGGCCCCTCGGAAGGTGTGGGCAGCCCGAGCATCGATGGCACCATCGCCCTGGCCCTGTGAGCTCCCCCAGCCTGGGACCGGGTCCCCTTCCTCCTGGGTGGGCAGTGTGACGGCCCAGTCACAGGCCAACCCGGCTTGCGTCCTGGCCCTGCGGGCACAGATCCGGCCCCGGCTGCAGAGGCCCCGGCGGAAGTCCAGGACGTCGAGGAATTTGTCCCTGGGGATGGCCTTGACCACAGCTTCCTGGATGACGTGGCCCCCCCGAAGGATGAGAGGACAGTTGAGGCCGAGGCCCCTCAGGACAGCGACAGGTACGGGTGGTGCCAGGCCTTCCTGTGAGCCACGGACCTGGGCCCTAGACAGCACCCATTCGGGCAGCAGCCGACCTTGCCCTCGGCCCCACCCGCATGGCCTCCCTCCTGGGCCCACTCCACGCTCCCCAGTCTCACCAGGTCCCTGAGAAATGCGCAAGGACAGACGCGCCCTGCGAGCCCCCCCCCCCCCCCCCCGCAGGAAACAGCCCCTCCGGGGGCTTCCTCCCCTTGGACCCACCTCCCTCCCTGCTGCAGCCTCTGCTGTTGCTGCCAGCATGGGCCCCTGCAGAGCAGCCCGAGCCTGCCCAGAAGTAGGGTCCCCCCACCATTGAGCCCCGCCATCAGTGACCAGCCCTGTGGCTGCCAGAGGCTCCCCAGGACCAGGACCCTCTCATGACCTCTGACCTCCCTGCCCCTCCTTCGCAGCGACGGGGAGGCCCCCGGAGGGAACCCGATGGTGGCGGGTTTCCAGGACGACGTGGACCTGGAGGACAAGCCGCCCAGCAGGCCCCTGCTGCCCACGGGCCCCGTCTCCAGGGAGAACACTCTTCCCAATGAAGAGGCTGCAGGACCCCCCAAGGCCGCTGCCCTGGCCCCCCAGAAGTGCTCCGAGCCAGAGACCACACAGTATGTGGGGATCCCCAGGGGAGCGGCCCCAGGAGAAAGGACAGACAGGCCCCTGACCGCCTCCTTGTCCCGAAGGCCCCCCACAAAGGCCCCGAGGCCGCACAAGCGCGCGGAGCCCTCGCGGGGGCCCGGCGGGAAGGACGAACTGGCAGCCTCGTCAGAGAGTGACCCCGAGGGGCCCATCGCCGCGCAGATGTTGTCCTTTGTCATGGATGACCCCGACTTCGAGAGCGACTCGGACACACTACGGAGAGCGGTGAGGGCCGAGGGCACCTGGGGACGGAACGGCAGGGAGGGCACAGCTCCCGCGTGCTGGGCAGCAGCACCGTGATGCCAGAGCCCAGGCCTGGTGCCCGTCACGGGCACAGAGGGGAGGGGCTGCAGCGTCCTGGCTGCCACCCTCAGGCACTGCTGTCCCCTTCCCCTGGGTCAGGTGTGGGCCCTCGAGGAGCCTTGTCACCTGCCCAGGAAAAGGCAGAGCCTAACGGCACGGGGGCCCCACCTGCCTGCTCCTCCAGGACGAGCTCCCGGTGCGGGAGGATCTCTCCGACGGGACGGACGAGGACACGGGCCCTGCCCAGGCGCCCCCGCCCCCCAGGCCCCCGGCCCCCGCCTTCCGAGTGAAGGACGACTTGGATCTCTTTGGCCTGGGGCTGGAGGAGCCCGGCCACAAGGCGAGCAGCAGCGAAGGTAGCCGGGCCGTGTCTGATCCCCTGCCTGCCCGTCCCTTACCCCGGGGTTCTCCGCTCTGCGGGCTGGCAACGGGCTGTGGGTTCCGAGAAGCCTCAGTCCTGTGGGTCCTGCCTGGTCCTGATGACCTCCCAGACCCGGGCCAGGAGCAGGCCTGGGGGCGTCTGAGTGTCCACACAGGAGGCCTTTAGTGGTGCTGCTGGGAGCTGCCCAACACCCTCACATGCCAGTGCAGCCCCCCCGGGCAGCACACATGGTCTCCTGGCCTGTCCCCGCCCTCCATCCTGCGCTGCCTGCGCCCGGCCCTGGCGCAGTGTCACCAGGGACCCGTCCCAGAAAGGAGAGGAAGGGGCCTCCAGGCTTGTCCTGGATGCAGTGTGGCTGTTCCCGAGGGACCAGTCCCGCAGGCGGCCGGGGGGCGGGTGGACCGAGAGGGGGGCTGACGCTGGGTCTCTCTGCAGATAAGGAGGGCAGGCCTCCCTCCAAGGAGAAGAAGAAAAAGAAGAAGAAAGACAAGGAGGTACGCCCTCCCCTCCCAGGTGCCGTGCGGGGGCAGGGGGGGGGGCGCGTCGGGCCTGGCGCCTGGTGACGCCATGTTGCTCCGCAGGAGGAAGAAAAGGCGGCCAAGAAGAAGAGCAAGCACAAGAAGGGCAAGGACCGCCAGGAGGGCCGCGAGGACCGGAAGCAGCGCAGGGGCAAGAGGGCGGCGGACGAGCTGGAAGCCTTCCTGGGGGGCGGGGCCCCAGGTGGCCATCTCCGCGGGGGAGGGGACTACGAGGAGCTCTAGACCTGGCACGGGGAGCACGCACACTCCACGCTCGCTGGGGCACTGGGCCCGCCCTGCGGAGGGTGGGCAGCAGGCGTCGGCCCTGTTGCTTCTCAGGGAGGGACGAAGGCCCAGGAGGCCGGCAAGGCTGTTCACAAGGCAGAGCGCCCGTCACACCCAGCTCCTCCTCGCCGGCCACCGCATGCGGGCAGCGCGGCTCCCTGGCTGCAGCTCCCTGGGCTGTGCATCGCATCCCAAGCCCTCTGGGCACCGCTGCTGCTGAGGCCAGGCAGTGCCGGCACACCCCTGGGGGCTCCTCCCAGGCTGGTGTCCAGCGCCACACCTGCTGGGCGGTCACCCGTGGAGCCAGAATGTCCTCATTCATTTCCTTTTCTCCTTCCACACTCGGCTCCCACCATAAAGCTCTCCTGTTGTAATGCTGGTCTCTGTGCTGCTTCCTGCTGCTCCGCTCCTGGGCGCCCTTGTGCCTGGCCTGCAGGCCGCCTGGCCGGGTCGCCACAGCTCTGTGGTTCCCAGAAGGGTGGCCGCCCTCTAGGGTAGGAGGCCTTCCAGCCCCACTGGCTAGGTGTGACCTTTGGAGGACTTCCCATCAGGCCACGAGAACCACGTGCCGTCCAGGTGGGCCAGCATGGCCAGTGTCTGCGTGTCTGTCCCGTCCACCTGGGCCAGGGCTGGGCACTCGAGGGCAGGCTGTGTCCTTGCTCCACTGGCTCTGCCCACCCCAGCAGTTACCATGGGAACAGCTTTGATGCAGGAACTGCCCCACCCTCCAGGGGTAGGCAGGCTGGCATCCTCCTCCCAGTCCAGTAACCCTTCCTTCCCCTTTGAACCTGGAGTGGGGGTGGGGGTGGGGGGCAGTGGGATAGCCACTGGGCAAGCACCAAGCCGATTCACGCAGGGACTCCCACAGCCTGGGAGATCATTTTTTTAATGCATTTTTATTGATTTCAGAGAGGGGGAGAGAAAATCAATGATGAGAGAGAATCATTGGTGGGCCACCTCCTGTACACCCCACACTGGGGGTCAAGCCCACAACCTGGACATGTGCCCTGACTGGGAGTCGAACCATGACCTGGTTCACAGGTCAATGCCCAACCACTGAGCCACGCAGGCTGGCCATCCTTGAGCCCACAAATGGGGTTGTGGCGAACGTGTCACGACCTTGCCCAGGGACCCACATTTCATGGTCCCGCTCCTGCCCAGCTAGAACGTTCCCTGGCTCAGCGTCTTGTTAAGGGGGTGCTGGGAGGCTGCAGTGGGCCTCATGCAGCCTGCCCAGGGCAGTGACAGCCCCTGCCTGCTGGACGCTGGGGGCGGGAGGGGGGCAGCAGGGGCCTCCTGGCCTGGGAGAGGCTGGCACCCTAAGGAAGGGCGTCAGGCCCGGTCCAGCTGGGGGCCATATGGCCCAGGTACCTGCAGAGTCTGGCGCCTCCACACGCCAGCAGGGCCAGCAGGCGCCGAGCAGCCCATCTGCTCCTCCTGGGCCGACCCGGGTGTGAATTCCAGGAGTGGTGCTGGGGGTGTCCGGTCCCGGCCAGGGCTCTGCCCCCTTGTCCTGCCGGGCGGGAGCCGGCAGCACCAGCAGGCCCTCTGGTTGGACCCCAGGCCGGCACCTGGCGGTACAGGAGGGCTCGTCCCGCACAGCACAGTGCTGAGCCCGAGGCACGTGGGTCCCAGGCCCCAGGCGCGGCCCCTTTAAGTGCAACGCCACCGGCCACCAGCGGGGGCAGCACCGAGCCGCCGGCCTCCGCTCGCTGCCTGGAAGCTTCTGCCGGTGCCGGGGACGCGGTGCGGGTGCGGGACGCGCGGAGTGGGGGGCGGTGGGCGGGCTCGGGCCTGCACGACCTGTCGGTTCGGCGGGCAAGCAGCGCTCAGGTAAGAGGTCGGGGCTGCTGCCCACGGGGGGGGAGGGGCGAGGGGGTGTTCCGCAAGGATGGGGGCCACCCCGCCATCCCTCTCGGCTGCTCGGGGTGGGGGCTGTGGGCCGGGACGTGCCATGGGGGGCTGCCCCCAAGTCATCAGGCCTGAGACCCAGGCGGGGCCCCCGCCCCTTCCCCAGGCGGGGGGTGGGGTGGGGGCGGGGGCAGTCCTCGCCCCGCAGCGCCAGGCCAGGCTGTCACCTCCCTGGGGCGGAGCCTCGCCCTGTCATCGCCCCGGTTCCGGCCTGACTTTGAGCTCGGGAGGGTCGGGAGGGGACGGGGGGCCCTGCAGCCAGGGGCAGAGCCGGTGGGTGCGCGGCCGGGCTGGGGACCGACCCTGACGCGGAGGACCAGCCCCGCCGGCCGAGGCCCCTGCAGCCAGGACAGAGGGTCGGACAGGTGAGGGCCCAGCATCCCGTCCGCACTCGCCCGGAGCCCAGCCTCGGGCTGTGAGGAGGCGGGGCCCCCTCCGCACCGTCTGGCCCCTCCCAGCCGGTCCGGGCCCTGGCGCCACAGCGGGGCTGGCAGCCCGCGTCTGAACGGGAGCCGGTGCGGAGGGTGGACCCCGGCCCTGCCCGCACTGCGGGGGTGGAACCGCGGGTTTCCATGGAGCCTCCTGAGCCGGCGGGGAGCGTCCTCGCCGGAGGAGGGGTGGAGCCTAACCCACCCACCACGCTGCCTCCTGGCAGCCTCCTGCCCGGGTGCCCCAGGCGGGGGAAGGGGGGCAGCTCACACGCCCCCATGTGGCCCAGCCTGGTTTTCAGGTCGCGGTGCACACGCTGCAAAGCTGGGGTCACTCTCCCCGCCTTGTCCTGAAACCTAGGAGCTTGGGGGGTTCCGACCACCCTGAGACGGCTGCGTCAGCAGTGTCTGCAAAGGGGAGCGGGCTGGGGGCCCAGGTGTGCTCTTGGGGGACATTACTCAGGCCGGGGCCATGCCAAGTGTCAAGGGCGGACAGGCCAGCGTTGCAGCCTAAGGACCATGCCTGGACCTGGTGTGGCCGCCTCGGGACTGGGGCCTGGAGCATCCAGCTGTCCCCAGTGAGGCGGCCCTGGCTGCGCGGGGGAGGGGCTCCATGCAGCCTCCTCCAGGGGAGCAGGAGACGGACTGTGACTGGGCAGAGCTGGCTGGGCCAGGGGAGAGCACTGGTCACCAGGGGCTATGGCGCCAGCAGCAATAAGGTCGTACATTAGGCCCCAGATGAGCTCCGTCCTTCCAGCCATGGGCACCAGGGAACACCCCTGCTCTTCCTGCCGGTCGGGGACCAGGAAGGGGTCTGACCAAGCCTGCATCTAACCACAGCAATGGCATCGCCTTTTCAGCCGACCCACGCGTGTCATCCACTAGAAAGTGGCCAGGACGATGGGTTAGAACCTGAGCGGCTGAACAGCTGGGCTCCTTCCGCAGGGGCTGCAGGCGGCGGCATGGAGCGAGTGTCCGCGGCCTCGGCCAAGGCCCCACACCAGGGCTGCTCCGCCCCCCGCGCCCCAGGTAAGCCCGTCCGGCGCGGGGGGCGGGGGGTAGGGGGCGGGGCCGGGGCCGGGCTGCGGGGGGCGGCCCTGACCGTGTCTCCCCCCAGGGCCAAAGCCCCACGAGGCCGAATGAGCTGCAGCCGCCAGCCTGGGGACCTCGTTTAAGATGACCCGCACGGACCCGCCGGATCTGCTGGTGTCGACGGTGTACCAGGACATCAAGGTGGCGGCCCCCGGGCCCTCGCCCAGGCGCCCGCCATGTGAGCGCCCCACGGCCCGGCCCGCTGCGCCCGTGCCTTTCAACAAGCGCCACTGCCGCAGCTTCGACTTCCTGGAGGCGCTGGACGGGGCCCCGGCCATGGAGGGCCGCCCCGAGCCGCCGCCCCCAGAGCTCCCTGCGCCTCGCTCCCGGCCCCGCGACAGCGAACCCCGGCGCCGCGCCCGCTCCAAGAGCGCGCCCCGCGAGCCTCCGGGCCTGGCGCCCGCGCCCGCCTCGCCGCCAGTGCTGCCGCGCCGAGGCCGAGAGGTCCAACGGGCAGCGCGGGCCGAGGGGTCGCCACGCCGGGAGCCCTCGTACCCCGCGCTGCGCGCGCTCGCCAATGAGCTGCACCCCATCAAGCTGCAGCCGCAGCGGGGCGGCCCTGGCCGCATCGCGCCCCTGTGCGCCGTCCCCGACCGCTATGCGCCGCCGGAGCTTCCAGCCGGGCCTGCCCCCCACGTCCGCTGCCGCCTGGACATCAAACCCGACGAGGCGGTGCTGCAGCACGCCGCCCGGGGGTCGCGGCCCTGCGGGCCCGCCCAGACCGCACCCTGGGCCCGCGCTGCGCCGCCTCTCCACGGCCTCACGGTGCCCGGGCCACACCACGTGGCGCTGTCGCGCACCCCCACGCCCAGCGACTCCTACTGCGCGGACCCCCGGGGGCCGTACTGCGATGGGCTCCTGCCCGGGCCGCGGGACTATGCGGAGCGGCGCAGTCTGCCCTTCCCCGCCCCGCCCGGGCCCTCCCAATTCTTCTACACCGAGGAGCCCGACGGCCACGCCGGCGGCTTTGCGGCCAGCCCGGGCCCCCCCTGTGACAGCTACTTCCCCAGACCCTTCCGGCCCGAGGAGCCCGCGAGGCCCAGCCCACGGCGTGGGGGCAGCTACCTGGCGTGGGAAGCGCGCACCTTCCCGTTCCACGAGCCGCCCTTAGGCTCCTGCTACGGAGACGCCCCCCGAGCCCACATCCAGCCCTGGGGTCCCTGCCATCCGCCCACGGAGACCCAGGCCCAGCCCGCCGCCCGACCCTTTTACACAGAGGACTTGGGCCGGTACCGAGACCGCGACGCCCTGGCTCGGACGTACCCATACCCACGCGGCAGCCCGGCCTGGGGCGACTGGGGCCCGCGGCCTTACCGAACCCTGCAGGTGGCGCCGCCCCCGGCCCCAGGCCCGCTGCTCGCCTCCTGGCACGGGGGCACCGGCACCAGCCCGCCCCGCCTGGCCACCGACAGCCGCCACTACTCGCGCTCCTGGGACAACATCCTGGCGCCCGGGCCGCGCCGCGAGGACCTCCTGGGCCGCGGGCGCAGCTACGAGAACCTGCTGGGAGGGGAGGCCCGGGAGCCGCGGGGCACCTCCCCGGGAGGCCGGCGCCCGCCGGTCGTCGTCAACCTGTCCACCTCGCCTCGACGCTACGCTGCGCTGTCGCTGTCGGAGACGTCGCTGTCGGAGAGGGGCCGCGCGGGCGATGGCCCCGGCCGGAGCTGGTACGTCACCCCGGAGATCACCATCACGGACAACGACCTCCGCGCCGCCGAGCGCCCGACCACCAGGGGCTGGGAGCTGCCCGGGGGCCGCCGGCGGCCGCCCCCGCCCGCCGCCCCCGACGGCCCCACCTCCGGTCGCCAGCGCAGCCTCGAACAGCTGGACGAGCTCATCACGGACCTGGTGATCGACTCCCGGCCCCTGGCCGGCCAGGCTCCCCACCCCGCGGCCGACGGCCTGGGCCGCCAGCTCCGCCGCCTGCTGGACTTGCGGCCCGCGGGCTCGGGGGCCCCGGCGATGGCGCCGCGCTCGCCCCCCGCGTCCGCAGGCAGCGCCGAGGAGCCCTCGGGGGCGGGGCAGGCGGCAGACGAGTCCCCCGAGCCCAGCGCGGACGAGGACGACCTGATGACCTGCTCCAACGCGCGCTGCGGGCGCACCGAGACCCTGTTCCACGCCTGCCTCTACTTCAAGTCCTGCCACAGCTGCTACACCTACTACTGCTCGCGCCTGTGCCGCCGCGAGGACTGGGACGCGCACAAGGCGCGCTGTGTGTACGGCCGCGTGGGCAGCGTGTGCCGCCACGTGCTGCAGTTCTGCCGCGACAGCGGGCCGGTGCACCGCGCCTTCTCGCGCATCGCCCGCGTGGGCTTCCTGTCGCGCGGCCGCGGCGTGCTCTTCCTGGGCTTCCCGAGTCCCGGCTCCGCGGACAACTTCCTGCGCTTCGGCCTCGAGGGGCTGCTGCTGTCGCCCACCTACCTGTCCCTGCGCGAGCTGGCCACGCACGCGGCGCCACTGGGCAGCTACGCGCGCGAGCTGGCGGCCGCCGGGCGCCTCTACGAGCCGGCCGAGTGCTTCCTGCTCAGCGTGTCGGTGGCCGTGGGCCCCGGCGCCACTCCCCCCGGCGCCCCTGCCCGGCCCGCGCCACGGAGCCCGGGGCCCACGGTGCGCAAGTTCGCCAAGGTGGCGCTGGCGGCCGGCAGCCCTGCTCGGCCACCCCCGACGCGGGGGCTGGAGCCCGACATGGAGACGCTGATCCTGACGCCGCCGCCGGGCACGGCGGGCCTGGACCAGGAGGGCGAGGCGGGCCGGCGCGCGCGGGAGGTGGCCTTCATCCACATCCAGCGCGAGCTGCGCCTGCGCGGCGTCTTCCTGCGCCACGAGTTCCCGCGCGTCTACGAGCAGCTCTGCGAGTTCGTGGAGGACAACCGGCGCTTCACGCCCACCACCATCTACCCCACGGACCGGCGGACCGGCCGCCCCTTCATGTGCATGATCATGGCCGCCTCGGAGCCTCGCGCTCTGGACTGGGTGGCCAGCGCCAACCTGCTGGACGACATCATGTGAGGCCGGGCGCCAGGGCCCCACGCAATCCACGTAGGCCCCGCCCCGTCCGCCCTCTAGCCCCGCCCAGTCGCAGGCCCCGCCCCTCCAGGGATGCCCCGAGCCCCGCCCAGCCCACTCAGGACCAGCCTGTCCATTCAGACCCCGCTCCCGCTTCTAGGTCCCGCTGCAGATTCGCCCGGTCCCCGCCTTGCTCACCTTGAGCTCCGCCCAGGGACTACCCCACGTGTCCTCTACGAGCCCCGCCTTTCCTCCTCCCGTCCAGCTCCCCCTGGTCCAGCTCCCCCTGGTCCAGCTCCCCAGCGGGCCTCCCCAGAGGCCGGTCCTTGCCGCTCGGTGCTTCCCGCTGGGAGGCGGGGTGGACTCGAGGACCGCCCGGCCCTGCCTTCAAGCGGAGGGGTCACTACTGCAGACCCCACCACGCAGATCCCGTCCGACCGTCCCTGTCAGCCGCAGGGCCTCCCTGGAACCTCCCCAATCTCCTTCGCCAGGGTCCTGGAGCCCGAGTAGACCAGAGCCTGGTCCCGCCCCATTTAACACGCCCCCCACCCGCCTCCTGTGGTCTGCGGTGCGCCCCGCCCTAGTGGTGCGTTTCCACCGGCCGCAGTCCCGGTGCAGAGGGCGCAGCCAGCCGTCCCCCCACCCCCACCCCACCCCCACCAGCCCGCACGGTGTTTCAGCGCTACCCGCCTGCCTCCCTCGCCACAGGCTGCCCGGCCTGGGCCCCCAGGAGTGGCCGAGGCAGGCGGCAGTGGAGGGTGCTGGAGGTCTCCCGTCCAGGTGCCAGGCAGCCGGCTAGAGGGGAGGAGGCCCGGCAGGGGAAGCAGGGCGGGGGTGCGGGGGGGGCGGGCGCTGGCCCAGAGCTGAGACCTGGCTGGGCACGAGTCAGGCTGCCGGCCCACACCCACAGGAGGGCCCGGGGCGGGAGCCAGGGCAGAGAGCAGGCTCACTGCACAGGGAGGCCGGAGACAGGTGCGGGGACGCATGAGCAGGAGGGACGCAGAAGGGCTCCTACCTGCGGGCGCAGGGAGCCTGGAGGACCGGCCTCCAGTTGGGAGCAGAGCGGGGAAAGCCTGGGTGGGAGCCGCTGAGGTCAGGGCAGGGGTCCGCGAGGGGTGCGGACGTCACTGCGCACACGCGCGCGCGCGCACACACGTGCACACATACATATACACACACACACACACACACACACATACACATACACACACCCTTCCCGCGTGGCCGTTCCTGGCGTTGCAGCTGGAAACGCGAGGCTAGCGACCCAGGCTCCATGGACCACAAGTGACCAGAAGAGGGGGAGGCCGGGCACCCGCAAGGGTCCTCCTGGAGCCCCCAGAGCCGCACCGGGGCTACGAGGGGGCATCAACTGAAATGTGAACGCCCCCTGCTCGCGCCCCCTCCCGCCTCCTTCCCCCCTCCCCGCGCCGCCTCGCCCCGCGCATTTGCACCGGCCACGCGCCCTACTGGTCCCACTCGCCTTCGCGCCCCCCCAAATCGGGCCACCATGCAACCCGCTCCCAGGCCTCCGCCTTCGGCCGGCGGGACAGGAAGAACCCTGGACCGGGATTGTTTCCAGGGGGCGAGCGCTTTTCGAAGTAAAACCACTCGAATGTCACCACTGCTGCCTCGTTATGTTGGAGTGGGCGGGCCGGGGCGGGCGGCGTTCGGACTCGATGGGCGGGCCGGGGCGGGCGGCGCTCGGACTCCCTGGGCGGGCGGGGCGGGCGGCGTTCGGACTCCGTGGGCGGGAGGCGGGAGGCCCTGGACACGGGGCGGGAAGCGGTCAGAGCTGGCGTGCGTCCCTCTGGCCGCAAGGGCCGCCTAGCCCCCTCCAGAGGGGCCTGGCCCCAGCCCGTGGCCCTGCTAGATAGGCAGTTATCCGCCCCTGGTATTTTTAAATATATTTTTGTTGATTTCAGAGAGGAAGGGAGAGAGAGGTACAGATAGAAGCATCAGCGATCAGCGAGGATCATTATCTGCTGCCTCCTGCACACCCGGAACCGGGGCTGGAGCTCGCAACCCGGGCACGTGCCCTGACCGGGACGGAGCCGTGATCTCTGGCTCATGGGTCCACGCTCAGCTCCGCCGGCGGGGCCGCCGCTGGTTTTAACCGCCGCCGCCGGGGCTCCGCGTTCCCCTTTAAGCGGGACCCGCGTGGTCCCGGGGCTGCAAGGAGCTGGATGGCGACGGGCCCGTCGGCGCTGCGGGCGGGCGGCTCGATTGGCTGAGGCTGAGGGCCGGGCTGGCGGCCCCGCAGGATTGGCCGCGGCCTCCCAGGGCCCGCCTCCCGCACTGACGCAGCCCCGCGTGCGCAGGGGCAGGGCGGCGGGCCGCAGCGGCGGGCGCGTTCCCGGGAACATGGCGGCGGCGGACCTCGCCCAGATCCCCGATGTGGACATCGACCCCGACGGCGTCTTCAAGTACGTGCTCATCCGCGTCAACGTGGCCCCGGCGGGCGAGAGCAAGGAGATCGTACGCGGCTACAAGTGGGCCGAGTACCACGGTGAGGGCGGGCGGGGCGTCGGGGCGGGGCCTCTGTCTCAGGGGCGGGGCTTCGGTAGGCGGGCCGTCGGGGCGGGGCCTCTAGCTAGGTGGGCGGGGCCTCGGCGCCGGAGGGCGGGGCCATCGAGGGGCGAGGCCCAGGGCGTCCTGGGAGGGATCCTGCGCGGGGTCTGGGGTCCGGGGCCGAGGCTGCCGTGGCCGACCCCTCGCTCCTCCTCCCCGCGCCCCTGCCCAGCCTGGGGGGCCCTCTCCCGGGGAGTCAGCTGCTCAGCACTGGGGCTCAGACCCCTGGTTCCCACGGGCGCAGGCTGAGTGCCGCCTCTCCCGCCCCAGCTGACATCTACGACAAGGTGGCGGGCGAGATGCAGCAGAAAGGCTATGGCTGCGAGTGCCTGGGCGGCGGGCGGATCTCGCACCAGAGCCAGGACAAGAAGATCCACGTGTACGGCTACTCCATGGTGAGGCCCCGCGCGCACCGCACCCGCTGCAGAGCTCACACGGGACCCAGGGTCGGTGGGAGGCCACAGCTGCCCCGCAGTACAGCGGGCTGAGTCCTGTTCCAGCCTCAAGGGACCTGGTTGGGCCCGGCCGGTGTGGTTCAGTGGTTGGGCATCAACCTATGAACCGGGAGGTCACGGTTCGATTCCGGGTGCCCAGAGTGGGGTGAGCAGGAAGCAGCCGATCAGTGATTCTCTCTCATCATTCATGTTTCTGTCCCTCCCTCTCCCTTCCTCTCTGAGATCAGTAAGAAAACATATACATACATATAAAGAGAGGCCCGGTTGGGCTGTCACTGAGGCCTCAGTATCGGGGTGACACCCAGAGGCCCCTCCCTCTCCCCTCACCAGGCCACCAGTGGAAGCGCGGGGACATTCTCTTGGCGCCTAGAATAGCCTGGGCTTCAGGCGAGAGACCTGTTCTCCGTGGTGGGGCCACCTTCCCACCCAGGGCTCCCCGGGTGGTTGGGGATGATGGCACTTGGCCCCGCCCTGGGGCCCCTGCGCCGCTCTGGCTCCGGGGTGTCACTGCTACCTGGACCCCCAGAGCCAGGACACAGGCTGTGAGAGATGCCTTCTTTCTTCAGGGGTTCGGCCGTGCCCAGCACTCCATCTCCACCGAGAAGATCAAAGCCAGGTACCCCGACTATGAAGTGACCTGGGCAGACGATGGCTACTGAGGCCACCCGCTCAGAACTCTGCCCTTGAAGCCCTCCTGGGGGGCTGGGCTGCCCCCCTGGCACGTGCCACCCTGCCCAGGCTTTGGAGATGGACGCCAGCCTGGCCCCGGTTCCGGGCTTACCTCACCCACGGGAATAAAAAGCACTAACCCAGCTGGGCCCCAGATGCTGTGTCTCGACTTCTCTGCTCCTCTGGGCCCTGACTAGAGAGGGTGGGTGGCAGAGAGTCAGAGGCAGCCCTGGGGCAGGGGCTCCCCTCCCCGCTGCCCCTCGCCCGGCTCCACCCATGGGGGCCCCAGGGAGTGGCCGTGCACACTCAGCTCTTTGGAGTCTGATAGCCCCCCCCCCCCAGCTCTGCCCCCCTTTATGGCCTAACTGCTCCTCCTCATGACTGTCCCCAAGGATATCTGGGATGAGGCCCACCCAGCCCTTGCGAAAGGAGTTGGGGCCTGGCTTGGGAGTGCCCATGCCAGCATGCGGGCAGGGAGGGCACCTGTGGCCACCGTCCCGGCAGCTGACTTCAGCCCTTGTGTGCCCTGCCCACCCAGGTCACACGTGAAAGTGGCGTGTGACTCCTTGCTCCCAGGATCAGGGCCCGGCCCCGGCCCCCAGCCAACTGAACAGGCAGAGCGTCCGACATGGCGCTGGGAGCCCCTCTCCCCAAACCCCTCTGCTCTTCCCAGTGCAGAGCTGCGGGGGGTCACCAGGCACAGGGAGGGCAGAGCCAGGCCCACTGAGGCCCAGCTGCCCTTGGCTCCCTGAGTGTGGGGGTGCCCGTGGCTGCGGCCCTGTCGTGCGTGCCGTCCGTGAGCTCCCGGCAGCCGCCGGGTGGGTGTAGTACCACCACTTCCACGGGTGAGCAGGCTGCCTCCCAGGTCACAGCGTCCGTTGCAGGCAGAGCTCGGCTCCCCACCCTGTGCTGGCAAGTGGGGGGCGGAGGGCATCTGCGGTCGGTGCCAAGAGCATCAGGGCCCCTGGGTGCCCAGCCACACTGCTCGGGACAGTTGTCCACGAACAAATGGTTACTGCCCGGTTGGCGCGGCTCAGTGGGTCAGCGTCAGCCTAGGAGCCAGGAGGTCAGGGTTCGATTCCTGGTCAGGGCACGTGCCGGGTCGCAGGCTCCACCCCCAGCGGGGCGTGCAGGAGGCAGCCCACCCATGATTCCCTCTCATCATTGATGGTCCTCTGTCTCCCTCTCCCTTCCTCTCTGAAATCAATAAAAATACGTTAAAATAAGTGATTATTTAGGAATGAGTAAGGGAACAGACACCATAGGCTGAGTGATGGGGATGGAGATGGTCAAGGCCCCTGGCTGCTGGTCCTCCTCCCAGGGTTTAGGGGTGCTGGGCGCCTGCTGGCGCCCGGGCCGGCTGACCTCACTGCCAGGGTGGGGACAGGCCCAGGAGGAGTGGTCGCAGCCTGTGCTGCCTGGAGCCACCTCCAGTGGGGCCTCCACCAGGCAGGGCTGAGCGGCGGTTGGCGTGACGGGCAGGGCCAGACCTTGGGTCCGGAGTTGCTGGACTAGCGGGAGCTGACGTGGGCCGGGGGCCCCTCTCCTGGACCCTTTTATGACTGGAAGTTTGCCCCCATCAGCCAGGGCGGGGCTGGCCCAGGGGCCCCTCCAGTTAGAGCCGAGTCAGCAGCGGGGCCAAGGGGATAACTGAGCACAGGGCCCCCGGTCCGCCTCCTCGGCCTGGCCATGCCTCTGCCCAGCCGCCTCCTACCTGCCTTGGTCCTGCTCCTGGGTGAGTTGTCGGGCTCGGCTCCGTAGCAGAGCTGGGTGGGACCCAGAGGGAGCCCTGGGGTCCTGGGATTGCCCCGCTGGGCAAGGGGGCGAGAGACTTGTGCACTCCCAGGCCCAGGCCCCAGGTGAGAGGCCCTGGCGGCAAACCCGTGCCCCTGGACGCCTGGAACCGGAGGGTCTGGGTCACCACTGACACCCCCCCTTGGGGGTGTCCTCCCTCCCCAGGGGCTGCTCCACGTGGGGGGCCCTCGGTCCCGTGCAGCCAGCCTCTCAGGCCAGCTGTGTTCGGCTCGGCCTTGGCGGGGAGCCCCCAGCCACAGACCCAGCCCCCCCTCTGACCTCCTGGCCCGGAACCCAGAGCAGGACAACCCACAGCCTGGACCGCCCCAGGCAGACAGGATGGGGTCACCCTGCTAGACTCCTGCCTGTCTCTGCTGGCAGCAGGGTCCCCAGGCGGGGCCTGGGTCCCCAACCACTGCCGGGCCCCCCCAGACACCGTGTGCAACTTCGTGTGCGACTGCGGGGACTGCTCCGACGAGACACAGTGTGGTGAGCAGGGCGGCGGGCGGCGGGGCAGGGCTGGCCGGCCCCGAGGGCCACTCCCCTGACCCCCGGCCCTGCTGTCCCAGGTTACAACGGGGCCTCACCCGCCCGGAGCGCCCCCTTCGCCTGCAGCTTCGAGCAGGACTCCTGTGGCTGGCGAGACATCAGCACCTCAGGCTACCGCTGGCTCCGGGACCGGGCAGGGGCCGCGCTGGGGGGCCCTGGGCTGCGCACAGACCACACTCTGGGCACTGACCTAGGTGAGCCCTCCCAGGTGGGTGCCCAGGCCTCCCCTTCCTCGGTCCCTGCCCGTCTTCTAACCTCTCTGCTGTCCAGGCTGGTACGTGGCTGTGGGCACTCATCGCGGGAAAGAGCCGTCCGTGGCTGCCCTGCGCTCCCCCGTCCTGCGTGAGGCGGCCCCCACCTGTGAGCTGAGGCTCTGGTACCAGGCGGCCTCTGCAGGTGTGTGCCCGCCCTGCGGCCGGCGGGGTACCCAGAGAGGGGAGACAGGACAAGACAGCTGCTGCTGCAGAAAATGGAAGGGCGGCCCCTCGGGCATGGCTCAGGGGTTCAGCATCGACCTATGAACCAGGAGGTCGCAGTTCGATTCGGTCAGGGCACATGCCCAGGCTGCAGGCTCGAACCCCCATGCGGGGTGTGCAGGAGGCAGCTGATCATTGAATCTGTCTCCCTCTCCCTTCCTCTCTGAAATCAATAAAAAATATATTTTAAAAAGAGAGAGAGAGGAAAATGGAAGGGCGCCCAGGGAAGGGGCAGGAGTCCAGGGGCACAGCCCGCGGGCTGGGAGGCACAGGGGCTCAGCTGCCCGTACCCCGTGACAGACGTGGCTGAGCTGCGGTTGGAGCTGACACATGGCACGGAGACGCTGGCCCTGTGGCGGAGCTCGGGGCCCTGGGGCGAGGGCTGGCAGGAGCTGGTGGTGGCCCCTGGCCGCGTCCGGGGTGACTTCTGGGTGAGCTGGGGCAGTTTGAATGGTGGGGGCAGCAGGTGGGTCTGAGCCCTGACTTAGGCCCTAAGGACCCTCTTCTCTTCAGGTGACCTTCTCTGCCACCCGCAATGCCACCCACAGGGGGGCTGTGGCCTTGGATGACGTGACCTTCAGGGGCTGTGGGCTGCCCAGTAAGACCCCCTGCCTGGGCCCACGCCGGGGGGGGGGCAGGGGTAGTGGGGCCCCCACCTGGTCACTCCCAGCTCAGAAACTCTGGGGCCTCTCCCCCAGCTGCCCTGCCCCAGGGTTTGGGGCCTGGTGATGGCTAACTGTCCCCCACCCCAGCCCCCCAGGCCAGCTGCCGGCTGGGGCATCACCGCTGCCGGAACCAGGCCTGCGTGGAGACCCACCAGGTGTGCGATGGGGAGGACAACTGTGGGGACAGCTCAGACGAGGACACGCCCAGATGCCGTGAGCGGGGTTCCCATTCAGAGGGTGCGGGGGGCGGGGGGGGGTGGACAGGGATGGAGCCGCGTGGCCTGAGGCAGCTGCACCACTGGGGAGGCCCAGGGCAGGGGAGGCCCTTCTCAGGGGCCTGAGCCCTTCGCCCTAGACGGCCACATCCCCACCGACTTCGAGATGGGCCTGGGCCTGTGGCAACGCTCCGAGGGCTGGACCCGGAACCACAGCGCCAGTGTCCCTGAGCGCCCCGCCTGGCCGCGCCGAGACCACAGCCGGAACAGCGCACAGGGTGAGGCCACTGGGGACCCCGGCCCAGCCCGGCCGCCCAGGCCACAGGTACCCCGCCCGCCCACACCGCTCTCTCCCCAGGCTATTTCCTGGTGTCCGTGGCCGAGCCCCGCGCCCCTGCCCTGCTCTACAGCCCCGAGCTCCAAGCCTCAGGTCCCCACAACTGCTCGGTGGGTGAAGGGGGGGCGGGGGGGACACGGGCTGCTGACCGGGCGGGGCTGGAGCGTCTGCCTGACCGTCCTCGTCCCCTCCAGCTCATCCTCTATCACTACCTGCACGGGTCCCAGGCCGGCCGCCTCCGGCTGTACCTGCAGGCTCAGGGCCCCCACGCCCCCCGGGACCCCGTCCTGCTGCGCAGCCGCCACGGGGAGCTGGGGGCCGCCTGGGTCCGAGACCGAGTCGACATCCAGAGCGAGCACCGCTTCCGGGTGAGGCAGGCGGGGGGCCCTCCAGGCAGGGTGGGTGTGTGGGACTGCAGGGAGGGGAGACAGCGGGCTCTCCGGAGGCCCCTGAAGGCCGTGGGGTGGCGGTGGGGGCGGTGGACATAGTGGGGTGGCGGGGAGAGGGCCCCGGGAGCAGGCCCGGGGCAGCACACGGCCGCCGGGTGCCCCCTGAGCCTGCTGTGCCCGCAGATCCTCCTGGCTGGGCAGACAGGTCCTGGGGGTGTCGTGGGCCTGGACGACCTCATCCTTTCTGCCGGCTGCACACCAGTCCCGGGTGAGCCTCCTGAGCCCGCCCCCCACGGGCACAGCCCCCCACGCCCCTGACCCCATCCTGTTCCACCCCCACAGAGGCCTCCCGCTCCCCCTCGGGGCCCTGGGCCCCGGTCCCCAGGCCCCAGCTGGTTGGTCTGCAGCCCCAGGGTCCCTGTGAGCCCGGACACCTCCGCTGTGGGGACCTGTGTGTCCCCCCGGAGCAGCTGTGTGACTTCAGGCCGCAGTGCGAGGGGGGCGAGGACGAGCAGGAGTGCGGTGAGCGTGGGGGCGGGGCTCCCTCCGCGGGGGGCCAGGGGGGGTGCATGTGCGCCGGGCCTGCTCACACCCTGCCCTTGCAGGCACCACAGACTTCGAGGCCCCCCCCACCGGGGGCTGGGAGGACGCCAGCGTGGGGCGGCTGCAGTGGGGGCGCCTCCCGGCCGAGGAGAGCAGGGGCCCCGGCACGGATGCCAGCGGGGCTGCAGCTGGTGAGCCCCCCCACTCCCCCCCACCCCGGGCAGCCTGGAGCCTCTGCTCTGCCTCTTCCGCGGGGGGCGGGGGCGGGGTGTCCAGAGCCGGGGGTCCCTGGAAGGACTCGCTCTAAGGCCCCGCTCTCCCAGGGCACTTCCTGTCCCTGCAGAGGGCCTGGGGACAGCGGCCAGCAGCGGCCAGGGCCCTCACACCCCCCCTGGGCCCCTCGGGCCCCCACTGTGAGCTCCACATGGCTTACTTTCTGCAGAGCCACCCCCAAGGTACTGCTCACCTGCCTTCCCTGGGGCCTCTGCCCAGCCCTGAGGGGTGGCGCTGGGAGGTGGGCCCTGCAGGGGGGTGCCCTGCAGGAGGGGGGCGGGCAGCTGACCTGGTGCCCCCTGGGGCAGGCTTCCTGGCGCTGCTGGTGGTGGAGGGCGGTGCCAGGGAGCTGGTGTGGGAGGCCCGGAGCAGCAGCAGTGCCTGGAAGGCGGACACAGTCCTCCTGGGGCAGCGCCGCCGGCCTTTCCAGGTGAGGGGGCAGCCACGTGGGGGGGGCCATGGAGCTGCCTGGACCTAACAGCCCTCCCCCGCGCCCCCATGAAGCTGGAGTTTGTCGGCCTCGTGGACTGGGAGGGCCCTGGCCAGCAGGGCGCCGGGGTGGACAGCGTGACCCTGAAGGACTGCAGCCCCGCTGTGGCCACCAAGAGAGACACAGGTCCCACCCCATCCCCACTCCTCCACCCAGACCACCTTAGGGACCCCAGAGACCCACCCGAGAGCTCGCCTCCCAGCTTCCCAGGTCTCAGGAGGGATGGAGGGGGGTCCGGGGGGGGGGTGCTGACCCCCCTCCCCCCCAGAGGTCTCCTGTAACTTTGAGCGGCACACGTGTGGCTGGCACACGGGCCACCTCACTGACGCCCACTGGCACCGGGTGGAGAGCCGTGGGCCTGGGTACGACCACACCACAGGCAAAGGTAGGTGGGAGCACCCAGACTTAGGGGCAGTGCCCAGGCCTGGGAGTCGTTTTGAGGCCTGGGCTGGAGGGCAGCCTCTTGGAGTCCGTGCAGCTCAGCCGTGTCCACTCCCCCGCCTGCAGGCTACTTCATGCTCCTGGACCCTGTGGACCCGCCGGCTAGGGGTCCTGGTGCCCACCTGCTCACCCAGCCCCAGACGCCGGCAGCCCCTCAGCAGTGTCTGTCCTTCTGGTACCACCTCCACGGGCCCCAGATTGGTGAGGGCCCGGCGCCGGGCAGGGCTTGAGGCTCAGGTGGCCCAGGTTCTGGAGGAGCTGGGGCGCTGGCAGGGAGGGCCTGGTCCCCTCTCAGCGCCACTCGCCCCACAGGGACCCTGCGCCTGGTGATGAGGCAGGATGGGAAGGACGTGCACCTGTGGTCAAGGTCCGGCACCCAGGGCAACCGCTGGCACCAGGCCTGGGCCACCCTCCACCACCTGCCAGACGCAGGCGCCCAGTACCAGGTGAGGTCTGCTCCTGGGGCGAGGGACAGGGCAAGGCCCGGCGCTGACACCCTCCGCCCCCAGCTGCTGTTCGAGGGCCTGCGGGACGGGTTCCGTGGCTCCATGGCGCTGGACGACCTGGCCCTGCGGCCCGGGCCCTGCTGGGCCCCCAAGCACTGCTCCTTCGAGGACTCGGCCTGCGGCTTCTCCACTGGGGACCTCTGGGTGCGCCAGGCCCACGCCACGGGCCACGCCGCCTGGGGCCCCCGGGCTGACCACACCACGGAGACAGCTCATGGTGCGGCCTGGGCGAGGGGCTGAGGGCGGGGCCGAGGGCGGGTGGGGTCAGGGAGGGCCGGGCCGCAGGCTGGAGCTGGCACCCTCGCCCAGGGCACTACATGATCGTGGACACAAGCCCACAGGCCCTGCCCCGTGGCCACGCGGCCTCCCTGACCTCGGAGGAGCACCAGCCCCTGGCCCAACCCGCCTGCCTGACCTTTTGGTACCACCTGAGCCTCCGAAACCCAGGTGAGGGCTGCCAGGAGGCGGGTGGTCCGCCCACACCAGCCCCGTGTCAAGCCACCTGGCAGCCACTGCTTCGGGCTGAGGGCATTGCCCCCTGCTGACCGGGCCGGCGCTTGGGGGCAGGAACGTTGCAGGTGCGCGTGGAGGAGGCAGCGCGGCACCAGGTGCTGAGCATCAGCGAGCGCGGAGGGCTGGCCTGGCGCCTGGGCAGAGTGGCCGTGCAGGCCCAGCAGGCCTGGAGGGTGAGTGCCCAGGGCGGGGCCTTCCCACCCTGAGGGCTGTCCAGGCCAGGCGTGGAGCTGCCTCACTCCGTGCCTGCCCAGGTGGTGTTTGAGGCCGTGGCCGCTGGTGTGGAGCGCTCCTACATGGCGCTGGACGACCTGCTGCTCCGGGATGGGCCCTGCCCTCCGCCAGGTGGGTGCCCTCCGCCAGGTGGGTGCCCTCGGCCAGGTGGGTGCCCTCGGCCAGGTGGGTGCCCTCCACCAGGTGGGTGCCCTCGGCCAGGTGGGCGCCCTGCAGCCTGGCCCTGGGACCTGCCATGATGCATCCCAGCAGCGGTGGAGCCCCAGGGATGGCGGAGGGGCAGCACCACTCACTGCCGGGTCCCTTGCAGCTTCCTGTGACTTTGAGACGGGCCTGTGTGGCTGGAGCCACCTGTCCTGGCCCAGCCTGGGAGGGTACAGCTGGGACTGGAGCAGTGGATCCACACCCTCCCGGTACCCCCAGCCCCCCGTGGACCACACTCTGGGAACTGACGCAGGTGGGTCTGGGTCGGGGAGGGGCCCCAGAGCTACACACACACGAGGGCGCCCGCCACACCCCGGCCAGGGCCAGCAGCCCAGCTCAGCCAGGCTCCCTCAGGGTCAGAGGCCTCTGGCCAGGGGTCAGTTCCCATCCTATCACCGGGCCCCCCTTCCTCTCTCGTTCCCAGGCCACTTTGCCGTCTTCGAAACAGGAGTGCTGGGGCCGGGGGGCCGGGCAGCCTGGCTGCGCAGCCAGCCCCTGCCCCCCACCCCGGCCTCCTGCCTCCGCTTCTGGTATCTCATGGGCTTCCCTGAGCACTTCTGTGAGTCGCTGGCCAGCGGGCGGGGGGGCGGGGCCGCGGGGCCTGGGGCTGGCTAAACCACCCTGGCCCCGCTCTCAGACAAGGGCGAGCTGAGGGTGCTCCTGAGCAGTGCCCGGGGCCAGCTGGCTGTGTGGGGCGCGGGCGGGCGCCTGCGGCACCAGTGGCTGGAAGGCCAGGTGGAGGTGGCCAGTGCAGAGGAGTTCCAGGTGAGGCCTGGCGCCCCGAGCGGGGGCTTGGGGAGCTCAGGCGGGGGCTCTGCCTCCGGGAGCCCACACGGCCTCTCCTCCTCCCGGTCAGATCGTGTTTGAGGCCACTCTGGGCGGCCAGCCAGCCCTGGGGCCCATTGCCCTGGACGACGTCGAGTACCTGGCTGGGCAGCGCTGCCAGCGGCCTGTGCCCAACCAGGGTAAGCCCTGCCCAGGTCGGCCAGCCCTGGTCTGGGTCTGGGCTCAGCTGCTCAGCAGCTCCCAGCCCCTGTGGCTGCCCGAGAGGCCGGGAGAGCCCCCAGGGCTGGCGCTTCCCTGTCCCCCATCTGCCTCTGTCCCCTCCCCTCCCCGGGCCCCTGACCGTGCCCTGCTCCCAGGCTGAGGCTGGGCCCGGGAGGTGCCAGGCAGACCAGGGACTGCAGCCTCCTCGCTGGGCGCTGGTGCTTCACCCCCAAGTGGGTCCAGCCTGGGGCCACGATGCCTGCCTGTCCTCATCTCGAGCAGTGACCCCTGGAACCCGCAGGGGGAGCAGGGCCGGGGTCCCCAGGCACCGTCCTCGGCTTGGGAGTGGGGTGTCAGGGAGGACGCAAGTCCCAGGGATCCTGTGCCCCACGGCCCACAGGGGACTCGGTGCCGGCCACAGTGCCGGCTGCGGTCGGCGGGGCCCTCCTGCTCGTGCTCCTGGTGCTGCTTGGACTCACGGGGTGGCAATGGCTGTGGAAGGGGGGCTGCCCCTCCAGGGACAGGACAGTGGCCGCGGCCCCCGGAGGATTTGACAACATCCTCTTCAACGCGGTAGGGCCCCGGGTGGGGCGGGCAGGCGGGTGGGGAGCCGCCGGGTGGGGGAGGGCTGTGCCCTGCAGAACAGAGCAGTGGGGCAGGAACCCCTCGACCCACCCACCTGCCACCCAACCCTCACCAGGCTCCTCCCCCTTTCTAGGATCAAGTGACCCTGCCAGCATCCATCACCAACGGCCCCTAGGCCCAGAGGACCCGCTGCTCCCAGGAGCTCCCCACCGTGTCGGCCCTGGCCCCAGACGTGCCGAGTCCCCATCCCTCACCCTGCATCCCGCCCGCCACCCACGTCTGGTTGCAGTCCTCACCCCAACAATAAACACTCGGCCCGGAGGGGAGCCCCTCTCGCCGGCCAGCCTGTGCATGCTGCTCTGAGGTCCCTGTGCCCCCCGCCCCATGCCACTCCTGAGCGGTCCCCAGGCAACACAGCTGCCCCCCAAGGACGTGAGGAAGGGAACACCATGGCACTGCCCACACACCATCCCCGTCTGTCCCGCCTGGGCCTGGAAGGGTGACGGCCAGGTGCTGCCCTCTGGCCTGCTCCCTTGGCCTCTGGGCCCACAGGACGATGGGCAAGGCTGTGGCCGGGGACTCGGGCCAGGGGAGGGCGGAGCCTGGTGCCAACAGGCCAGCCAACACCCACTAACTGTCCCAGCCAACACCCACTAGCATTCAGTCCCTCAGGCACCCCCACGCCCTGGGCCTGAGGGAGCAGAGGTGCAGTGGGCGGGGCCCCGTGGGACAGATGCTCACACCAGCAGGAAGGGCAGCGAACGTTTATTAGTTTATTAGCGTCTCTAGCAGCCAGACGGGCGTCTTCCCTCTGCGGCTGGACTGGCCCCTACCCCGCACCTCCGTGAGGCCCCTCAGCTCCCCCGGGAGCCACGCCCATGTGCCGACACCTGGGGAGGGTGGTGGGTCTGCGCCTCGCCGAGGACGGGGCAGGGAGGACACACAACAGGAGAAGCGAACACTTTGCAAGGCTTTGTTTACAGCAGGCGGTGGGGTCCCAGGCAGGCTGACACCCGTGTTCCGTGGGGCGCGTGAGGAGGCCACGCTGGCGCTGGGGGTCCGGGGAACCGCCAGACACGATCAGCCGGAACGCACTGACCTCGAGGCTTTGTGCTCATTTCGCCCTGGGTCCCTTCTCGATCGGCTTCCCAATGTCCTTCCCCCGGAGCTTGAGGCCTGAAGGGGCATCGGACACGCTGACCCGCCGTCCCCCCGCCCCCCGCACTTCAGAGGACAGGGGGCACCCCCTGGCCGTGCACACTCACCCCTTCCCCACAGCAGGGAGAGGGAGCGGACGGCAGCCCCACTACGGCCTGGGCCCTCTGTGCCTAGGCTCCAGGCTGACACCCAGGGGGCGTGGGCAGGGCAGGAGCCAGGAGGACCCCAGAATGGGGGGTGGGGGTGGGGGTGGGGCCGGTGGGGAAATGTGCCGGGAGGAAACCACACAGCTCACTCGGGAGCTTCCTGCCCCCAGCCTGACAGCCCCCCGCCCCCCCGGGGCAGCCCTGACGCCTGGTCAAGAGCCGAGGACGCTCACCGATGGCTCTCTCGATTTTGCCCAGAACCTGGTTGTTAGGAATGGCCCGTCCGCTCTCGTAGTCCGCGATGACCTGTGGCTTTTCGTTGATTTTCTAAAGAGAAAATGTGTTTTGTACACGTCAGCTTGATAAGGAAACGCTGCAGAACCGGGACACGCGTGGATGGGCCGGGGCACCACCTGCGACAGCAAGGGGCCGAGAGCCTTGGCGGAGCAGCTCCCCGATGCCCGGGGTCACCCGAGAGAGTTCCCCGGGGCCTCACGTGGCTCCCCCAGAGGCCTGCGGGGCAGGGCCAGCTAGCTCCTCAGGGGGCCAGTGCAGCCTCCTACGTCCCCAGACGGGCAGAGCCCCGCCCGACCACAGCCCGGAGGGGCCGCCACTCACGGTCGCCAGGTCCTTCTGCGTCAGCCCCTTGCTCTGCCGGCCCTGCTGGATGACCTTGCCCACCTCCAGGGTCACCCGGTCGTGGTGCAGCTCCTCCGTCTCCCGGTCCAGCTTGGCCGTGTTCTTGGTGATCGAGTGCTGCTTGTTCTGGCCAGCAGCCCCTGAGTGGCGGGAGGAGAGAGAGAGAGAGAGAGAGAGAGAGAGAGAGAGAGAGAGAGAGAGAGGTGTGTGTGTGTGTTGCACCAACACGAGGGAAAGGCGTTTCAGGACACGAACCAGGCAGGACGGCGGGCGCCCAGGTGACATGGGAAGCCAGGCCGTCCCATCATGGCAACTGCACAGGCGTCAGAGCAGATTCCAGAACCTCCTCCCCGCGGTGGGAGTGGACAGCACAGCCTCCTGACCTCTGCCCCCCACAGCTGCTGGGGTGAGGCTTCGGCTGCCAGCGGGCATCCTGACCCCCGGGGCACTGTGCCCATCTGCAGAGATGGCCCGCCACCACACCCTCACCGAGAGCGGACACATCGGCACCTACATTTCTTGGAAGTCTCCACATCTTCTCCTCGTCTCTGGGCTGCCAAGATGGCCTAGAAAATCAGGGAATGTTTTTGGGTCAAAATTTAACTTTGGAGGCCTGGCCGGGCAGGTCAGTTGGTTACAGGGTTGTCCTGACACTCGAAGGTTGTGGGTTCGATCCCCCGTCAGAGCACATACAGGGGCCAACCAATGAAGACGTAGGTGGGTGGAACCAATCGATGTCTCTCTCTCTCTCCCTCTAAAATCAATTTTTAAAACATTAGCTTTCACCCCGGCTGGTTCGCTCAGTTACGGCGTCGGCCCATGAGCTGACGGGTTGTGGGTTCGATTCTAGTCAAGAGCACGATTTGGTGGCGGGCTCGGTCCCTGGCCCCAGCGAGGGAGGCGGCCAGTCGATGTCTGTCTCTTCCCTCCCGTCCCCTCTAACGGTCAACGGGAGAAACGCCTGCGGGGCGACCGCCAAACCCCAAACACCGAACCCCGGCTCTGGCAGCACCAGCCAGGCACCTGCCAGGCTCTCAAGGGCTGCAGTCGGTGCTGGCCTTTTTGCCGGTTTAGGTTTTTTATTGACCTTCAGAGAGAGGGAGAGGCGGGCAGCAGCATGGCTGTGAGAGCGCGTGAGACCTCCTGTCGCCCACACGCCCCGGGGACCAGCCTGCCCTGCACCCCAGTCCGGGCCGAGGCTCCCCCCCAGAGGCTGTCCGTCCGCCGGCCTCGGGCGCCCACCCCCAGCACCACCCGCGGGGGCAGCCCTGGGCCTGAGCCCCCAACGGAGGAACCGGGGCTGACCCTCGGGGCAGGGGCTGCGGGCGCCTTGGCGCTGTTCCCCTCCGCTGCGAGGCCATAGTTTCCTTTGGGGGAAAAAAGCCGCATTTGGTGACTGGCAGCCAGCGGGGCGGCCAGTGAGTCCGGCCCCGGCCCGGCCCGGGGACAGCTGGCCAGGCGGGGCGGGGACAGGCTGCCTCCAGCGGCCTCAGGGCTCCTGTGCGCGGCGGCCCGGGGGGCGGGGGTTGGGGGGCGGGAGGCCGGTCACTGGCGCCGAGCCCCCCGGCGCCGGGCCGCGCACACCCCTCCCATCCCGGGTGCCGGCGGGGGACACGGGCAGCATCGGACCGAGCGGACTGGGGAGGCTCCAATCCCGCCCCCTCGCCTCGCCCCCCGCTCCCCCCCCCACGGCCCGGCCCGGCCCTCGGTCCTCCCTCCGCCGCATCCTCGCCGTCCCGTCCACACCCAGCGTCCAAGGACCTTGCCCGGCGTCCACCCCAGGCCCGGACCGCTGGCCCCGACACCCCAGCCTCACGCGCCCGTCCCGACCCGCCGTCCGCCTCATCCCGCTCCTCCACCCCCACCCCCCGTTCCGCCCCCACCCCCCGTTCCTGCCCCCACCCCCCCACCTCCTTGTCCCCCCCCGCCCCTGCCCCACCCGCTGTCGCGGACCGTCCTCCAGTCCTGCCGCTGCCTCCGTCCTCACCCGGCGAACCAGGTCCGCCCGGCCCGGCCCCGACCGGCCATCTCCCCGGCCCGGCCCCCGCCGCCCCCCGAGCGCCTGACCGCGGCCCCCGACCCCCGTCAGCCCCGCGTCGGCCGCCCGGGCCGGAGCCGCACCTGCTTGGACTTGGCCTTGCGCGGCCGTGGGGCCCTTCTTGCGCAGCACCGTCACCGTGTCCCAGTCGCTCTCGGCCATGGCGGCGGCTCCGGTCCTGACGGCGGCTCGGCGGCAGCTGCTTGAGACCCAGCGGCGCGACGTCGCCTCTTCGCTAGGCAGCTTCCGGCGCCGTCCGCGGCCCCGCCCCCGCCTCCCATTGGCTGGAATCCCGGAGGGGCGGGAACTTCCGGAGGCCCGGGACCAATCTGAGCCCGACTCATTTGAGGACTGCGGGGCGGGGCGCGACGGGGGGTGGTGACGTCAGGGCGCGGAGGGGGCCGGAGTGACCGCGAGGGGGGCGCGGAAGGGGCGCGGAGGGGGGGTGCAGTGGGGGCGAAGGGGGTGCAGAGGGGGCGGAGGGGGCGCGAGGGGGCGGGGAGGGGGGGTGCGGAGGGGGCGCGAGGGGGCGCGGAGAGGGGGCGGAGGGGGCGGGGAGGGGGCGCGGAGGGGGTGCGGAGGGGGCACGAGGGGGCGGGGAGGGGGCGCGGAGGGGGCGCGAGGGGCGGGGAGGGGGCGCGGAGGAGGTGCGGAGGGGGCACGAGGGGGCGGGGAGGGGGCGCGGAGGGGGCGCGAGGGGGCGGGGAGGGGGCGCGGAGGGGGCGCGAGGGGGCGGGGAAGGTGGGCGGAGGGAGGTGCAGAGGGGGCGGGGAGGGGGCGCGGAGGGGGCGCGAGGGGGCGGGGAAGGTGGGCGGAGGGAGGTGCAGAGGGGGCGGGGAGGGGGCGCGGAGGGGCGGGAGGAGGAACGCGGATCCGGGTGCTGTGCGCCAGGCCGGAGTCGTGAGAAGGGGGAGCTTGGAGAGGAGGGGGCGCGGGTGGGGGGAAGGGAGCCGGCCCGGGAGGAAGAGGGTGGGGGGCTGTGCGCAGGGAGAGACGGGGGTGCCTGGGAAGGAGGGTGATGAGCGGAGGGAGGTCTCGGCCTCTGGGCCAACGAGGGGGGCTGGGCGCTCCCGGGTGGCACCTTTGGGGATGGGCCTGGCTCAGCCCTGCCCGGCCTGGCCCGGTGCCGGAAGGGGTTCGGGAAGGGGTTCGGGTGCGCGCCCACAGACGGGCCAGGGAGTGTCTGCGCGCCGGTCCCTCCTGCTGTGGGGCTGGGCCAGGCTGCAGGCTGGTGTGTTCCTGGGCTCGTGCTCTCGGGACGCGGAGACACAATGTGGGGCAGGACTCGCTTTAAGATAAAAAACCAAACTTAGAGAAGGAGACATTTTTATATATTTTGTATAATGTAGATTCCTTTACGACAATTCTGTAATATCTCACAGTTATGTTTTTTTAAAATATATTTTATTAATTTTTTACAGAGAAGGGAGAGGGATAGAGAGTTAGAAACATCGATGAGAGAGAAACATCGATCAGCTGCCTCCCGCACGCCCCCCAATGGGGATGTGCCCGCAACCAAGGTACATGCCCCAGACCGGAATCGAACCTGGGACCCTTGAGTCAGCAGGCCGACCCAACGCTCTATCCACTGAGCCACACCGGTTCGGCCAGTAATGTGTTTTTTTTTTTTATTTTCATTGATTTCAGAGAGGGAGAGAAAGGGATAGAAACATCAATGAGAGGGAATCATTGACCAGCTGCCTCCTGCACGCCCCACACTGGGGACCGAGCCCCAGGCATGTGCCCTTGACTGGAATCGAACCCGGGACCCTTCAGTCCACAGGCCAACACTCTATCCAGTGAGTCAAACCGGCTAGGGCTATTTTACGATAGTTTTGTATAAGAGGGGGCGGAGGGGGTCGGAGGGGGCGTGGAGGGGCAGAGAGGGCATGGAGGGGGCGGAGTTAAAAAACTGACAAGTGCCACAAATATCACACAATTTAGAAAAATAACATTTGTATGGATTAACAAATGCATGTCTGGTGCTTTTGTTTACATTTTTGGCTGTGTTCTCTGAATGCGCACATCATGACTTTGCAGATTGTCTTATGGAAAGAACCGAGGGGCGATTCCGATTTCTCTAGCACGTCTGATCAAATCGGTATCTGACTGTTAGTGTTGACCCTGGTTTGGGTAATCCTCGGGGCTTTGCACGAAGTGCTCACGATAGCATTCCTACAGGTAGGTGTTTGCTGCACAAATACAGGCGTTCTGATAAGGGCAACCCCACCCAAAAGGAAAAGCAACATAAGGAGTATTAAATCATAATCCTGCATTACAGGCTGCTTTCGTCAGAGACGGGTTTCCTTCTGCCCAGGGGTTGGGGAGACCTGAGTCCACTCACAATTTTGCACGTTGCATGATGGGAAGAATTTGGACAGACTCACTTGTGGTTCCTCCTACAGACCTTGTTTCTTCTCCACTCGGGAACACGTCCAGTGCTGGGCACTGTGGGGGGGGGGGGGGCAGTTGGCAGCCATCGTAGACATACCTACCCCAGGGCAGGCCAGCAAGACTGTGAGCCGCAAAAAAATGATCTCAAGTTCCCCTGAGTGAAAGTTATTGTGCTAGAAAAAAAATGGGTTTATTCAAGGACAGCAAAGAGCCCGCCGACCTATGATGAACCAGGTCAGGGCACGTGCCTGGGTGGTGGGCTGGAACCCCAGAGTGGAGCAGGCAGGAGGCAGTGGATCCATCATTCTCTCTCATCACTGATGTTTCTATCCCTCTCTCCTCTCCCTGCCTCTCTGAAATCAATTAAAAAAAAAAAGAAGAACAAAAGAATCACAATTCAGGACGTTAGTCTAGGGCCGTGGTCGGCAAACTCATTAGTCAACAGAGCCAAATATCAACAGTACGACGATTGAAATTTCTTTTGGGAGCCAAATTTTTTAAACTTAAACTATATAGGTGGGTACATTGTTATTAACTTAATTAGGGTCCTGCGAAGGCTTAGGAAGAGCCACACTCAAGGGGCCAAAGAGCCGCATGTGGCTCGTGAGCCGCAGTTTGCCGACAGCTGGCCTAGGGCAAACCGGCAGGTCCCAAGAACAAAGGAGAGGAGACTGCATTTATAGAGGAAAGAGGGTAGTTGGGAGGGGCCGTTGCCAACAAGGAGTCCATTGGCGGAAACTTGGAGTTCAAAATGCAGTGGCTTTTCATCGCTGCGTTGCAACAGCCTCTCATTGGCTGAGCTGTTGCCAGGCGGGGAGAAAGTCTTCCTCCCACTGGGGTAGGGACTTAGAAAACATCAGTTGGAGATGTAGGTGTCTCTACCTGTTGGGGTGCTGGGTGCCAAGTGGTAGGGTGGAAGAACTCCCCCGACAGACCCTCCCAAACTTCATTTGAGGTCCTATTTATTTCCACACGGCGTCCCGGGGGCCAAGGAGAGTAACAGAGGAGTCTGCCCAGGAGAGGCAGTGCCCTCACCTCACTGCAGTTAAGATATTCTCAGCAGCCCTGGCCGGTGTGGCTCAGTGGACAGAGCGTCGGCCTGCGGACTGAAGGGTCCCAGGTTCGATTCCGGTCAAGGGCACGTACCTTAGTTGTGGGCACATCCCCAGTAGGAGGTGTGCAGGAGGCAGCCAACTAATGTTTCTCTCTCATCGATGTGTCTAACTCTCTATCCCTCTCCCTTCCTCTCTGTAAAAAAAAAAAAAAATCAGTAAAACATATTAAAAAATATATTCTCAGCCAATGTAACCAACACTTAGCCAGGTGAGCCCACTGCCAGGCTCTCTCCCAGGGCATGGCTGGCACCCCAGCATGAGAAGTTGCATGGGCTGTGTGGTGTCGGGTCTGCCCAGGTGGGGTCCGGCCTGGAGATGGGGAGTATGGTCCAGGTGCCCTCAGACCCTGTGGGTGTCTGCCAGGATAGCCACCGTCCCCCCTGGCCTTTGGTCAGGAGTCAGGTATGGGCCTGGCCTGCGGAAGCAAGGACCGCGGGCAGGAGGCCGAACAGGTCAGAGGCCCCAGCTGGGCTGCGGAGTGTCGGCCGCACCATTGCGGCGGGCGGCAGTGGTGGGCCAAGGAGTGTCCGCGGAGGCCGACGTTGGCCAGGTGACCTCTCTTGCTGAGCTGAGTGTGAGCGGAGCCTCTCAAGGTTTGCAGACTCGGAGCGAGGAGGTCGGAGCGAGGTGCGGGCAGCGAGCAGGTGCGGGTGCCTGCGCCGGGGCTCGCCGGCAGTCCCAGCCTCCGCCGGCAGGTGGCGCGCGCGGGCCCGCCGCGGTGCCGGGGAGGAGGAGCCGGGCCCCTGGTTCTCCATCCAATGAGAACGGGCCCAGAATGAGGCCCCAGAGGCCGCTGCCCTCAGGGACCCACATCGGGGAAGGACACAGGCACACAAGCCGATTCTAGTCACCTGGGGCGAGTGGGGGGACCCCCTCAACAACAGGCCACCGGAGCAAGACTATCTCTCCCCAGACGCTAAGGCCTGCCAGGCACCTGGGGGGTGGGGGGGGGTGGGGAGCTGGTCCAGGTGGGCGCCTGGCCGGTGCAAAGGCCAGGCCCCACGCAGCAGAGGTGCGGACAGCCTGGGCAGCTTCAGTTCTGCGTGGGAGGCTGTTGCCGGCCTTTGGCTCCGGGTGTGGGATGGCATTTGTGCTCTGACGTGGCCTGAGGGGAGGTGGGTGTTCACTGGTTGGGAATCCTGGCCGCGCTGGTCTGTGGGCGAGGGCATGTGGGGCCTCTTTGCTTTCCTCTGGGCACTGTGGCGTTTCCCAGAGCCTCCCGAGTGCCCTCTGTGCTGCACAGACGGGGTTTGAACCGGTGATGGCGTCAGTGGTTCCCAGAAGCATGGGGTGGTGAATGGGGAACAGGCCCACTTCTGTTACTGCATGTCCTTCTCAGTCCACAGGGGGTGCAGCTGGACGGAGCTGTCCTTCCCAGCTCTGTGCGCCCTTGCTCTCCTGCTGGGCTCCCAGCCAGTGGCCGGCCCCGGCAGACCCTCCCCGCTGGGCCTCTCGCCCTCCCTGCAGTTCTGGGCGACCTCCTGGTCCCAGAGCACGGGTGCTGGTGGGGTGGCTTGGCCCCCCCCCCCCCCCCCCCCGTGTCTTCTCCTTCCCTCAGGGGACGTCTCAGGGAGGGTGGCCCGGCTCTGCACTTTGGGGGGAGGCGGGAGGGGGAGCCCCTGCTGGCTGGCCCGGGTGCAGGGGAATTCTGGGGCAGAGCTGGCGGCCCGGCCCTCCTGGAAGCGTGCCTCTCAGATGTCGGCCGAGTGAGAGTGAAACGGGCTTCTTTCAGAAGCTGCTGCCTGGGGTTGACCTTAAAATGTCTGAAAAATGAGCAGACGGGGCGGGGGGCAGAGGAGCGGGTTGTATTTGGTGAGGCGGCCCCGCCTTGGGAGGCTCTGGGCACAGCGGGAGCGGCACATGCAGGGTGTCCCATGTCCAGGTCCTGAGTGGGGACCCAGATCACCCTTCCTGTTTCCTGTGCAAGCTGGTGTCTGTCCTCCAAAGGCCTGAGTGAGTAACGGATGTGAGGTGAGCACCTCAGGAGCCATCCCTGTCAGGCACAGATGCCAAGGTGAGAAAGGAAAACAAAGGAGGCAGGGTGGGCTCCAGAGGCAGGAGGGGGGCGGGCTGCTTGCCTCCAGGCAGAGTAGGTGGCAGTGGCAGCCCCCCTCCCACCTTGGTCTGCTCACCGTCGGCAGGGGAGGCCCCAGCAGCCGTGTCCACACGGCCTTGACCCTGATCTGCAGCCAGGCCATGCCCTCCTCTGGGGGGGCACTGAGGCCAGGACGCTGCTCTAGGCCCGAACCGGCCCTGCCACTTGCTGAGCTGAGACCCCGGCCTTGGCCCCCTCCCAGGGCTGCACGGGGCTGTCCCAGGGCCTCCTGGCTCCTCCCTGCTGTGGCTGCGGGCTGAGTTTCGCTTTCTTTTTGGCAGGAAGGAACCCGACTGGGAATCCCCTGAGCTGCCAGAGTGAGTCACCCCTTTCCAGCTTGCCAGGCTGGGGGTGTCACCCCTTCAGAGCTGGCAGGCGGGGGTGGGGCGGCACTTCCTGGTCAGGGCCCTGCCACCCACGCTCCCTCTCCCTCGGTTCTCAACTCCGCTCACCTGGCAGGCTGTCATCAGAGTCAAATTAAAACACATAGATGCGTGCGTGTGCGGGAAGACCCTGCGAAAGCAGAAATGTTTCCGATAAGCAAAAGCGTTTTCACGCCAGAAGCACCGGCAAGTCCTCCGGGATCGTTTCCGTGACGTCCGCAGGCAGCTGGCTGCCTTCCCGGGAGCCGAGACCTGGCTCAGGAGAAATCTCTGGACGTGGGCAGGACCAGGTGGCTCCAGTCAGCCCTCCTGCCTGGCCCCCGCTCTGGAGGCGTGACCCTCCGGGATCACTGCAGAGGCAGGCGGGCAGTTTCCGGATCGTGCAACGGAACCTCTTCTTTGCAACAAGAACCATTTCCTGCAGGGAGTTCACAGCGGAGGGTTCTCAAAGGGGAAGCGTTCCTACACCTGAGAGCTCGCCTGGCCACGAGCTGCCCGTGGGAGGTTTCCTCGGCTGCTGGTGGCCAGCTCGGCCTGGGGTTCATGGAGCGTGCAGCAGAGGCAGGGCGGCCGGGCTGCTGTCTCTCAGGGAAATTCCGACTTGGAAACCCAGTCATGACGGACACAGCGTGATGCAAGCACTTCCCACGCCATGTGGACTGGTCACATGACGCAGCTTAAGCGCCTGCCTGCTCTTCCGGATGAGTCCCCTGGAGGGGAGGTGCTGGGTGTGCTGTGTGACCAGGGAGAAGAATCTTACCTCTGAGTCTCCATGCTCTTTTCCGCACAATGAAGAATGCAGTTCCCTGCGGACGCTGGTGCGAGACGAGGCGCTGGTTGCCAGGTACTGAGCAATGCCCGCGCTCAGTGAGAGACCCTCCGTTGGGTCTTGCCACGAGAGAAGCATGCTGGCCTCGGGTCAGCACTCCCGGCGCTGCTCCTTTCTTTCTGGGCAAGACCCCTGCCTTGTTTCCAGATGTTTCCATTGCGTGTTCCACATTTCCGTGTGTCTGGAGGCCATAGTTTGTGCATTTTTGGTTTTGTTGGTGGTAAAATTCGTATAAAATTCGCCATTAAACCAAACATTTCAGTGTTATCTGTACATGTGTAAGGTCGGGCATCCATCACCACTATTTAGTTCCAGAACACTAACCTACCCGAGAGGAGACCTGTCGCCTTCAGACCCTTTAAGGGAGCGGAGACTTTTCGTGTTGTCTTACAAACATAACTCACGCAGGGCCTGCGCTGAGCCGGGCGTCCTGTCCTGCCGTCCTCCCGCCCTCCCGTCCTCCCGGGGCGCACGGAGCTCCGTGGACACAGAGCTGCGAGGGCGCCCGGCAGGCTCTGCTCGGAGCAACCCCGGAGGGAATGAATGAGGTAACGTCACGGCAGCGCCAACCAATCGACGCCCGCTGCGGCTCCCTCCGTGCTCCTGGTAGGCTCTTGTGTCTGTCCGTCAGGAAAGCGGGCACGAAGAGGGGCGGGGGGGAAATCTGACCAATCAGAGCCCGCTGCGGCTCCCTGCGCGTTCCTGATAGGTTCTTATGTCAGTTCGTCAGGTCGGAGGCGGGGCGGGTCCGCGGCATCGGCGGCGGCGGCGGCGGCGGCGGCAGCAGGGCGGGCGGGCGTGCAGTTCCGGGCGCGCGGCGACCGTTGGTGAGTCGAACCGCGGGGATCGACGTCGGGGGTCGCGGTCTGGGCGGGGGCGCGGCGCCGGGAGGCAGGACGGGGAGGCAGGTTCGCCGCCGCCCGCGGGCCTGAGGGGATTTCTCGGGGCGGGGGAACCGGAAACTGAAAGTCGGAGCGGGGCCGGCGCAGGAAAGTTCGCGAACGCCCGCGGGCGCCTGGCCGGGGGTCCACGGCGCGGGGTGACGGCCTGGGGTCCACCACGCGGGGTCACGGCTCGGGGTGACGGCCCGGGGTCCACCACGCGGGGTCACGGCCTGGGGTCACGGCGCGGGGTCCACGGTGCGAGGATCACGGCGCGGGGTCACGGCATCCCGCTTCCCCGGCGTCGCGGCGGCCTGTGGCGTCTCGCCCCTTCCTTCCGTCCCGACCCCGGGGAGACTCACCTGCCCCGCCGGGCCGCCGCTTCCCGCCCGCAGACGGGCCTTCCCACCTGTTGGGGTTCGGACCTGGAGCTGCCGAACCTGCGGGGCGCCTTCTCCCTCCGCTGCCCCCGCAGCCTGTCCCGAGGCCCCGGCCCCCCCGCGGTCCGCTCAGCCCCCCCTTGGCGGGGTGTCCCCAGGAGCCCCTTGGTCAGCCTGCAGCCCCGCCCCCGCGGCCTGAGCGGAGGCCGACCCAGGGCCTGGGGGGTCCCTCTCGGGCCCGGGGAGCCTGGCGGGTCCGCTGATGAAGGCGGCCGAGGGGTGGTGAGGCCTGGCGGCGGCTGGGAATGGAGGCAGCTGCCCGGGCCTGGGGCCTGGGGGGTCGCCATGGACGCGGGGAGACGGCAGGACAGCTGCTGCGGAGCCGGGAGTGGGCGCCCTGACCCCGCCCAGCGAGGCCCGGGCCTGGTCAGTGACGGTGTTCGGGGAGGGCCCCCCAGCCCTGAGCTGCCGCCCCAGTTTTTCTTTTTTAAGAAAACGGCGTTATTGCCTGTAACGTTCACGCCGCAGAAGTTACTGTGGCTTGAATTTCAAACGAACACGATTCTAAGAAGTGCTTTTCTTAAAGCCTCGTCCTGGCCTGGCCGGTGTGGCCCAGTGGTTGAGCCCCGACCTTCCACCCAGAGGTCAGGGCACGTGTCCAGCTGCAGACTCGCTCCCCAGTGGAGGCGGGGGCGGCTGGTGTGTCCCTCCCCCCTCCCGCCCCAGCCCCTCACCCCGCTCAGCCCTGAGGCTGCTGCTCCCAGGGCCTCGCTGTGACGTCTCTGCTCTGTGCCCAGCCTGTGCCCAGCCGGAGCCTCTGACACACCCACCGCGCGTCCAGAGCTGCTGGGAAAGGCTGAGTGACGGCCGCAAGGGAGCTGCCTGCAGCGGCAGGGGTGGGGGCTCCCCGCCCTCCCCGCACAGAGACATGTCCCCCCCCCAAGCTCTCCGACCCGTCCTGGGGGCTTGTGGGGCCCCATCATGAGCGTGATTGGTCACCTCCTTGGCCGTTGGGGACTCATCTGCAGCCCGCTCCCCGCCGCGTGGGCCGGCTGGTGGAAGGGCTGTGACTGACAGATGCTGCTCTGGCCCCTCACACAGGCAGCCCGAGGGCTTGGGGAGCTCTGTGCCAGGACCTGGGAAGAGGAACAAACACCCCCAAGTGCTGCATCCCGTGCCCCTCTCCACAGGGCGGCATTGCCCGACCCTGACGCCAGGGAACCCACGTTCCTCCGTGAGCACTGCTTTGTATCGGGCAGAAACGCCCATTCGCAGAGGGCGAGGCTGTGGTGGGAGGAGCGCGCTCCGTCTGGAGCGTGTTTTGGGGAAGCGTGTGTGTCCTGCAGGGGTGCCCTGAGGCCTAGTTCCCATGAGGGGGGCAGGTCACCCGGGACCCCCACGGCGCCCGGCCAGTGTTCCTGGCACATCAGTACTTGGGGTTTAGATCCTCCGCCGAAAGGTTTCTTCTTGAGGGCCGCCTCCGCGCCCTCCGGGTCTGAGGCGTGTGGGCGAGAAGGACGAGGTCACCTCGTCGTGGGTGGACGGGTGGATCGTCCAGGGTCCCAGGCAGCTCCGTGTGCAGACAGCGCGGGGCCTGCAGTCGAGTGAGCGAGAGACTAGCGTGTCCGTGAGCTGCGACCTCGGCACAGGGTGCGCCGGGTGCGAGGCCTCAGAGTGCCAAGTCCAGACTCGGAGTCTCTAAGTGGTTTTGCCCGACGGCACCCCACCGGCTGCTGTTTCCTGTGGTGTCGGCCCCAGGACGGGCCTTGGCCGCTCTGTGCAGGCCCCTCTGCTGGGAAGGGGCGTCGTTTCCTAACGCCTGGGGCCGCGGCCGGAGGGGGAGCGGAGTCTGCAGGGCTGCGGCCTCCGGGTGGAGCGGTCCTGGGGGGGACAGTGCTTCCCGTTCAGGCACCGGGCGCTTGCCCCTTCCCAAGGGGAGCAGTTCCCGTTTCTTTGGCCTTTGATGCTGTGGGTGTCGGACAGTGAGTCCCATGTGCGGTTTCAGATCTCTGATGCTGGAGGTGCCCTGCCCAAAGCCTGCTGAAAGGAGAGGGGCTGTGGCAACTGGCAGGGGCAGAGTAGCAGCACCGGCTGGTGTGGGAGAGGCAGCTGGGCAGTGTGGCCACCTCTGGGCACTGCAGGCTGGTGCACGACCTGCTGTAGAGGCCGTCCATGCCGTGTTGGAGTTCGTGTGGGACCCTCAGGAGGCCGGGCACCGCCGGGCACTCGCGTTGGCGGGAAGGGGAGGACAGCCCACTGGCCGAGGCGCTGCGGGTGGGCGGGCGGACGCCAACCATGTGGCGTGGGCAGGTCGCCACACCTGCTAAGCCTTGGTTTCCAAGTTTGTGGTGGCAGATGGGACCCTGTCAAAGTCATGCCCACCAGTCGGCACTTCCCGGAGGATGACTGTGGAGCCGGCCGCCTCTCAACTGCCTCGACGCCTCTGTTCTTCCTCAGGGCTTGGCGTTCTCGGGGGACGCGACTTCCATGGCTGCGGCCAGCGTGACCCCTCCCGGCTCCCTAGACGTGCTGCAGCCCGGCTTCTCCACGACCCTCCTGGGGACCAAGCTGGAGGACAAGTACCTGTGCTCCGCCTGTAAGAACGTCCTGCGCAGGCCCTTCCAGGCTCAGTGTGGCCACCGCTACTGCTCCTTCTGCCTGAGCAGCATCCTCAGGTAGGGGTGGGGCGGGGCGGGGCGGGCGGAGGGGGCAGGGGCGGTGGCTGCAGGGCTGGCCGGCCAGGGAGGCTCGGGCAGGCTGTGCTGCAGGTAACCCTCGTTGAGGGCACAGGTTCACTGCAGATGAGGGTGGAGTTGAGACCCTGCAGGGCTGGGTGGAGCTGAGCGGAGGCGCACTGTGTGGGGTGGAGGTCAGCTTACGTTAGTGCGGGTGGTTGCGGGCAGCCTGTGGCCGACGTGCGCACAGACATCTCCAGTGCAGCGCTGGCTGGCGGTGGGTGTGTCGCGCCTGCTGGGCGAGTCGTGAGGCAGGGCGCTGTGGCACGGGGCGGGCGGGCGGGCCACACCTGCTCCGGGGTCTGCCTCTGAGTGGGCGCGCCTCGTTCCCCTTGTGGGTGACGTCACAGGAGCGATCTTCTCTCCGTTCTGAACGTTTGAACATCACCGCAGTGTGCTTGTCGCTGACGGGGGCGGTGCTGACGTGCTAAGTGGCGTGGGCCGCCGCCTGTCCTGGGCAGCAGGTCTCATGCAGCACCCTCTCCCCAGCTCCGGGCCCCAGAACTGCGCTGCCTGTGTGCACGAGGGCATATACGAAGAAGGCGTTTCGGTTTTGGAGAGCAGCTCGGTAAGGGGTCCTGAGGCTGAACACCCAAACGAACAGAAAACACGTTGCGTTTCCTTTCGTAGCACCCGCGGTGGATGCCCCTCAGCAGCTGGAGGTGCCCGCTTGGCTCCTGCTTGGACTGGCTGCGGGCAGGACCTGGGTTCAGGGGGCCGGCTGCAGGCTGCTCACACAGGGTCGCTGTCTCCCCAGGTTTTCCCCGACAATGCTGCCCGCAGGGAGGTGGAGAGCCTGCCAGCCATCTGCCCCAGCGATGGCTGCACCTGGAAGGGGACCCTCAAAGAGTACGAGGTAGGCCTGCCCGCCCACACGCCGTGGTGCCAGGTGGGCCTGCGTGATGCTACCGCGTGGATCTGTCGGACGTCTGTGAAAGAGGCAGCTGGCACTTCTAATGTGCCCGCTTAGATACCCAGTCGCACAGAACCTAGACCCTTCCATGGAGCCCCGGCGGGTGGCCTCAGTTTCCTGATCTGTGGAATGGGTGCAGCCCCCACTCCGGGGTGTCGGGGGGCATGTGCTGCCCGAAAGCCGCTGCAGCGGGTGCGGAGCGTGCAGGCGCCAGCCCTCGGTGGTGGGACTGCTCTGTTGCGTCTTCAGACCAACGCTTTCTTACTCCGAGTTGTGTTGATGTTGGAAACCACAGAGTCCCCTGCGCATTTGTCCTGGGTCACAGGTGCATCTCCCCCAGGGCCTGTCTGCCAGGCCAGGTGCCTTGTGTCTTCTGTCCGCATGCTGGGGGTTCAGTGTGATGGGCGTGGAGGCCGAGCGGTGCCCGGGTCGTCCAGGCGCCTGGTCACTGCTCTTTGTTGTTGTTGGTCCTCACCTGAGGATATTTTTCCTTTATTTTAGAGAGAATGGAAGGGCGGGGGGAGAGGGAGAGAGAGAAACATTGATGAGAGAGAAATACATTGATTGGTTGCCTCCCCCCGAGCCCTGACTGGGGCCAGGGATGAACCTGCAACCCAGGTTCGTGCCCTGGATCAGGAATTGAACCTGCGACCCTCAGGCTGACACTAACCACTGAGCTGCTGGCCAGGGCCTGGTCCCCTCTCTTTTTTAAAAAAAATTTTTTTTTTAAATATATTTTATTGAGTTTTCACAGAGAGGAAAGGAGAGAGACAGAGAGTTAGAAACATCGATGAGAGAGAAACATCGACCAGCTGCCTCCCGCACACTCCCCACTGGGGATGTGCCTGCAACCAAGGCACATGCCCCTGACCGGAATCGAACCCGGGACCTTTCAGTCCGCAGGCCGACGCTCCATCCACTGAGCCAAACCGGTTTCGGCTTTAAAAAATATATTTTATTGATTTTTTATACAGAGAGGAAGGGAGATGGATAGAGAGTTAGAAACATCGATCAGCTGCCTCCTGCACACTCCCTACTGGGGTTGTGCCCGCAACCAAGGTACATGCCCTTGACCGGAATCGAACCTGGGACCCTTGAGTCCGCAGGCCGACGCTCCATCCACTGAGCCACACCGGTTAGGCCAATTCCTGGTCCCCTCTCTTGATGAATGCCCTTTACAGCGACATTGCAGAGGGTTACTTGTAACAAGGGTCACGGTGGCCCAGTGTCCACCAGCTGAGGTGGCCTGTCCACCACGGGACACTATTCAGCCGTAAAAAAGGCAGGCGCCCTGTCCAGGGTGGGGGACCTGGAGGACATTGGCTCAGCGAGACGAGCGGACGCAGAGGCAGAGCCTAGAGGGCCCCCGGGCGTGAGGCCTGCAGGAGGCTGGCTCAGGAGGTGCAGTGGCCGCCGGGGGCTGGGGCGGGTTGTGGTCAGAGTGGACAGGCCTTGGTGCCACCGGGCAGCCCCCGTTGGCGAGGCTGGGCTATTTGTGTGGAGCCCGGGTCTCCATGGTTAGGTGAGCCCCTGTCAGGGCTGCCCAGACCACAGGCTGGGACTGAGCCACCTCGGTGTGGACGGGGGGCGGCGGCCGTCGGGGCTGCGTGGGGAGCCTGGTTCCTGGGGGCTCTCCCCTCTGCCTCCGGCGCGTGCGGCAGTGCGGTCCTCTATGGACCGTTGACATGGTCTCCGGGCTCCGCTGTGTTCTGCCAGAGGAGCTCACCCCCTGTGCCTTCTGGGAGTGAGAGATGTCTGCCTGTGGACGGAGTTCGGCCGCCCAGAGGCCACTGGCGCCTCTGCACAGACGGGTGATGCTGCGCCGACCCTCGGCTGTCACTGCCAGGCCTCCAGGCCTCGGGGTCAGCGTCTCCCCTGGGAGGCAGGAGCTCGGGTGCCGTGCTGTCTCTTGAGAGACTGGGGATCCCTGGGGACAGGCGGGCTACCCCCACCGCTGAGGCCTCTGGGGTTTCTGCCGCCTCCAGGCCCGTGGTGTGGGCGACGGCGTCCTGGGCTCTGGCAGGGCAGCCAGTCCTGGGCTCCTGCCACGGCTGCAGGCGTGCGCTGGGAAGTCCCTGGCTGCCCCCGGCTCCGGAAAGTCCCTGAGTGCTGGGCCCGGTCATGTGGGAGGCGGTGCTGCCCGGGGACTCTCGCTGGCCGTGGCCTTGATGTCGCACTGCTGACCGGCACGGCGGCCTCAGGCTGCTGCGCAGGGGGTGGCGCTGTGAGATGCTCGTGCGCATCAGATGAGCTTGTGGAAAGGGGGGAGCCTGTGTGGCCTTAGAACACTACCCTCTGCGATGACGTCTCGCATTTCCTGAGAGCTCAGCGAGGTGTGGGTGCGGCCTGCTGGGTGCTCTGGAGCGAGAGGACACGCTGGGGACGGCCGCCGAAGGGAGGAGAGCCGGCCGGGCGCTCCACCTCTGCCATTGGCCTGGACGTCGACTGGGGTTCCTCTGCCGTGTGCTGCTCCGGAGGTCTCCACGGGAGCGGATGGAGCCCATGGCCCGTGCAGCGGTGGGCGGGGTCCCCGCTGCAGACACGGCCCGGGGGCCTGGGTGCCTCGTCCCGTGTGCAGGGCCCGCCCTCTCCAGGGCGCTTTGCCCCCCAGGGGTTTGTCTCTCTTTCTGTTTTTAATGTTTTATTCATCCTGGAGAGGCAGGGAGAGGGAGAGAGAAGCATCGGTGATGAGAGAGAACCACTGACGGGCCGCCTCCTGCTCGCCCCCACCGCGCCCTGCCTGGGAATGGCACCGTGGCCTCCTGGCTCATGGGCGCGCCGGCCCAGCCGGCCGAGGAGTCACCTGCTGAGAGCACAGGGGCCCTGGCCGTGCTGCTGCGCAGGTGTTTGCGGAGGCCCCTCGGGTTCAGTTCCCAGCGTGGCCTGGGCGGGGCCCTGCCTCCGGTGCTGGCGGGGCAGGCCGTCCACAGCCCAGAGGCCCGAGCAGGGGGTGGGCGGTTCCGCTGGGGCCGGGCCCCTCCTCCCTGTGGCCAGCCAGGCTTCCGGTCTTTGGCAGACCCCCTTGGCTCCCAGCACACGTCCAGGCCCCGCCCCCCCCTCCCCGCCAATCAGGAGCTCGGTGTCTGTCCCCTGTTGGCTCCTTCGCAGCAGAGCAGCCGCCTGAGGTGGGGCTCACTTGGGTCCCCTCCGTTCCTGACTCCCCAGGTCTGAGCCCCACCCTCTCCTTCCCTGTCCTTCTCCCGCTGCTCTGGCTCCTCCTGGGTCGCCCCCAGCCTCTCCTCACCTGTCACCCAGAGAGTCCCAGCCTGGGACCTGCCTCCCTCGGACACGCCTGGCGCCTTCCTGCCCGTCAGCTCCGGGAGGTGGGGCTGCGGCTCCCAGTGTCTCCTCGCCCTGCCCCCCGTGGCCCTTCTCACAGCCATTGGTTCTGGTCACTCGCTTGCCTTCTGTCCTGGCCGCCTGGCACCCAGCGGCTTTGTCCCTGTGTCGCCAGCCATGGCTGCCCCTCTGGTGTCTCCCTCGCTGCCCATGCGCCCCGCTCCGTGGCCAGGGCTCCCGGGGCCCCTGAACATCACTTGGAGCAGAGACTCTGGGCCCTGCGGTCAGGGGCGGGGAGGGACGGTCTTGGCGTCGTGGGGTGGGGGGGTGCCACCAGTGGGAATTGGTCCTGACCTCTGACCCCGAGCAAAGGTGTCAATTCTCAGCACCTGGGCAGTGGCCCTTGGGGGCGGGCACTGCGGGGTCGACTAGAGCGGGAGCCACAGCGGGGGTGGCATCGGCCGGCCGGGTGGGCCTGGCTGCCAGGGCCCTGCGTGCGCTCTCTGGACGCTTTGCTCCCTCTGTTGCCAGAGCTGCCACGAAGGACTCTGCCCGTTCCTGCTGACCGAGTGCCCGGCGTGCAAAGGCCTGGTCCGCCTCGGCGAGAAGGAGCGCCACGTGGAGCAGGAGTGCCCCGAGAGGAGCCTCAGCTGTCAGCACTGCCACACTGCCTGCTGCTTGGCCGACGTGCAGGTGCTGCGTGCCGGCCCGCGGTGCCCGCGGTGGGGCCTGGGCGGGGGGTGTTCGTGGGGAGCGTGCTGGGCGTGAAGGCAGAGCCGCCCGATGAGAGGAGGTGCTGATAGCGCTGAGACCCCGCGGTGCCCGCAGGCCCACAGTGTCCGTGCCATCTCGGTCGGGCCCTGGGGCACTGCAGGCCCCTGGAGCTGAGGACAGACACAGCACAGTGTGACCGGCGCAGGCCTGGCCCGGCACCAATAGCCTAGCGTCCCCCTAACGCTCCGCCCGCTTCTCCCTCAGGCACACCACGAGGTCTGCCCCAAGTTCCCTGTGACATGCGAGGGCTGCGGCCAGACGGTCCCACGCGAGAAAGTAAGTTGAATCCCTGCCCCTGTGAGACAGGAAGATGGCGTGAGCTTCGGCCACGAGGGCCCGTGCTGCGTGCTCTGGGTTTACCCGGTGCCCCAGGGAGAAGCGATGCCTATGGGGTCCCCTGTGGCCACTCTTCTGTTCAGCGTTCAGGGATGGAGACAGGCCCGCGCAGCAGCAGGGCCCTTCCTGAGGCTCAAGGGGGCGGGGAGGCCGCCCCCCCCTCTGTCCCCCGTCCCACGGCTCAGGCTCAGGGCAGGCGGCAGGCACCTGGCTGGGCTTTAAGAGAAAACTCACCAGGGGTTCGTCCCGGTCAGTGTCCGGCTGTTACCTCCCGCATCTGTAGTTCTTTCTGCTGCAGAAAGTCGTCCTGACATGCGGGCCGGGCTGGGAGGCCGGAGGGCGGCACCGCGGGCGCTGCGCTGGGGGCGTCGGCAGGTCTGGGCGGACAGGCTGCGGCCAGCGTGCCACTCCGTCATTTGTTTCCTTCTGCGTGTGAGGCTGTCAGCTGGCTCCGCGCGCAGGTGGTCCTTAGCGGTTCTGTGAGATGATCACCTGGCTCCAAAGAGAACCAGGAGAAGGGGCTGTGAGAAGCCAGAGGGCACCACGGTGTGTCCACTCAGACGCCCGCCCAGGGGCCGTGCCCTGGTGCCGGGTCAGAACGGGTCTGGGCATTGGGGTTTGCATCGCCCCCCCCCGTGCGCCCGCTGAGCACTGTGGCTTCCGGTCCATTGGTGTTTCTCTGACCTTGGACGGAGGTCGCGCAGCCCCTGTCCCTTCTCGGCGGGTTTCGGCCCGTCTCCTGTCTGGGAGTCGGAGGTCGGGGTGCGCTGTGCCTTTGCCCTTTCCCTCTGCCTCGCCGGGGTTTCTCCTGCTGCTGCTGGTGACAGCGTCGGGTGTGCTGCTCCCAGGCCCCTGTGGGTGGCGCCGGAGTGGCCCCTGAGGTGTCCCGTGGCTGCTCCGTGTGGGAGCGTCCGTCCGTCTGTCCTCCTGCACCAGCCCCACCCTGCTGGGTCTGGTGCCCCCCACCCCCCCGGCCTCGGACACTGCGTCCCCCAGGCTGTGGCGCCGGAGCGGGTCCCACGGCGTCCTGAGGACTGGCCCAGGCTGTACACGCCTCGGTGATGGCCACCGTGCACGGACGTGTGTGTGTGTGTGTGCATGTGTGAGTGTGCATGTGTGTGCGTGTGTGCATGTGTGCGTGTGTGCATGTGTGTGCATGTGCCTGTGTGAGTGTGCCTGTGTGAGTGTGCACCTGTGTGAGTGTGCACCTGTGTTGGGTGTGCGTGTCTGTGTGCATCATGGCTTTGGAAATGGGCTGTTGGGTTTGGGCAGACGACAGTGAAGAGGTGGGGGGTGGGCAGAGACCCGCGTGCACGGGGCCCCAGCCACGAGCCCGCGTCTGATGTCCCTCCTTGCAGTTTCAGAGCCACCTCAGGACGTGCGGCAAGTGCCCGCTGCCCTGCCGGTTCCACGACGTCGGCTGCCCTGAGATGGTGAGCAGGCCTGCTGGGTGTCGCCATCTCCCATACGTGGGACCTTCCTGATCCTGGTTTCCAGCGGCCCCGTGGGCTTCTGTTCACTTGCACCTACCCCACTGCCTGGCCTCCACGCCTGGCCCTCAGGTGCCCGGGCTCAGGCCCAGGCTGCTCTGCTGATCGCCACCTGCTGGTGGCCCCGCCCTGACACCAGGGGCATCCCAGGCTCCGCCACACCCAGTCCGGCTCCTCACCCAAAGGAGCACCTTGGTTTGCCCGGCCCCGCTGCCCACAGCCCAGGGTCTTCTGGACTCTTCTCCCTCGTCACGTCCAGTGAGCGTGAAGGTCCTCCATTCTTCCTGGGCGCAAACGGGTCCCGGACCCCACCTGCCTCCCCGCCTCCCTCCCTCACCCCCTCACCTCTGCGGCCCACACAGCTCTTCCTGTGTGACCTCGTCTCTGCCGTGGTCACTGGCCTGGCCACCCTCCAGCACACTGACCTCCCACCCCAGGGCCCGCCTGCCTCCCCCTGCACATGGCACACTGCCGGTCTCTGCAGCTCACAGGCCCCTCGCCCTCCTTTCCCTGAGTCCCCCCGCCCCCACCCCAGCTAACTGAGGGCCTGGGCCCATGAGGACGGGCAGCGTTTCTCAGGTGTTCCTCTGAGGACGGCACAGGGATAGCCGCTTCTGTCCCCTGCTCTGTCTGCTCGCCTGTTGTCTGTGCACTTGGTGCTGGTCGTGCCGCTCAGACCCGGTTCCCTGGCACAGGGCCTGCCAGGCCGGGCCCTCGGTGGTCAGAGGACACGCCTGGATCTGGCTCCTGCTCAGGCTTCGCCTGGCCCAGACCCACGCAGCACAGCGACAGGCTCCTGCTGTCCCGCCCGCCGGCCCTGGAGACCTGTCTGAGGGCCTCGCCTGCAGGCCACTGTTTCTCCTGGAGCTGCGCTGAGGGGTCGTGCAGGCTGGGAAGGGGCTGCACTGGACGGAACAGCTTTGTTAGCGGCGCGCCCTTCCCTGCCGCTCAGCATGAGCCAGCGACTGGCTCCCGACGGGGACGAGGGAAACCCGATCGGCCAACGGCGGGAACGGCCCCGACCTGCAGGCTCGTTGGGCGGGCGGCGGGCCAGCTCCGGGTCTGTCTCTGCAGGTGGAGAGCGAGAAGCAGCAGGAGCACGAGCTGCAGCGGCTCCGCGAGCACCTGACCATGCTGCTGCGCGTGCTGCTGGAGGCCAAGCGCCCGCCCCTGGGTCCCGGCGAGGCGGGCGGCTGGGAGGCGCCCCGGGCAGCAGAGCTGCTGCGGCGGTGCGAGGCCCTGGAGAAGAAGACGGCCACCTTCGAGAACATCGTCTGCGTGCTGAACCGGGAGGTGGAGCGGGTGGCCATGACCGCCGAGGCCTGCGGCCGGCAGCACCGGCTGGACCAGGACAGGATTAAAGCCCTGAGTCACAAGGTGCGTGCCCGGGGCCAGGGCCGTGCTCGGCCGGGGCGGTGCGGACAGCGCCTCGATCTCCAGCGCGGCCTCGGCCTCTGCAGAGCCCCTTCCCGACCTGTTCGCTGCCCACCGACTCGGCAGAGGGGCCAGGGACGCGCCCCCACTCTGTCCGGACAGCCTCCCGCTTGGGGCCGGGGGCCAGGGGCTCGTGGGCCGGAGCCAGACTGAGAGGCTGGCGCAGGGCAGCCTCAGGAGCACGGGAGCTGGGAGAGGTGGGAGAGGTGACTTCATAGCACCTTCCCGGGAGGGGGGAGTGGGCCCCCGGGAACGGGGACAGGCCCACGATCCCCGTGTCCGCCTGGGCTCCCCGGCCCCCAGGTGCAGCAGCTGGAGAGGAGCATCGGCCTGAAGGACCTGGCAATGGCCGACCTGGAGCAGAAGGTGCGTGAGATGGAGGCGTCCGCCTTCGACGGCGTGTTCGTCTGGAAGATCTCCGACTTCACCAGGAAGCGCCAGGAGGCCGTGGCCGGCCGCACCCCTGCCATCTTCTCACCAGGTGCCGTCTGGAACTTGCGTCCCCATGTCCCCGTCCTCCCCCCTCAACCCCCCTTGAGTCTCTCCCGTCCGCTGAGGCCAGGAGCCGCTGTGCCTCCCTGAGAGCAGGCGTCAGTGACCAGCCCTCCTGTGGTGGGAGCTCCGCCCCCACTGGGCTCCTGGCCCCCTGCAGCCACTCACGCCGTCTCAGCGTGGCCACCAGGCATGGCAGCTGCGCCAGGTGGGACTCCCCAGCCAGGCCTGCTCCTGTGGCACCCCATGCCCGCTGCTGGCTGCTCTCGTGCCCCTGGAGCGCAGTGTGTGGGGAGGTGGCGGGTGGGCCTTGCCCCTACTCACCCCTCCACACCCCCCCACCCCGCAGCCTTCTACACCAGCAGGTACGGCTACAAGATGTGCCTGCGCGTGTACCTCAACGGGGACGGCACGGGGCGTGGCACACACCTGTCCCTCTTCTTCGTGGTGATGAAGGGCCCCCACGACGCCCTCCTGCGCTGGCCCTTCAACCAGAAGGTACGCAAACTGCCCTGCGGCTGCCGGGGGCCCGGGGCCTGCGGGGCGAGGGTGTCGGGACTGGCTCTTGGGCTCCTGGCCTCGGGCGTGCACGTGGTGCTGTCGCTGTGGCTCTGGTAGCACCGGCTTCTACAGCCACTTGCCCAGTGAGATGCCGCCCGCCCGCCCGGGAGAGCCCTTCCTGTGGTGGGAGCGCCCCTGAGCCTGAGGGGTGGGGGGCTTGGGGGCGAGGCCAGCACAGAACTGGTGGGGGGGCGGAGCAGAGAGCACGGTGCCTCTCGGGGAGGGCTGGTCCTTGGCGTGGCTGTGGCTGGGGATGCAGGTGTGCTGGACGCACTTAGCAAACCCAGGAATGGATGCAGGTCCGTGGCGCTCGGCTCAGTCTCAGGGGCCCAGGTGTCCTCGGACAGAAAACGTCAGAATGGGCAGTCACTGGGGCGGGGGGGCGGGGGCTGACCCTGCCCCTCGGGACTCCTCCTAGGTGACCCTCATGCTGCTTGACCAGAACAACCGGGAGCACGTGATCGACGCCTTCAGACCCGACGTGACCTCGTCCTCTTTCCAGAGGCCGGTCAATGACATGAACATTGCGAGCGGCTGCCCCCTCTTCTGCCCTGTCTCCAAGATGGAGGCCAAGAACTCCTACGTGCGTGACGACGCCATCTTCATCAAGGCCATCGTGGACCTGACGGGGCTCTAGCACCTCCCCTGGGGTCAGGGCCAGGGCACCTGGCCCGCGCGTGGTGACAGCGACCGTGCTGGGCCCGAGCCTCACGGCAGTGGGCAGCCGTGCTCACGTCTACCCCCAGGAGAGAGCGCCTCCCGGGGGCCCTCGGCCCCAGGTCCTGCTGGGCCGGGCGCCTGGAGAGCCCTGCAGGCCACCCGTGGGTGCTCGGGGCCCTGGCCAGGCGGCAGGAGCTCCGGATGAGGCAGCAGAGAGCAGGCGGGCCGCGTGGGAGTCACCCCCGTGAGGGGCCCAGTGCCTGTCCCACCCGTGGATTCTGGAGACAAGGACAGCTTGGGGCCTGCGCGGCTCTGCGGGGACCTGTGTGCCAGCCTGGCTGGGCGGTGGCTCGTCCTGAGAACATCCCCCACTGCCAGGGGCACGTGCAGGCCACGGTCAGTCTCCCCGAGACGTGTCGCTGGCCCGTGGAGCTGGGAAGTCATTAAATCGTTCACCTGTGGTGAGTGGTGTCCACTGGCTCCCGCCTCGCTGGGGCTCCTTCCTGGCCCCCCAGCCCATCTCCACCCTGAGCGGCTCTGTGGTTCCCTGATGCTCAGCTCGTGCCTATGGGCCTGGGAAGGCAGCTGTTCTTTCTTCTGGAATGTTCTTTGTTGGCTGGCTCCTCCTTCAGATCTGCCCAGGAGGGCAGGACCACACCTTCCCCCATTCTGGGCTGACCCCACCGTGTGGGGCGAGCGGGGTCCCTGCTGGGAGCAGCCAGTGGCTTCGTTGGTGTCTGGGGACTGACAGCAGCATTGGGGCGCCCTCTCCCCCTGATCCAGGACTTCTCTGGGGGACTGACCCCAGGAGGCCTCAGCCTGTGGGGTGAGGGCAAGGGGTGTCCTGTTCTCCAGGCCTGTGAGTCAGGCTGGTGGGCTGCCTGGCGTCCTCAGAGGGAACCGCGCTCTGACTGCCCTGGACACTCACTTGTCTCCCCTGAGAAGTTAAAGGGCAGAAAAGCACAGAGACTGAAGCCGTAAGCACGTGTCCGCCTCCCGGGCCCACACGAGGCAGAGCAGTTGAGGCCTGTGTGGCCTTTCCCAGAGCACCCCCCCCCCCCCAGCTCCACCTGGCCCTCGCCAGCGGCTGTTTACATCCCCTTGTGGTTTACCCACAAACGGTGCATGTGTGAGGCTCAGGCGGCCATCGGTGGGAGCTGCTCCCTCCTGGGCTTTCGACCCTGTGGTGCTGGCACCCATGCGGCGGGCGGGCTGACTGCCAGGCCACCCTCCCGACTGGACCATGAGGTCCCTGGGCCCCTGGACGCCTGGCCTTGGTGGGGACTGACTGCCAGTAGGTGTTGCTCCCCCCGGACCTCTGAGAGCGCCCCGTCTGGCCATTCCTCAGCGGGTGGTGGGTCCTGAGCACCCGTGGCTTGGAAAGCCTTCCTGGCACGGGCGGCCCTGGCCCTGGTGGCACATGGCACCACGTGGTGGCGCAGATGGACATTCAGACTCGATCGCTGGACGGCCTTCCTCTGGACGGTGCTGCTGCCCTGGGCTGAAACGCCCTCGTGCTGGCTTTAGTTTTGTCGGTAACGTTGGGCGTGATGCTGGCGTTTGTATCTGGCGTGTGTTCATGTGTGTTTGGTGGCAAGTGAGGGGGTTTCCTGCCACGGGACCCTCAGAACTCTGCTCCGAGGAGCCAGCCCCAGGCCGCGCTGTGCGCTGCTGCCTCTAATGTCCAGGACGGCCAAATCCATGGGCAGCGGCTGTGCGCCCAGCGGGCGGCTCAGAACAGTTAGTGAGAGTAGAAAGGGCCAAGGGAGGCCAGAGGGGAGCGGCAGCAGGAGGTCCCAGTCCTGGGATCCACAGCCACGGCCTGTGACCCACAGGGATGGTCCCGCGGGTCCCGAGGCGGCAGAGGCCTGGAAGGGCCAGGAGGCCGCGCGCGCCTGGTCTGTCTCCATGCTCCCAGGCCCAGTGCGTCCAAGCTCAGCACAGGCCCAGGGCGGCTCTGGATGGAGCTGCTCTGCACGCCGGGCATGACCTGCCCCAATAACTGTCCCTTCCTCTCGGGTGCGGTGCTGCCAGGCCACACGCGAGTTTAAATTCATAAACTGAAACCGTGTTCCAGAGCCGCTGCTGGAGTCTGCGTGTCCCCACACACACACAGTCACAGCCTGACGCTCTGACCCCCGGGTGCAGGTGCTGGGAGGTGCCTAGGTCATGAGGGCGGGGCCCATGATGGGATCAGTGCCCTTCTGAGAGGGACCCCCCCCCCACCCGAGGCCACTCTGTGAGACCTGGAGGGCGCCCCGCCTGCCAGCACTGCCTCAGCCTCCGCCGCCAAGCCGAGGGGAGGACTGGGAGCCTGGCCTGTGCTGCTGGGTGGTGCAGCCCGGGGGCTGAGGCAACCTGCACCCCATGTTCTCACCCGTGCAGTGGCAGCTCCTGTGCCTGCTGGTCCCCGCGGGCACTGTGTGTGTGCGCGCGCGCGCGTGCATGTGTAACAGGCATGGTGTCCGTCTGGCGTTAAGGTGCACGTCCCTAATGTCTAACAACGGTGACCGTCTCCTTTGGTGACTTGTCCGGTTCTCTTGCCCATTTTAAGTTGAGCCGGGCTTCCTGCTGCCGTGATGCAGTCCAGGCACAAGTGCTGGGGGTGTGACTTGTAACTACTTCTCGTCTGGTTTCTTTCCGTCCTGAAGTGTTTTCAGAGCAGAAGTCACTTTCGCTGAAGTCGTGGACCCAGTTTTCCAACAGGCGGTGTCTGGGCACCTGTGCCGGCGCCAGGGCGCAGGTGTGCGGCGGCCTCTCTGGAGCGTGTGGCTGCAGGTCACGTGGAGCGTGTGGTCCTCACGGGGTGAGGGTGGTCCGGGCTCATTTTTTCTGCCAGTGATGCCCGTTGTCCCGCAGCACTCGCTGGGTGACGCCCACCGAGTGGCCACACACGTCACTGCGACCTCCCCTCTCCGGACTCTCCCTCTGGGAAGGGCTCACCTGCTGCGTGTGTGTGCGTGTCCCATGGACGCAACCAGCACCACTGTCCTCGTGACCAGACCTCCATGCGGGGCTCTTCAACCTCATTGTTTCTCGGAATCGCTTCAGCTGCGTCGGTTCCTCTGCAGACCCGTGTGCATCTAGGAAGCACCTTGTCCGCAGCCATTCAAGCCCAGGGGGCCTTGGCTGGGCTGTCGGGCCTGTAGACCCGTTTGGGGAAAGCGGGCCCCTGTGCGAGTCGCCCCCAAGGAGGACGGTGCCGCCTGTGGGCCTGTGGGCCCAGTCACCACCGCTCTGCAGGGGCACGTGCTGCCCTCACGTGCTGGGCTAGGTTTCCGCCTAGCCTGTCTTTCTTTTTAGCTCATGTAAAAGGGCTTGATTTTTAAATTTTGGTTTCGTTTTGGTCTATTTCTGTTTGGAGACCTGGTTGATTGCTGTGCTATAGGCACATCCTGTCAGCTTCCTGAACCCACTTTCTGGTTCCAGGAGGTCCTTGGATTTGTCTGTGGACGGGGATGAGGTGCGGGGGGGGGGGGGGGGGGTGTCATGCCTAAACAATTGTCACCTGTGAGAAGGGACAGTGTCTGCACCCTGTCATTCTCTTTCTTGCCTTGCTCCACGGTGAGAGGGAACAGGTAGGGGGCTGTGACTGCCTGTTCCCGTCCCGGGGGGCAGTCCCTGTCACCCCGAGTGCGATCTTATCTGCGGGTTTTCTGGGCCAGCCCTTTTCTCAGGCTGAGCAAGCTCCCTTCCAGCCCGGGCCTGCTGAGCTTTCATCCTGGCCAGACGCTCTGACCGCTTCCCGCAGCCACAGCTCCCGCTCTTCACTCCGCAGGCGCCGTGCGTGCGTGCGCCGTGCTCAGCGTCTCGCTGGGGGTTTGCGTCTGTTAGCAGAGACGACGCAGTGTGCTGCTGCCAGCTGTTTATTCGGGTCCTGAACGGGTGACTAGTGACATGCAGTCCACCGGGCCGGCGACAGGCTGGCCCGCATCGCCCACCAGAGGGGACCCTGGGCTCCCAGGGCCAGGGTGGGCCTGACCACCCCCCAGGGCCCCTGAGGGCCAGCTGAGGGGGAGGGTCGTGCTGACGTCCCCAGGCCCAGGCCTAGGGAGAGGGGTGGGTGAAGGGTGGGGCTCCCCGTGTCCTGTGCACCCCAAGCAGCCAGGAAGCCGCCGGGCGCCCGAGAGCTAAGTGTCACGGCCGTGGGAGGTGCTGTGTGCACAAGCGTGGTGGGGTCCAGCGTCCACTCCTGCAGCCCCGCGGACCTCCTTCCTCAGGCATCGCTGCTGCGGGCTCCTCTGCCCCCACGCCCTCTGGGCAGCAGCCTCCGCGGGTCCTGCAGCGGAGGACACCGTGCTCCTCGGGCGCGCCCCTCAGCGCCTCTGGCTGGCGAACCAGGAGAAGAAGGGGCGCGGGCGGGGGGCCTGGAGGATGCGCACGGTGCGGGGCGAGCGCCAGGCCTTGATGGTGGCGTCGTCGCTGGCTGTCAGCAGGAGCTCCTGCTCCTGGGGGCTGAACACCACGGAGTTGACGACGTCCTGGTGCCGCAGCTTGGCCAGGCAGATGTTGTAGTGGCGGTCCCAGACGTAGCCGTGCCGGTCCTCAGCCCCACTGCGAGACGACGAGCCGATGAGCCCCGCGCCCGCCGGCCCCGCCGCCCAACCGCCCAACCGCCCGCCGGCGCCCCTACCTGGCCACGAAGTCCCGGCTCACGTCCAGGAAGATGAAGAAGCACTCGTCGTTGGGCGTGTAGGCGCGGTGGGCGCGCAGGGCCCGCTTCACCTCCCGCATGGTCTTGAGGTCAAACACCAGCAGGTCGATCTCCTCGGCGATGGGCGGCGGCTGCATGGGGTCGGCCACCACAGAGCCGCTGGGCCAGGCGCGGCTGTTCACGTACAAGTACCTGGGAAAGGGCACCCTGCTCACTGGCGTGCGCACACCTGAGACCCCTCGCCCCTCCGCCCCGCGCCCTGCGCACCTGTGGTCGGGGGACAGGCCCATGCCAACGATGTGCCCGTGCACGTCGATCACGTGGTCCAGGGCATCAAAGAAGGCGTCGGAGCCTCGCCCCTCGCCCAGCACTGGCCCCGCCGTGGTCATCTGGTGCGGCAGGATATGCTTGATGCCGATCTGGTGCGGGGAGTAGGTGAGGCAGCCGGTGGTGAAGATGAGGAGCTTGTGCTGGGCGCAGGCCGCATGGCCCTCGGGGGGCTTGGTGCGGCCCTGGGCCAGCAGCTCCGCCACCTTGGTCTCCAGCATGCGCTCCGCCAGCGGCGGCTGAGCCCGGGCGTCCAGGAGCCCGCCCAGGAGGCGCCGCCAGCCCTCCTCGGTGCGCCGCGGGGCCGGGCCCGCTGCCTCCTCCTCGTCGTCGACACCATCACTGCTCAGGTCAAAGACGCGGCCCGGGGGCGCGCTGGTGTCCAGCAGGAGGTCAGGGCTGTCAAAGCGGCCGCAGTCGGCCACCATCACCGTGCGGATGGTGCTGGCGTTGAGGTTCTGAATCTTAAAGAGCCGCTTCACCACGTTGACGTTCTCAGACTCAACATCCTGGGGGTGTGGGGGGCGCAGGCGGCAGGTGACGGCAGTTGGGGAGTGGCACTGCCACCTGGGGCCGCCCGCCTCACCTGGGGCTGCCCCTCACCTGGAAGGCGTTGTTGAGCCAGAGCACGGAGCAGGAGGTGACGTCCCCGATGCGGTGCAGGTTGCCAGAGATGAGGCTGGTCTCGGTGAGCCAGCAGCCGAACACGTCGTAGGGCTTGTTGCGCACTCGGGACAGCAGCACGAAGGTGTCTGGGGAGGAGCGGGGGCTGGGCTACGGGAGGGCGGTGGGCAGTGGGAAGAAGCTGGGGGCAGGGGGCTGGGGCTGGGGCTGGGCCAGTCGCCCCAGGCCCGCGCTCACCTAGGCTGATGACCGCAATCTCCCCGGAGGAGGAGTTGTGGGGCCCCAGGAACACCCCCGAGGCGAGCAGCAGCGAGTCGTCCTGGTTGAACTGGGAGAACTGCGTGTAGCTCCAGTTGTAGGGCCGCATGTCCGCGCTGTGCAGCAGCGAGATGGTCAGGTCGTTGTTCCAGATCTGTGGGGGGCACGGAGGGTCAGGCAGCACGGGACACGCGAGCCCTGGCCGTCCGGCCCACGCAGGTGCCCAGGAACCACCGCCAGGGGCTCCTGCTCCTGGCGTCAGCCCAGCCCAGGGTGGGTGCCCAGGGGCGGGTGCCCAGGCTCAGGTCTGGAGCAGCAGGCTTCCAGCGGGACCCTCCTCCCTGTTGGCAGCTCTGGCCTCTCCAGTCCAGCCTCTGGGCCTGGCTGGTCCTGACCTGCCCTCTCCACGGGGATGAGGCCACCTGGCACTCTCACCCACGGCCGGCCCTCCCCTCCCTGTGTCGAGGGGGGGCCTGCCCCAGCCCCAGCCCCAGCCCCAGCTCTGGGCGGCCCTCACCTTCACGGTGCAGTCTTTGGAACAGGACGCAAACTGGTAGCCCGAGTGGGAGAAGCTGAGGTGCAGGACCTGGTCCGTGTGCTCCCGGAGCGTCTGCACCTCCACGCAGGGCACCGTGTCATAGAGCCGCCGGAACTCCTCGTACCAGGATGAGGCCGCTGTGAGTGCGGCGGGGTGGGGGGTTACTGCTGGGGCCTGGTGGTGGGGCCAGCCCTGCCCCTGGAGCTCGCTGGTCACCACCCCAACATGGGGGCGGCCTGACTACCCGGCCTGGCCAGGCCTGGCCCAGGGGCCGGACGGGATGTAGGTGGCAGCCGTGGGGGCCCACCCAGCCGCCCTGGTGGCCGCAGGCGCGCGGTGCTGACCTGGGTGTCGGGGCACATCGCGGGCCACCTGGTAGTAGCGGTAGAACTGCTCCCTCCAGAGGAACTCGTCTCGGGACACGGCCTGCCACTGGCGACACACCAGCCCGGCGGCCAGCACGTCCGCGGGGCCCAGGCTCAGGAAGATCTGGTAGACCAGGCAGTCGGGGAGCAGGGGTGTGCCCCCCTCGTCCATCGTGACATTCTGCCCAGGCGGCCCTGGAACCCACGCACGACCTCCTCAGCGCCTGGAGGACTTAGGACCGGGAGCCCCCACCCAGGAGAGGGACGGGGCCCGGGCTGAGCAGAGACACCCCGGGGGCCGCTCCTCCGCCCCCTCAGCCGCCCAGCGGGAACCCACCGCAGGGATGGGGGGGGGGCCAAGGGCCTGACAGCGTCCCGCCGCCCTGGACAGCGCCCGGCGAGTCCCCGATGCCCGCGCCTGGTTCAGCCCGCGGGGGAGCGCGGTGCGAGCCTTGGGGAACCCAGACCACCCTACCCGGAAGCTAGGAGGCAGGCCTTTGGGGGCCCCCTGCCCTCCCCCCGCCTGGGCCCAGAGAGACATGGGTGCCAGGGCTGCGGCGGCTCCAAGGCCAAGACACGCAGGCCCCGCGCTCCGGCCACGATGACCTTGCGGCCGCCCGAGGCTGCGGAGCCGTCGGCGGGGGCTTCCTCCCAGAGAGGGTTTGGGGTCCGCCCGTCCCAGCGCCCCCGACGCCGCCGGGCCCTCCAGCCGCCCGGGGTCTCTGCCTGCGGCCCCGGGAGCCGGCGGGCCAGGCGGCCTCGGACCGGAGCGGGGGGCGGGGGCCGGGGCGGGGCCGGGACCGCCCAGCGCCCCCTCCCACCTCCGCGAGGGGCTGCGGGGCGGGGCCGCGGCTCATTCATTGGCCGGGGCGCGGGGCGCGGGCCGGGGTCAGTGGGGGGCGGGGGCCGCTGTCGACGCTGCCGGGCCCTGGAGCCGGGTCGGGGGCGGGCGGTGACGCTCCCCGGGGCCGGCGCACTCACCGCGGCCGCCTCCGCCCGGCTGCGCTGCCCCCGCCCCGGCGCCCGGCCTCGGCCCGCGGACCCGCTTCCGCCCGCCGCCGCTCCGCCTGCCGCGTCTTTACGGTGCAGCCGCCAGGCCGGCGCCTCGAGCCCCGAGGCATCGATGGGCGCCCGCAGCTGCGTCACTGCGCCTGCGCCCCACCGGCGCTCTGTGCGCCTGCGCGCTCGGCGAGCCCAGAAGAGCGCCCCTGGCGGCCGGGAGGCGCGGCGCCGGCTGGGCTGGGGCCCGTGGGGTGCTGGTTCCAGACCCGCCGCCGCCCTCCGTGGTCGGCTCCTAGCAACTGGCTCCAGGAGCCGATCCCTTCCTCTCTGAAATCAATAAAAATATATTTTAAAAAAAGAAAAGACCAGCGCCGGCCTCAAGGAGCTGCGGGCGGTTTAACGGAGATAAATGCGAAGGCCTGAGCACTGGCCACGGGAGATCGGTGGCGGCTCCTGGACCAGCCAGAGTCACCTCGGACTCTGGACCCAGGGCCTGGCGCCAGGGCCCTGCGGGGAAGTGCAGGGTCGAGGTCAGATGTCCAGGGTGAGGCCAAACTCGGGAGGCTGGGGCTTGGGGGCCAGACGTGACTTCCTGGGCAGCACCGGACAGTGGACTCCGGCCCAGGACGTGTTCATCTGCCCTCCGTGTTGCTCAGACCCGGCACCCACACCGCCTCCGCCATGCTGCCGCCCAGGACTGCCCTCCTCTGGACTCTGGTCCTGGCTGCTGGCTTCCTGGGTCTGGGGGCTCGGAGGCCCCCCCAGCGCCCGTCCCCCATCAGCGCCATCCAGCCCAAGGCTGGCTTCGACGCCCAGCAGGTGGAGCTGGGGGCGGTGGGGAGGCGGCAGCTCGCCCAGCTTCGTAGGGAGGGCCAGGCCGGGCAGCCCCATCCCCGCAGGCCCTGACACCCCTGCCTCCAGTTTGCAGGGACTTGGTTCCTCGTGGCTGTGGCCTCCTCCTGTCGCTTCCTGCAGGAGCAGGGCCACCGTGCCGAGGCCACCGCAGTGAAGGTGGCGCCCCAGGGTGCCGCCATGGCTGTCAACACCTTCCAGAAGCTGTGAGTTCTGCACGGGCCCCACGGCCACCCCCGCCCCGACCACCCCCCTGTGGCCTGTCCTGCTGCCCCGCCCGGGCTGCCCAGGCGGGTGCCCGAGCTGCTGTGCCTTCGCCCCTCCCAGGGATGGCATCTGCTGGCAGGTTCGGCAGCTCTACAGAGACACGAAGGTCCCAGGCCGCTTCCTGCTCCGAGGTGAGGCAAGGCAGCGGGAGGGGATGCAGGGCCGGGGCTGGGGCTGACCTCACTGGCCCGGCTCTGGCCGGCTTTGCCCGGCTCTGCCCAGCTCGAGGCGCGAGGGGAGATGTGCACGTGGTCGTCGGGGAGACGGACTACCAGAGCTTCGCCATCCTGTACCTGGAGCGGGCGCAGCGGCTGTCGGTGAAGCTGTACGGTGCGTCCTCGTGGGCGCCCTGGCTCCGTGCACACTGTCTCCACCGGGGAGCTGGGCCAGCCCCGATGGACACACAGCCCCCCCCTCCCTCCCTCCTGGCGTCCTGACCTTCTTCTGCCAATCCATCGGGGGTTCAGGGACGCACCCCTGCAGATAGGCCCAGGTGTGGGACAGGAAGGGGACAAGAGGGGCAGGGGTCAGACAGGGCTGGGCGGGCGGTGGGCACACAGACCCTGTCCCCAGAGCGCCCTGCCCCCCCGACCCGCGGGTGCCCCAGGAGCCCTGTGTCCCACAGCCCGCTCGCTCCCCATGGACGACTTGGTCGTGAGTAAGTTTGAGCAGAGTGTCCAGGGGGCCAACATGACGGAGGACCACATCTTGTACTTCCCCAAATATGGTGAGTGCCCCCATGTCCCCAGGTGGCTGCCCGCCCTCCGCGGGCCTTGCCTGGCCACACTGACCCCTGCTTGGCCCCCAGGTTTCTGTGAGGCCGCTGACCAGTTCCATGTCCTGGACGGTGAGTGGGCGGCGGGCCCGGCTGGGCGGTGCGCGGAGGGCGGGCGAGGGCCGAGGTCTCGCTGGCTGAGCGCCGTCTCTGTGCAGAGGTCAAGAGGTGAGGCCACCCAGCCCCTGGATGAGAGGCCGAAAGGACCCTCCACTGCACCCACCTACCCTCGGAAGCTGCCCCTCACCCCCAGGACCCTGGGCACTGCCCCCATTAAACGCCACCCTTCTTGGCCCGACTCCTGCCTTTCTGTGCTGGCTCTGTCCCGGGCCCCTGCGGTGAGGTCACCCCAGGTCACCTCAGGCCATCGCGGGGGCATGTGACCGCTCCCCAGGTGGGTCAGGGACCCTCCCAGGGAGGCCAGGCGACGGTGGCTGTGGGCCCAGGTCTGGGTGAGCTGGCACCGGCCTCGGCGGGTGGCCGGACTCGGGACAGAGGTGGGGGGGTCTGTACTCCAGGAGGAGGACTGGTGAGCACAGGGGCTCTGGGAACACAGGGGAGGGGCCCCCACACAGCCAGGCAGCCCCCCCACCCCCCAGCCGATACCCGGGGTCTGGCAGGGTCACCAGCCAGAGACTTGGAAGCAAGGCATGCTCTGCCCGTAGGGAGGAACTTTCCGGAATGCGGGGAAAGACGGGGGAGGGGCTGAGACGGGCCAAGGTGTCCTGTCCCCGCGGCTGCCAGGAGGGGCCCACACTCCACACTCAGCGAAAGGAGAGGCCCCGAGGCAGGGCCCCCGGGGGAGGGCCTGGTGCCCTGAGCACAGTGCGTCCCGCCTGCTGGTCCCTCACGAGGTCCCGACATAGAAAACGTGGAAGAGAAGACGCACAGTTGCTGCCCGGCCGGCGTGGCTCCGCGTGGACCTATGAGCCAGGAGGTCAGGGCACAGGCCCGGGGGGTGGGCTCGATCCCAGCGGGGGGCGTGCAGGAGGCGGCCGATCCAGGACGCTCTCTCATCACAATGCCTCCCTCTCCCTCTCCCTCTCCCTCTCCCGTCCTCTCTGAAATCAACAAAAACATATCTTTTAAAAGTGCTTCCCGAGCTCTGATCACATGTTCAGATGCGGAGGCGAGACAGCAGTAGCTCCGGGCGAATCCCTGTTTCGGAAACACATTTACTGTCTTACTCAGCAGCGGGCGCTGCCCGAGGGCACGGGCCTGGGGCTCCATTCACCGGAATCGATGGCCCCTTTGTACTGAGCGGCCGGGAGACGGGGTCCCTGTGCAGGGCCCGCTGTCCCCGTTCTGACACGCTGCTGACTGCGCCCCATCTCTCACCAGGGCGCCTGTGGACGGGGCGCCCGCCCTGGGAGGGGTGTCCCCTGGCAAGGCTGAGGGGCTGGCCGTGTGGGGCGGGGGGGGGGGGGGGAGGACGGGACGCCAGGCCTTGGGGGGGTGGGAGGGGGAGAGTGAGGTTCCTCTGAAACGTCAGGGGAAACAGTCACATGACCGGGAACTTCTCTCCCCATGGGTCCATCTCCTGGAAGACACTGCTGACCAGCGGGCACAGCGAGTGCCAGGCAGGGGGCATCGCCCCGCGGGCTCCGCCCTCCTGTCCCAGGGCCTGCGGATGACCCGAGGGGCCTGGGGGCTGGGCTCTCTGAGTGTCTGGCTGGGGCTTCTGCTCAAACAGGCTGCCCAAGGCTGAGTGTGAGCGAAGGGAGCAGGTGGCCCAGGACAGCGGGACCCCGCGGGGGAGCAGGTGGCCTAGGACAGGGGTTCACAGGTCGGGGACACAGTCTTCCCAGCTGGTGTGGAGTCCAGCACCCACAGGCCCACTGCCCGCGGCTCCTTCCTCTGGGGGGGCTGGGGGCGGGGGGGGGGGCCTGCAGGCTCAGAGCCACCTGTACCCCTGACTGGCCTCCTGCCCCAGGACAGTGTGTGGGCGCCCCCCCCACTGGGCCCAGCTGGCCCCCTCCCTGAGCTGAGAGTCGCTGGAGGTTGTCCCCCTCCCCCCGGCCGGCACCCGCGGGACTTCGGGTTGGGGCGTGCGGGCAGCGTGGGTGCGGCAGGCCGGGCACTGCACCGTGTCCCTGCAGCAAGAACACCGTGGCTCTGACGCCTGGGGACTCGAGGGCCATGTCCCTGGCCTGGTGCGTTCTGTCCTCCACCCTGGCACAGGCCTGGCGCTCGGAAGGGGGGTCAGAGCTGGGGGGGACATGGGGGGACGGTGTTCAGGAGGAGGCCAGGACCAGGGACCTGGGAGGCACCTCCCCATTTCCTGCCACCTCCCTCCCCGAGCAAGACCCAGGTGCCCCCCGTCTTTAGTGGGCAGATCTGAGGAGGGCCCGCCTCAGCCCCCCCAGGCCCTGCACCCACTCCCCTGCGGCCAGGCCTGGGGGTGGCGCTGCACACCCAGGGGGGCTGCGGGGCGGGGCCCATAGGAGGGGAGCTGAGTCGCCAGCACTCGCGGCCACTTCTCTCAGCGGCCGGATGGGACCTCTGTGTGCCCTGTGGGTGCTGCTCGCGCTGCTGGAGGCCATGACCCCTCCGCCTAAGTTCTGGCCGACCACCATCCAGATCATGCAGGGCTTCGAGGTGGACAAGGTTGGAGGGGTGCCAGGGGGCGGCAGCGGGCAGGATGCAGGGAGAGGCAGGCCCTGCTGGCATGGGCAAGGCCTGGGGGTCCAGTTCAGCCAGCCCTGCACAAACGGGGGACCGGCTCTCAGACCCCCCTTCCCCGCGGAGACCCCTGAGCTCCACCGGAGGCCACCGCTCCGGGGTCCGCACCCCGTGCTGCAGCCCGGACGGTCCCCGCGAAGGGACCACCCCAGTCCCTCAGAGAGGCCGCAGCTGGCCAGGGTCCCCGCCTTGCCTGCCCCAGGGGCCCCCAGCTCCCAGCCTCTGTGGTGCAGCCCACAGGGGGCCGGGCCTGCAGGGGGGCTCGGCCTCTGGGCTCTGCCAGCCCAGCTGCCTGTAGTTTCAGGGAGAGTGGTTCGTGCTGGGCCTGGCGGGCAGCACCCACAGCCGGGCAGACAGGTCCCTGCTGAGCCCTTTCACCGCGACGTTCGAGAAAAATAAAACAAATCAGCTTGAGGTGACCTACGCCATGATCCGGTGAGTGAGGGTCCCGGCCTGTGCCCGGAAGCCAACGGCCCCGCAGCTCAGGCCCCCCAGGCCTCCTAATGCTGGGACACCCAGCCCTGGGGGGGGGACCCCAAAGAGGGCGGCATTCGCCAGAACACAGACTCAGCCCGAGGGCTTACGGACTTCAGGCTCGGCTGGATCCAGCAGCCCAGATCCCCTCTCAGCTCTGCCTGCTCCTCACCCCTGTGCAGGCAGGTTCTCACCTCCCAGGACAGGATGGTGGCCTGAGCCGCCACCCTCAGGGTCCCAGTCCCAGGAGAGGGCGCCTCCAGGCCACCAAGGCCATGAGCTCCGCTTGGTCTTTTTTGGGTTTTTTTTAAGTAATTTTTTATTGATTTCAAAGACAAAGGGAGAGGGAGAGAGAGAGAGAAACATCAATGATGCCCTGGCTGGTCTGGCTCAGTGGATAGAGCTTCATCAGTCTGCAGACTGAGGAGTCCTGGGTTCGATCCGGCCAAGGGCATGTCCCGGGGGATGAGCCCCAGGAGGATGTTTCCATCTCTCTCTCCCTCTCCCTTCCTCTCTGAAATCAATAAAAACATTTTTTAAAAAGAAAAGAAACATCAGTGATGAGAGAGAATCATGGATCGGCTGCCTCCTGCACGCCCCCTACTGGAGGTCAAGCCTGCAACCCGGGCACATGCCCTGGACTGGAATCGAACCCAGGACCCTTCAGGCCGCAGGCTCTATCCACTGAGCCAGACCAGCCAGGGCCGATGGGTCTTCTTGAGTCACGTGCGCCTCCTGGACCAGGGGCTGTGCCCGGATGGAGGGCCCCCCCTGGAGGAGAGGGGGCCCTGATGGGCAGCCCCTGTGGGGGCCGCAGAGGAGGAGCGGCCCCAAGGCCTCTGGGTCCCTCGGACGTAAAGCAAGACGCTACGCGAGGCTGGCGTGTCCTGCGGAGCCGGGTGTCCCTAGGGGCCAAGAGGGGCTGCCCTCGGCGTCCGGCCCCAACCCACCCGGAGCACGGCCCCCCACGGCCCTGGGACTCCGGGGCCCCTGACTTGACCAGCTCGGTTCCGGCTGCAGGTGGATGAAGGGGGCAGGGAACCCGGAGCCCTCGGGCAGCCGCCTCCCACCGCAGGCCCCGCTGCACTGGCCACTCCGCACACCCAGCAGCTCCCTGCAGGAGGCCCTGCGCTGCTGGCCGGGCCACCGGCCTGGCGGGTGCGGGAGGCGCAGGGCCCAGCACCGGCAGCCACACCGCCTCCCCCACTTCTCCCGGGGCCCCCCCAGAGAGGGCTCTTTGTCTCCTCACTGCACCCCCGTTCCAGGCCCACAGGCGTGGTCGGCGGGTGGACGGGGCAGAGGCTGCAAAGGGGGTGGGCGAGCCACGCCGACAGGAGGCAGAGCTCACGCCTGGCTGCTCAGGGGAAGCAGGTGGCCTGAAAGGCACGGGTGGCCACGCACCCCCGGGAGGGCCGCCGAGCCCCAGCCTGCCGGGCCCTGCTCACCACCCCCACCCCGCGCTGCGTTCTCCTGGGAGGCCCCCGGAGCCTGCCCTCCTCTGCCCTTCTCCCCCCAGGGGCCAGCGCTGCGTCACCTGGTCGTATGTGCTGATCCCCACAGCCCAGCCTGGCGTGTTCTCAGTGGAGAAGAGCAGGGGTGAGACGGTGGGCGGGGAGGAAGGCAGGGGCGCTGGCCGGGGGCCCCCTGACCGGGCTGCGCCCCCCAGAGCTCGGGACCGACACCGAGGAGGTGTGGGTGCACGAAACGGACTACGGCACCTTCGCGCTGACGAGCTCCCGCAGGCGGTCGAGCCACCGGAGCATTCTCAGGGTCCACCTGCTGTGTGAGCCCCTCCCGTCCTCTAGCCTCCCCGCGGCTGGGGGGGGCTGGGGGGGGGGTGGCTGTGTGCTGGGCCTGGGGCCACACCAGCGGGCGGGGCTGTCCACCACTCGGGCCACCCCAGGGCTAAGGCCACGCTGTGTCTTGGGCTGCAGTCAGAGCGTGGGCGCTTCAGACTGAGGCGCTGGGAAAATTCCTCTGCCTCCTCACAGCCCGGGGCCTGTCGGAGGCCAACATCGTCTTCCCAGACATCCCAGGTAGCGCCTGCGCCCTCCTCCCACCTGGGCCCTCGTCCTGGGCCACCTGCTCCCACTGGGCCCTCCTCCTGGGCCCCCTGCTCCCACCTGGGCCCTCCTCCTGGGCCACCTGCTCCCACTGGGTCCTCCTCCTGGGCCCCCTGCTCCCACCTGGGCCCTCCTCCTGGGCCACCTGCTCCCACTGGGCCCTCCTCCTGGGCCACCTGCTCCCACTGGGCCCTCCTCCCGGCCACCTGCTCCCACTGGGCCCTCCTCCTGGGCCACCTGCTCCCACTGGGCCCTCCTCCCGGCCACCTGCTCTCACTGGGTCCTCCTCCTGGGCCCCCTGCTCCCACCTGGGCCCTCCTCCTGGGCCACCTGCTCCCACTGGGCCCCTCCCACCTGGGCCCCCTGCTCCCACTGGGCCCTCCTCCCGGCCACCTGCTCCCACTGGGTCCTCCTCCTGGGCCCCCTGCTCCCACCTGGGCCCTCCTCCTGGGCCACCTGCTCCCACTGGGCCCCTCCCACCTGGGCCACCTGCTCCCACTGGGTCCCTCCTCCTGGCCCCCTGCTCCCACTGGGCCACCTGCTCCCACTGGGCCCTCCTCCCGGCCACCTGCTCCCACTGGGCCCTCCTCCTGGCCCCCTGCTCCCACTGGGCCCTCCTCCTGGCCCCCTGCTCCCACTGGGCCCTCCTCCTGGGCCCCCTGCTCCCACTGGGCCCTCCTCCTGGGCCACCTGCTCCCACTGGGCCCCTCCCACCTGGGCCACCTGCTCCCACTGGGTCCCTCCTCCTGGCCCCCTGCTCCCACTGGGCCACCTGCTCCCACTGGGCCCTCCTCCCGGCCACCTGCTCACACTGGGCCCTCCTCCTGGGCCACCTGCTCCCACTGGGCCCTCCTCCTGGCCCCCTGCTCCCACTGGGCCCTCCTCCTGGGCCACCTGCTCCCACTGGGCCCTCCTCCTGGGCCACCTGCTCCCACTGGGCCCCTCGTCCTGGGCCCCCTGCTCCCACTGAGTCCCTCCTCCCGCCGCAGCCCCTCCCGGATCAGCTGCTCCTCCCTCCTGCTCCCTGGGAAGCGGCCACTCCCGCCCTCCTGGTCCTGAGCTGCTGTCTCCCCTCAGACTGGGCGCGCTACCGGAAAACCTGTGGGAAGACCAAGTGACCCCGTGCCAGGCTGTCCCTGCCCAGCACTCACTCAGCAGGAAACAGCCCGCGAGCCTGTGGCTGGGCGCTGGCCATTTCCTCCGCGTGGCCGGCCGAGCACAGAGGAGCTCTTCTCGGAAGACGCCCCCCTGCCCCCCCAGAGGTCACATGGCGTCACTCCCGCCCACGCGGGTGGGAAGGTGGCAGCAGGTGGCAGGAGCCCTGGGGGGTGGGGGGAGCGTGCGGCGGTGGCATCTGGGGGTTCGCCTTGTCTGACAGCTGCTCCTGTGCCCTCTCTTTTAGGATTAATTCCTTTATTACATCATTTTCTCTTTATTGTTAATTTACTTATATTACCGTTTTTAATTTTTTTTATTGATTTCAGAAAGAGGAAGGGGAGGGGGAGGGGAGAGAGAGAAACATCAATGATGAGAGAAAAATCATGGACCAGCTGCCTCCTGCCCGCCCCCGCCCCCCCCACTGGGGATGGAGCCTCACCTGGGCCTGCGCCCTGATGGGGAATCCAAGGGTGACCTCCCGGTTCATAGGGTGACTCTCAGCCCTGAGCCACCGGCCGGGCCAGTTTAACCGTTTCACCGTGTTTGAGGGCACAGCTCAGTGGCATCGGGCACATTCACACGGTGTGTGCGGGGCAGCCTCTCCAGAACTTTCCCTCTTCCCACCCCGACTCTGTCCCGGGAAACACCCTCCCGCCTCCCTATCCGGCCCTGGCCCCGCCTCCCCGTCCAAGCCCCGCCCCTCCGGCCTGGCCCCGCCTCCCCGGGCTCGCCCCTCCGGCCTGGCCCCGCCTCCCCGCCCTGGCCCCGCCTCCCCGCCCTGGCCCCGCCTCCCCGCCCTGGCCCCGCCTCCCCTGGCCCTGCCTCCCTGTCCCAGCCCCGCCCCTCCGGCCTGGCCCCGCCTCCCCGGGCTCGCCCCTCCGGCCTGGCCCCGCCTCCCCTCCGTGGCCCCGCCTCCCCGACCCGGCCCCGCCTCCCACCCTGGCCCCGCCCCCGGCCCCGCCCCTCCGGCCTGGCCCCGCCTCCCGGCCCCGCCTCCCCGGCCCCAGTGGGTCTGACTCCTCCAGGGACCTCCTCAGAGTGGGTCCCACGGATGGTCCTGTGGCGGGTGCACCCCACGGCCTGTCCCCCAGGCCCTCCCCGGTGTGGCCGGTGGCAGGACCCCCCGTGGCTGCACAGTGTCCGGCTGCGGGAGGCCGCGTGTTTGTCCGTCTCTCCTCCGTCCGTGGACACGGCTGCTCCCGCGTGCGGCTGTCGGTCACGCGGCTGTGCACGTGGGCGCGCGCGCGGTCTCTCCGCGGACATGTTTCCTGCTCTTTCCTCGGTTGGCGGGAGGCGGGCCCATCCCGAGCCCCAGTGTGGCCATAACGGGGTGTCTGCTGCTCTTGCACCCCACGCCCCTTTGAGTGCCTTGGGCATCACGCCTTGGGCTTCTGGGTCAAGTGTATGGAGACACGCGGGGCCAAGCGGGACCCGGTCCCGGGCCTGGACCACGTCGGGGTCCCTCCTGCGTGGCCCGCCCACACGGCCCCGCGGGCACCGCTCTCCCGGGCAGAGCCGCTGGCGATGAATCGCTTCAGGTTTGATTTTCTGAGAAAAGCCCGTGTCGTGCCCATTTCTGAAATGCGGACTCAGCTGGGACGTCTCACGAGCGCTGCGGGCACGGGCAGCCGTCCACTCGGAGCGGGCAGGGCCAGGCACCTGTGCAAACACCACCAGCGCGGGTCCCGCCGAGATCCCCCCCCCAAGCCCGCCGCCCCGCCCAGCGGCCGATCAAATTCCTGTCCCCACGGGGCGTTTGGCCTGATGGTGTCTCCACAGGCCCAAGGCCACCACCCCCTTCGCTGGGCGGTCAGGAGAGGCTGTGCCTGCCTCCCACCCCCGCACCTCACTCGCCTCCAGCCGAGGTGGGAGCTACAGTTTCCGGGCTGATGGGGACATGGGAACATTGTCTCCACTGTTCATGCTCGTGCGTGCACACACACGCACACACGTATGCATGTATGCCCACGTATATATGCATATGCATGCACACATGCATACACACGTGCATACACACACAGGCATGCACACACATGCACACATGCGCACACACTCATGCACGTGCACACACAGGCATTTGCACGCAGGTGCCCGCCCCCCTCGCCTCTGCTGGGGACACACTGTCTCTTTGTGTGTCTTCGGAAGCTCCCGCTGGACAGAGGAATGTCTGGCAGGAAGAAAGCTTTTCTGCAGGAAGTTTTATTTCTCAGGTTCCCGGCTTAGTGGGAGCTGGGACTTTCCACCCTCTCCACGGCCAGGACTCTGAGACCCTGGGCAGCAAGTGACCCCGAAGCCACTGTGCCCTTCAGCACGGTCCCAGGCTGCCCCATGGAGGCTGGCCGAGCTGCCCCCTGCCCCGGGGCTGGCGGGGGCGGGGGGGGGGTCTGGGCTCCCCTGGAGGCAGACCCCACCCCAGGGCACGGCGGGCCTTGTCTCTGGTCCCCACACACATCCGCCTCCACCTGCATCTCAGGGGCTCAGCTCTCACCTCGGGGTTCCGGGGGCTGCTCCCCAGTGTGTCTCCAGGTCCCAGAGGCCATGCAGCACCCCCAGCTCCCTGTGCCCCTCCACGGCCTGGCCCCTCCCCAGGGCGGCGTGGGCAGGGGGTCCAGGTGCCCAAGAGGCCCTCCCAGCACCATCTGGGGATGACCAGGTCTGTGCACAGCTCATGGCGGTGGCTGAGCCTGCTGGGGTTCAGGACAGAGTGGGGGTGGCCTTAGCGTGACCTGGGCGTGACCTGGGCGTGGTCTGAGCTTGCCCACCTCACCCTCCAGGGATGGTTTTGCCGATAAAGACGCTCAGAGCCCCGATCCCTGGTCGACCTGCTTATTTCTGGGGATGGGGAGGGGGCACATGAAGCAGGGGGACCCCCCAGCATTTCCCCATCTGGTGGCGGAGGAACCACTGCAGACCCGCCTGTCACCACCTGGCAGCGCTCCTCTGTGTCCAGCCAGGCCCAAGCAGGACAGGCGCCCCCCCGCCCCTCCCCCCGTCGCCCTCCACTCCTTGCCTGCTACCCCATCCCTCCAGCCAGGAACCCACCCAGATCGCGGCCCCACCCCTGCCTGATGCCCAGGCTCTGGGGGTCCCAGCTCGGGGGAGCCAGGCCTGGGGGGGCGGCCCACCCCCTCCCCACTGTCCTCACTCCTCTTCTCGCCCAGCCTCCTCTGGGGCCCTGCAAGCATCTTGCCTCCCTCCCCCAGGGCCAGGCCATGTCCAGGCACAGCTGTCCCCGGGCCTGGCCCTGGCGGACCCGTCCTTGTCGCTCCATCTGTCCCCATGCCCCTCCCCCAGCAGACATAAACACTGGGTGCCAGGCGGAGCCGGCAGGAACACCAGGCCACCACGGGGTGGGTGGCGGCTTCCGGAGCACCGGGCTCCGGGACCCGGCGATGTCGGCCCTCTCTTAACCCCCTGCGGGCGGGGCTCCCTCCCGCCTGGCCGGGCCCTCGGGACCACAGGGGTGGACCTGCCCTTAGGATGCTGAGCCCAGGGCTGGCTCCCTGCCGCTTGGAATGCCAACAAGGAGAGGCAGGCGCTGGTGGGAGGGAAGGCGTTTATCCCAGAGCCAGCAGCCTGCGGAGAAGAGGGCTCCACCCCGAAGACCATCTTCACCACCGGCCCGGGCACGGGGTTTTGTTTTTTCAATGACTTTTTATTGGTTTTTAGAGAGAGAGGCAGGGAGAAGGAGAGCGAGCAGTAGGGATGTGAGCACGACACCGACGGCCGCCCCCTGCGCGCCTGACAGCGAATCGAACCGGCAACCTTAGGACAACACCCAACCAGCTGACCGCACGCCAGGGCGGGGCCCGGGTTTCAGAAGGAGGGAGAGGAGAGCAGAGCAAGATGCAGGGCGGGGGCGGGAAGGGCTCTGTGCGCAGACCCGCAGGGCCCGCTCCGACAAGGGCCTCAAAACTGGTCAAACTGGTGTGTGCCGCCTGGTCCTGTCCAGCTGGTCTTCCGGGCGAAGGTCAGCCAGTCTCCGGAGCCGCCGTGCCCGAAGGCCGAGCCTGTGTCTGTGCAGTTAGTCCCTGGACCCTTCTGTGAAGCTGCTGCGTGTCCCACCCACGGCCAGCAGGCCCTGCACGGCCAGCAAGCAGCCGCCAGGGATGGAGACAGCGGGCCCTGCAGGGCCAGCCCCGCGGGGGGACCTGCCCGCGGCTGGGACCCCCCCCCCCCGCCCTGGCTGTTCTCCAGCCTCTGGCAGAGGCGGGTTGGCCTGGGGCTGGCCTGGGGGACCCTCCCGAGGACGAGGCCAGCTCCTCGCACCCCAGGGTCCAGAGCAGCAGGCGAGCGGCCGCCTTCCCCCAGCCCTCCCCCGGCAGGTGCCGCTCAGGGAAATGGCCGCCTCATCTCTGCTGGGCCGCTGAGCCCAGCTCACATGCCTCTTGGGCTGCCCTTGGGGGTGCGCCCGGGTCAGCCCCCTGCGTCCTCCCCCTGCGCCAGGCCGCCCGCGGGCTCCTCAGAGGCCAACATCTGGCTCCCCCCGGCTGGGAACGGCCACCCTCAGCGTCCCCCTGCCTTGTGCTGTGAGAGGAGGCAGTGCCAGGACCCGGCACCTCTGCTTCCGGGGGGGGGGGGTGACAGGGGGGCCCCCCACCCTAATGTCCAGCACATCCCACACCCAGGCGGGCAGTGGCCGGACGCCCCCGGGGCAGGATGGGGGTCCCCTGCCCCCGTCCGGGCTCCAGGGGGTGTTCTGGCTCTGGAAAAGGGCTGGCACTGAGGGGCCTCTGCCCGCACCCAGCCCCCCAGGGCAGGACCTGGCCCGTCCGGATCAGAGTCTCTTACATAAGAAGCCGGCGGGGGGCGAGCGGCCGCTGGGCTGGTCACCGAATCCTGCTCGCCCGGCATCACGCGCCTCGTGGGCTGTCCTTGGCCCTGGGCGGAGGCCAAGCCAGGCCCATAAATAGGGGTCTCCCAGGGCTCCCGCCAGTCCTGCCGGCCTCCCCCGCTCGGCCCACGCTGCTGGCACCAGGCTCCGACGCCGCTCAGCCCGGGAGAATGGCAGCTCCGCGCACCCTGTGGCTGGCGCTGGTCCTGCTGGGGGCCCTGGGTGTCCTGCAGGCCCCGGCCCGGGCCCAGGCCTCCGTGCAGCCCAACTTCCAACAGGACAAGGTGAGGTGCTCCCCCGCCCGGTCCCCAGGGCGGACAGGGCTCTGTGGAGGGAAGGGGGTGTTCTCTGCCCCGGGCTGTGTCCCTGGGAAGAGGGCTGCCCCTCCCCCAGGAAGGAGATGAGTATCCACCGCCCGTGTCCACGAGTGTCACACGGAACACGCAGACACGCCAGCCACCCCTCCAAACAGTCCCCCCTCGGAGCTCAGGATGGGGCCCCGGATGGATGTGGGGACGCAGACAGGGACGGCACTCAGGACGGCGCACGGGGTGGCCCACAGGGCAGCCACAGACACCCTGGACGCGGTGGTGCTTGTCCTCCCGCCCGCCCTGCGCCCCTTCCCCGGAGTGTCCAGTGTCGCAGACACCCAGTGGCCACCCCCCCCCGAAACTGCCCAGCGCCCTCTGCTGCACGCTCCAGGGAGGAGCTGTACTGGGCAGAGCTGGGCAGAGGAGGCTGGACCAGGCCTGCCCCGGGGTGGGGCGGACTGGACACGGGACATGGAGGGGCAGGGTGCCCACCCCCGTGGGCCTGAGAGGGTCCCGGCTGACTGGGCAGCGGCCGCTCCCCGCAGTTCCTGGGGCGCTGGTTCACCGCGGGCCTCGCCTCCAACACGAGCTGGTTCCGGGAGAAGAAGGCCGCCCTGTCCATGTGCTCGGCCGTGGTGGCCCCGGCTCCTCCCGGGGACGGGGACGGCGTCCTGAACCTCACCACCACCTTCCTCAGGTGCCACACGGGGGCGGGGGCCAGGGCGGCGGGCCGAGAGCTCCCCACAGGGCCCAGCCCGCCCCACCGCGGCTGGCTGCCGTCTAGGGACCCCCCACACTTGACCCTGACAGAAGGTGACCTGCCCGCAGGAAAGACCGGTGTGAGACCCGGAGCCTGCTGCTGCGGCCAGCGGGCCCCCCCGGCTGCTACAGCTACACGAGTCTGCGTGAGTGGGGCCCTGGGGACGCACTGTGGGCGACCCCCAGCCGAGCAGGCCCTCCCAGTGTCTGACCTGGACCTGCCCCCTACTCGGGAGAGAACCCGGGACCCACCCGGGAGCCAGTCCTGCCGGGCCAGTCTCCCCAGACCTTGTGGCCCCTACCCTGCTGGACGGGCAGGCACGCAGCACCCCAACCTCTCCCGGGAGGATGGCTTCCCCGCCGGGTCTCCTTCCTCCTCCGACCAGCAGAGGGCTGGTGGCTGCATCCTGACCCCTTGTTTTCTGAGCCTGCGTGTTTGCTGCCCCCCAGGATCCTGGTTGGGGAACATGGGGGCCCCCTCCCCCGCCCCTGGCAGAGTTCCCAGGCTGTGCAGGCAGAAGGCAGGGGGAGGGCGGGGAAGGCAGCCAGAGGGGAGTTTCCCGCCCCCTCCCAAGGCCAGAGGTCGGGCAGGGTCGCCCACTGTGGTCATCTTGTCCACAGACTGGGGCAGCTCGCAGGACGTGTGGGTGGAGGAGACGGATTACGGAGAGTACGCTCTGCTCTACGCCGTGGGCTCCGGAGACCACGGCTTCCACATGGCCACGCTCTACAGTGCGTTCTCCCCCGCCCCCCCCCCCGCCCCCGCCCCCTCCCCCGGCCCCCAGCCTGGCCTCAGGTCTCCCCGGGAGGGGCCGGGGCGCGCCCACGCGGAGGGGGGCAGCGCTGAGACCTCTGGCTTTCCGTCCTGCCCAGGCCGCACCCAGACCCCGCGGGCTGCCGTGAAGGAGAAATTCACCACCTTCGCCCGGGCCAAGGGCTTCACAGAGGAGGACATTGTCTTCCTGCCGAAGACGGGTGAGGGCGCTAATCCCCGGGAGGGGGTGCAGTCAGATTAGAGGCAGGCGGTTCCGGGAGGCCGAGGGTCGGAGGTCATCTGGCCAGACCGCCCGCTGAGCAGCCTCGTGGCTTACACAGTGGGGGCCACTGTCCTCCCCCCCACCATGGCCTGCAGCCCCCGGATTCACCAAGCACCCGGCGTGTGGGCCAGGTCCCGGTCGTCCCCCAGGATTCAGGGGTCTCCAGCCCGGTGGGGGGCAGGTGCCGTGGGCACCCGGGGCAGCAGCCCACTGGGGCTCGGACGTGGGCTCCCCGAGGCCCAGTGCCCATGGCCTTGGGGGCCAGGCAGCTGGTCTGCAGCAGGGGCTGGGGGAGGGGTGGGAGTGATGGAGTCACGGTTTTGGGGGTCAGCAGCTCCCCGGGGCTGCGGTGGGGGAGTGGCCCTGACCCAGGCCCTGACCACCCGCCTTCCCTCCGTCTTTCCTGGCAGATAAGTGCCTGGAGGAGCAGCAGTAGGTGAGTGGGCTGCAGGCTGGCCTCCCCCACCACCCCACCCTCCGTGCAAGGGGGGGCCCTTGGCCTGCAGGGGCCAGTCCCAGCGGGTGGGGGTTCCCCTGGGGTTCAGCGAGGCAGGAGGAGCTGGGACCGGGGTGGGATCTGGTGGGGAGGTTGCAGGAGACGCTGAGGGGCTTCCCCTCCCTTGTTGCCTGGACAGCTGGGCGCTGGGCGGGCTGCAGACCCCCGGGTGGGGCAGGTCCGGGCTGCTGCTCCAGCTCCCCTCCTGCTCTCAGGCAGGTGACCCAGCCCTCAGGCCCTGGCCGCCTGCCCTGCTCCATCCTCTCTGTGACCCCAAGTCCCAGCTCTGGCTCCCCGACCACCACTCCGCCCCCTCGGCTTTATCCTGCCTCTGACAATAAAATCTAGAAGCAACTCAGCCTTCTGGCTCCTGTCTGTCTGTCCTGGAGTCGGTCCTCTGTCGCCGCCCTGGCCTGCTCTGGCCGCTCCCTGGGATCCTGACTCCCCCACCCGCTCTGCTCTGCAGGGCACCCTGGGGGCGGGGGGGGTAGGTCAGAGGTCAGCACAGCTCCAAGGAATTGCCCGCAGCGCCCCCCCACACACCCCGTGGGCCTCGGAGCACAGCCCTGCCTGTCTGCCCCGCCCCAGGCCCCTGGCCCCCACAGGGGTGTGGTCCCCGCCCAGCCTGCCCCTCACACTTGCTTCACCCAGATTCCTGGCTGGGCGCATGCTCAGGCCCCTGTCCTGGGCCCTGCCTGTCCCCACATGTGCAGCAGCACCAGCCTGCCCACAGGCCCAGCCGGGCAGAGCTCAGCGGGCCCTGCACGGCACCCGGGGCTGTGAGGTTCAGAGGTGAGGGTGAGCTTCTGAGAGGGCTCCTTGGAGGAGGGAAGTGGGGGGTTGTGCCTGAGCTGAAGACGGGGGCCAACACCCCGAGGGCCTGCCAGGACCACACCTGCCCCTGCCACACGGCATCCGGCCCCCCCAGGAGGAAGTGCCAGAAGTGGGCCCGGTCCTTGCTGCCAAAACCTGACCTCGACCTATCCCAGTGGGTCTGCCAGGGGGCCAGCCAGTGCCTCAGGACATCTCCTGGGCATGAAGGCCCTGTGCGGGGTGTCCCCAGGCCAGGCCCAGGTCCCCGTCCAGGCCGACTTGGATGCCAGCCAGGTGGGACCCTCCTCCGGGACGCCCTCTCCCATAGGAGCTGATTCTGGATCAGAGACGGTGTGGTCAGGCTGGACTGAGCCGGCCCCCGGCCGTTCGGGGCCCAAGGCAGCAGGCCCCTCAATTCCTCAGGCCCTCGGTGGGGACCGGTCGGGGCCGCCCTCACCTCAGGTCAGGGTGCACTCGGGCAGGGGGCTGCCTATGTCTCTCCCGGGACCCTCCCTCCAGTCCCAGGGCATCTGGTACACGGCTGGGGTGATGTCGGATGACCCGGGCTTCCTGGACGCCAAGGACAGCAGGAAGATGCCTGTGGTCTCACGGCGACTTGGCCCTCAAGTTGGGGTACTCCACGTGAGTGACCCCATGCTCCCACCTGGGCCAGGCCTTAGACCTGGGCAGTGTGAGGCCAGATGTGAGCCGGCAGGAACCGAGGGGCCCCTGACACAGGAGGAGGGGACCCAGGCCCCTTGCGGGTGCCAGGCTGCAGGCCATTAGGACTCAGCCCGCTCTCCATGTGGTGGCCATTTGCATCGGATCCAGTGGCCTCCTGGGGAGGAGGTGGGCAGGGCTCCCTGATGGGGCCGCGGGCTGGGGCCCTGGGCAGTGCTGGCTGCCAGCGGACGTCCTGGTGGGGACCCCGGGCTCAGTGGCGCCGGGAGGAGGGATGAGCGCGTGCAGGAAGCCTTGGGCGCTGGTTAACGTACTTTATTCACATCTGCATTGTGGGTTGTGCAGCTTTGGAAGCTTTGTGGTTTGTATCTAAGGACAACGTGAGAAATACCTCCCGGAGGCGAGAGACTGGGCGTGGAGGCCACGGAGAGGCCGCCGGGACCAGCAAGGGGCGAAGAGGCACAGGCCGGGCCGGGGCGGGGATCTGCACGCGAAGGCGGGAACCCCGGGCTCACGGGGGGAAGGCGGGCGCGCGGGGGAGTGAGGGCCACCGCGCTGCACAGCCCCAGCTCCGACAGCCCACGGGAGCCACGCCCCGCGCACTAAGCCACGCCCCCAGCGGCGTAGTCTCGCCCCTAATATAACCCCGCCCCTAGTCCCCGCCCCGTGAGTAAACCCCGCCCCTCCACGCCCATAGCCCCACCCCCGAGATAGCTCCGCCCCCTGGTCGCCGCCTCATGACTCAGCCCCGCCCAGAGAATGCCCCTCCGCGCCCTAAGCTCCACCTGCCCCACGCGGTCTGAGGTCTGACGGGCCCCGCCCAGGCCCCGCCCACGAGTGTAGGCCCCGCCCCCACCCGGCCTCTCGCCCGCGCAGGCGCAGCCGGGCCCCTGTGCCGGGAAGGGAGCATGTCTGCGCGGCCGCCGCTGCCGGTGCCGCTCTGCACGTTACCGCCGGGCCCGGGGCCCCCGCGCTTCGTGTGCTACTGCGAGGAGGAGGATGGCGGGGCCGAGGGCCCCGGCGGCTTCAGCCTCTAGTGAGTGGCGGGGCCCGCGGGGCGATGGGGCGCGGCGGGCGGCGGGCGGGGCCGCTGACAGTCCCTCCCCGCAGCGTGACGGACGCCGCGCAGCTCTGGAGCACCGGCTTCCCGCCCGGCAGCCTGGCGGCCCTCGTGGGTAACGGGTCCTGGGCGGGCTGGCCGCCCGACCTCCCGGACCTCCCGCGGGTGGAGGGGCGGTCTGGGTCCCCCGGGGGTCTGGACGCCTCGCCCGGGCTCTGAGGCTTCGCCCTAAGATTAGCTTGGGGTCCTGGGGGCCCGAGGTCGGGCAGGTTTGGGGGGACTGGGCCTCGTGCAGATGGTGACACCCCCCACCCCCCGCAGAAAGCCCGTTTTGGCCTGAGTGCGGCGGAGGACATCGCTCCCCGGTTCAGGTGAGCCCAGGCCGGCGGGAGGGCAGGCCAGGCCGGAGGGAGGGCAGGCCAGGCTGGAGGGAGGGCAGGCCAGGCGGGAGGGGAGGGCAGGCCAGGCCGGCGGCCGCTGGGTCTGGCCGCAGCACTCAGCCCCTCCCTCCCCAGGGCAGCCTTCCAGCGGCAAGCCGTGGCTGTCACTCTTCAGGAGGATGGGGCGTCCCTGACCCTCTCTGGGGGGGCCCCGGAGCTGGACTTTGAACTCTCCAAAGTGCCGGGCCCAGAAGCAGCCCCCCGACTGCAGGCATTGACGCTGGGCCTGGCGGAGCGAGTGTGCAGCCTGGAGCGGCAGCTGGCAGGTAGGAGGGGGGCGGGGCGGGCACCCCACAGCCTCCCTGGGCTCCCCCTGCCGGTGCCTCCATTCCTGGCCTCCCTGCCCTCGCAGCTGCAGAGGAGACAGCCGTCAGCCCCAGGAAGAGCCCGCGGCCGGGGGGCCCTCAGCAGTTCCTCCCAGGTGAGGCCTCTCACCCGGGCCTGGGGCGGGGCGTGCCCATTCCTCTGTGACTCGGTTTCCCTGTCTGCGTGGAGGGGGGGTGGTGGCCCTGGGGTCCCCCTGCATTCAGGCCCCTCCATCTGCTTCCCCCAGACCCAGAGTCTCAGAGAGGCTGCCCGGGACCTGGGGTCAGGAGGCGGTGCCCCGGGGAATCGCTCATCAACCCCGGCTTCAAAAGGTGACGCCCGCTGCCCCTCCCTCTCGTGCCCAAGGCCCAGCCCTTACTCTGCACCCCGTAACGTCACCCCCTCCTCTCTCCCAGTAAGAAACCAGCCAGTGGTGTCGATTTTGATGACCTCTGACCCTGCCGCGGAGAGTGGGGTCCCGCCAGGAGTTGGCCGGTGAGAAGAGGGGCACCCTCCCAGGCCTCGCCACCTCCCCCACAGAGCAAGCCCCTCCCCCACCCAATAAACGCTGGTCACGCGAGGCTCTGTCTCTTGGAGGTTGGGGAGAGGGACCGGCATGCCCCCACTCCTGGCTGCCACCTGGGTGTGGGCGCAGGCGGTAAACAGATGTGTCGGGCTCTCCGTCCCTGGTGGCGGAGCTGCCAACCTCTCCAACCGGCCCAGCCGCCACAGCCCGGCCAGCCCAGGAGCTGAGGGCCATGCAGGGTTGGGCCGGGGCTCCCCAGGACTGGAACTCCGTCACCCCCTGGGGCACACCCCTCTTCCCCCACCCAGCAGGGCATGGCCTCGAGGACCCCATACCATGCACACAGGACCTGCGAGAGATAGGGGGTGGCCTGCTGCCTGGGGTGGGGCTGAGGAATGTGGGCCACCCCACCCACTGGCTGGGAGCCCTTAGGTGCTCCGGCTGGGCTCTGCTCCCCACCCTCCTCGGCCATCCTGCCGCTCCGCCCTGGCCTGACTGGTTTGGGAGCCCAATCCAGTCCCGTCATCCCCGATGGATGGGGGATGGGCTGTTCCCCCCACATCAGTCTCAGCCCCTGTCACTCTGGGCTGTCATCTGAGCAGCCCGCAGTGGGGGCGTAGGGGAGGCAAAACCTCAGCCTTCTGGTCCCTGGGGTGTGCAGGTGTGCTCACTGGGGCAGAGGTGGCTTTGTGGGGCTGTGGAGGAGCGGGCGGAGGTGGCGGCAGGGGCAGAGGCAGGGGCACTAGCGGGGGTGCACGACGGGCCGGTAGGCCGCCAGGATCTCGGAGCTGTGCGGACACGTGTACTTGAACTCCTTCTCCTGCAGCGCACTGTCCAGGTAGCGGCGGACGCCACGCAGCTGGGCGGGGATGGGGGCCCCGCGGAAGTGCGCGCACACCGTCTGCGGGTGATGTGGGCGCCAGCGTGGTCAGGGCCTCCCCCGGGGCAGCCTCTCCTGCCCGCCCCCTCTGCACCCAGCCCGCATCGCACTCACGTCCACGATGTGCAGCTTGGGCAGCAGGCCGCAGTCGGCCAGCGTGAGCTGGTCCCCATCCAGGAAGCGGCGCCGAGACTCCTGCAGTTGCGGCTCCCGGGCCAGCTCGTCATCCAGGGGCGCGCGCAGGTAGCCGTCCAGTCTGGCGAGGGCGCGCAGCAGCTGCTGGTACAAGGCTGGGGGTGCTGGGTGAGGACCCGGCCTGGAAGGTACCACCCCCCCCCCTGACCCTCGCCAAGGCTCCTGACCCTCCTCACCATCGTCCTGCTCGGGCACCGGATTCTTGATGAAGGCAGAGAATTTGTGAAAGACGTCGTTGCCCGCCGTGGCCGACGCCCGGTAGCGGGGCGCCAGGCTGGGGAACCTGGGAAGGGGGGAGGGGGAGGGTCAGGCCCTTGTACTGCCCCCTGCCCCAGCCCCACAGCGCCCACCCGGGCTCTGTCCTGGGGGTGTCCCTCCTGCTGAGCCGGGGTTCTCACTCGGGGGGCCCCAGTGTCTCCTCCAGAAACTCCTCGATCTGCAGCGTGTCCGTCTTGGCCTCACCGTCGTAGAGCAGGATGGGCAGCTGGGAGCCGGGCGCGAAGTCCTTCAGCACGTCCAGGGACCTGTGGGCACAGGGGGCGGGGTAGTGGCCCGGGGGGCAGCGGCCGGCAGGGTCCCTGGGGCGGGGCTCACCTGCGGGTGTCCACCGTGGTGAGCGTGAAGGGCACACCCTTGAGGAGCAGGATCATGAAGAGCCTCTGGCAGGAGGGGCAGTGGCCCACGCTCTCACAGTCCTCGCTCGCCTGCGGGTGGGGGGCGTGGAGGGGCGTCAGGGCAGAGAGTGCACCAGGATCCCTGCCCCCCGACGGGTGGGGCCTGGCCTCCCGCTGCCAAGAGGCTGGAGCCGGGCCAGAGCTCAGCAAGTGGCCGGTGAGGGCCCTTGACGTGGTCCCTGGGAGAAGGGAGGGCCCCAGAGCTGCTGGGAGGCTGGGAGCGGGCACGGGGCAGGGGTGGAAGTGGGCACGGGGCAGGGGTGGGACCCTGGCTCTGGGGCCTGGCCCTCAGCCCTGACCTAAAGAGTCTGGGTAGAGGCCACGGCCCTGGGCTCCGGCCCCACAGGCTGGTCTCAGGGTGGGGTCGGCCGAGGGAGCTGGTTTCAGAATGATTCACCGGACAACTGGGCACCGAGGCTGCGGCACCAGCCGCCCAGTGCCCGAAAGTGGGAGGGTGCCGGGGCCTGACAGCTCCGTGGAGGGCACCACAGTCTGGGCACCAGTGGGGCTGCCCAGCCCCCCTCCTCCGGCACCGACCCCAAGCTCCCCTCGGGCCTGGCCACTGGCTGCCTGCTCGGCACCTCCCTGCTGAGGGGCTGGCCCGGCCCAGGAGCCCAGGTAGGTGTTGGGACAGGGCCACCCCTACCCCTTTTGGGGAGGACTCACAGGCCCTTGTCCCCTCAGGCTAACCCCATCTTATTCAGCCCCCGTAGGGCTGCCTGAGCCCACCCACCCCAGGGGAAGGGGCGCAGACACTGCCACGGAGACCCACCCTTCAGCCCCCTGTCCCCCGAGACAGTGGCACCCACAGAGCAGCCCGCCCTGAGCCCCCACCCCAGCCACCCCCTCCTCCCCCGCCCCCTGGCACCTTGACGAAGAGCTGGAGCTTGGCAGTCTCGGCCATGGTGGGAGCCACAGTGCTGGCCGCTGGGCGGGACCTGGGAGCTCTTTAAGGTTCCTGCCTGGCCCCCCCCTCCCGGCCCAGGGCCCGCCCCGCCCGCAGTCACCTGGGAGGCGGAGGAGGCGGGTGCTGGCGGCTGGCAGGCCGTGTCCAAGCGTGAGGGTGTGGCCTGGGAGGAACTGGGGGGAGGGCTGGTCCTGGTGCCGGGGACACAGCTGGGGTCTGAGTGCCTCATGGGGGTGCAGGGGGTGGAGGCCATGACCAGTGGACTGGGAGGCCGGGAAAGAGGGGTGTCAGCCTGGGAGGGGGCAGCTCTGGATCTTCACACACCCCCGCCCCCCCCCACCTCACCCCCCTGTGAACATCCCCGTGTCAGTCGGGGACCCCCAGCCCAGAAAGCTGGGGAGTGGGCAGGAGAAGCGATCAGCCTGGCCCCAGCCTCAGTTTCCCCATCTGCCTGCCTTACAAGACGGTCAGCCCCCCAGAAAGGGTGCCTCCACCCACTGAGCTCCATCGGGCAGACCCCCCTGCCCAGGGCGGGGCCCCCAGCCCAGCCGTGCCCTGGGGAGACCCGCCTGGCTCAGTGTCCACCCGGCTGACGCCACCAAGCAGCCAGGCAGGTCTCTCCCTCGCAGCCTCACGGGAAGGGGTTCGAAGCCATGGCCCCTGACCATGGGGTTGGGCCTCCCCCCACCCTCGGGGGGGGTCTGGGAACCGCCACCCCACACGCCCTAAAGGGTGGCCCCAGGACCAGCGCTCCCGGTGGGGGGGGGACACCCAGCGCCACCCAGTGGCCGAGAGCGGGATCTGCCCTGACTGCTCGCCTGCCCAGGGCCACAGTCCCTATGGGACTCAGGTCTCGGGGCCCCTTCCCAGACCCCACGGGCTCTGCGGAGCTCGGGTCCAGCTTCCCTCGGCGCCTCCCCTCCGCCCGCTGGGGTGTCGGGGCCCCTCCGCGACAGGGGGGCTCGCCCTGTGTGTTCCTGCCCCCCAGCCCCGGCCCTGCGCCTGCGCCCCCCACGTCCTGGGAGAACAAACGCCCTCGTGCCCCTGTAGGGGGAGCAGCGCGCTCTCACTCGCCGCGGACGGACCAGAACCAGGTCAGGATGCAGGGCCGGCGCGTGGCGGTCACACGCTGCGGGGGGAGGGGGGGGTGTGGCTGAGGCCCCTCTGGGGACCGTGTCAGCAGCCGGAGCCGGTGCTGCCGCCGGGAGTGAGCCGGGGTGTCCTGTGAACTCGCGGGGGGCGGGGGCGCGCTCAGCTGCGGGACAGCTCCTGCGTCTCAGTCTCACGGAGGGTCCGCGGGGCCCGAGCTGGACGCTGCCCCCGAGTCCATACGCGGAAATCCGAGTCCCCGGCAGCTCGGGGTGCAGCGTGTTGGAGATGAGGGTCTTTGAAAAAGGGACTATGTTGGGCGAGGTCACGGCTGTCCTTACAAAAGGGGAAGATTTGGCTCTGGCCAGAGGGCGCGATGGTTAGAGCGCCACCCAAGGACCAAAGGGTCTCGGGTTCGATTCCCGGCCTAGCGTGTGTGCTGCTGGCCCGGCTGGCATGACCTATGGACCAGGAGGTCAGGGTTCGATTCCCAGTCAGGGCACCAGCCCCGGTTGTGGGCTCCATCCCCAGCGTGGAGTGTGCAGGAGGCAGCTGTTCAGTGGTTCTCTCTCATCATGGATGCTCCTCTGCCTCTGCCTTCCTCTCCGAGATCAATAACAATAACAATAATAATAATAAAGAAAAGAAGCCGGTCCTGAGCCCCCCAGGCGCCCTGCCCAGCAGCATCCCGACGGCTCTGCTCTGAAAGGGGGCACAGGCTCGTCTGGGACGGGGTGGGGGTGGGGGTGGGGGGCACTGGGGTCGTGCCAGGGCCTCAGCAGGTACTTCCTGGCTCCGCCCACTGAGGGGGCCCGGGAGCAGGCCCAGAGCCCAGAAGGGGCGCCAAACAAGACCCCCCCCCCAGAGGAGCCAGAACTCCTTGGAGAAGTGGCCGCGTCCGGACGCAGGCCTGGGACCAGCCGAAGGGACGAAGCCGCCGGCGAGGGCTCCCGGGGCTGAGCCTGGGGCCTCGAGCATAAAAACGGTGACAGAGCTGTAGCCGCACACGGTCGACACGCTCTCTCGAGTTTTTGCCACAATAAAGTTTCACAGGACGACAGTAAGGAACGAGAACATGGTTTTCAAAACCCACGAGGCCCTAGGGGCGATTTCTGAAAGCGGAGGAGCTGTGTGGGAGGCAAGTGCAGCGATGGGTGGGACACGGCTGCTTGGCAGCCCCCCCTCCCCCCCGCGAAAGGGATGAGCTGGCCAGGCCAACCCCCCCCCCCCCCCGCCTCCTGGGGGTCCATGGAAGGGCCCTGTGACCCCGCCTCCAGCCTTTGCACGTGCTCCTACCTGGACTTGGGTCTCAGCCTCGAGATTCCCCCCCCCCCCCCCCGCCACCCCCGGAGGCCCTCCCAGGCCAGGAGGAGAGGGAGAGAGCCCAGCACCCCCCCCCCCCCACAGGCCCCAGGGGCGCAGGGAGCACAGCGGCCCAGCAGGGCCTGCCCCGAGCCTCACGCATGAAAACCCCATCGTCTTGGGTGCTGAGCCCAGGCTGAGGGGCGCCGGGGGAGTGACAGCCCCTGCCTCAGTCTCCCCACCTGCAGTGTCAGGGTGCAGGGGGTGGAAGCCTGCCCGCCCCCCACAGGCCTGATGCTCCAAGACAGGCAGACAAGCCTGCCACCAGGGGCGTCACCCCAACACACGACGCTTGTGTGGACTTTCCTGTTTATTTACTTAAAACAAACATCTGTGCGTTATGTACAGGTCCGGCGCCCAGGCGGGCAGGCGGGCAGCTGGGTGGGGAGCAGTGGCAGCTGGGGTCAGGCGGGGTCTGTCCTCTCCTGGCCACTGGGGCCGGCTTCACCATCCCTGGTACCAGCCCACTGCCCCGAGGCAGCCTCTGCCCGGCCCACGGGGTGACCTCCCAGCACGAAAGCGGGTCCTGGCGCCCCCTCCTGAAGCACAATGAACAGGTGCCCGGGCCGGGACCACCACCCCCTCAGCCCCGGCCGCAGCCCCTGCCTTCCAGGGGTTATAAGAAAAGCGGGTCTGGGGGGGCCGGGTGCACCTGGCAGCCCTGTCACCCAGGTGGCCCTGGGGCGGGGGGGGGGGGGGGGGGCGGCGGGCAGAGCTGGGCAGGGCAGAGCCAGGGCTCTGGCCCCAGGCTTTAAGGCAGAGCAGGGTGAGGGTGTCAGCCCAGGGCCGGGCCAGCCTTTGGCACAATGAGGGGAGGGCAGCCCTGGCCCAGCCCTTGGTCCCGGACCTCCCACACCAGGGCCTGCTGGGCGGGCACCAGGCCCAGTTCTGTTCCCTCCTGAGTTCTGTTCCCTCCGGCGTGTCCTGAGCCAGCGCCTGGCGGTCAGCAGAGTGTGTCCGTGTTGAAGGAGAGCTGGGCCTGGCAGACGGCAGACGGCAGGTTCGGGGCGGCACCGGCACCCAGCAGTGCCGACCCAGGACCCAGGACTGGGCGTGCTCTCCCCTCCCCACGCTCTCCTCCCGCCCTCACCCAGGGGCTGCGGACTCTGCTCAGTGCCCCCACCCCTGCTCCGCCATCGCTGAGGCCCCTCCAACCTCCCGGTCTCGAGGGTCTGCAGGGGGCCTGTTGGCTCCGCCCGTGCCCACCCTGCCAGGTGCACTCTGTCCTGAGCGCAGGGTCCCTCTGTCCCCGGGGCCACTGGCCCCCGTCCCGCAGCCTCTGCCGCCTGCTGCCCTCCCTTCAGGCCGCTCACCCGTTCCTCCTCGAAGCTGATGAGGCCCTCGTCCTCCGTGTCCAGGTCCTCGGGCTCATCGGCCACCAGCGCCCGCAGCTCGGTGGGGGCGGGCCGGCGCCGGAACAGGCTGAGCAGGCGGCCCAGCGGGGACTGCAGGGCCGAGGGCAGCTCTGTCTCCTGCTGCTCCAAGTTGTCGCTCTGCTTCTTGGCAAAGTTCACGAACACCTGGCGGGCAGAGGGGGGCAGGCGGTGGGTGGGGGTGGGGGGTGGGGATGGGAGGGCGGGCCGGTGGCCGGCGCCCAGGCCCGGGCACTCACGTTGTCCAGGGTGGTCTGGCTGACCGAGTAGTCCTCGATGCCCAGCACGCCCACCACCTGCTCCATCTTGCTGAACACCTGGGCCAGCGAGATGCGCTCCGACTTCAGCTGGTACTGCACCTTGGTGTGGTGCCGCTCCTGGGCGCGGAGATCGGGAGGTCAGAGGTCGCTCTGGCCCTGCCCCCCTCCCACCCCCGGGGTCCTCCCACCTTGAGCACAGCCTCGGGGAAGTTCCGGTTGAAGAATCGCACCACGTCCTTCACATTCTGGCTGCTCTTGGTCCTCACGGTGATCATGTAGCCGTCCCCGAACCTGCCGGACGGGCCCATGGCCAGAGCCCCGCTGCCCAGAGAAGCCACCCCCTACCGCGCACCCACGGCCCGCCGCCCGCGCCCCACGGCCCGCCGCTGCTCACTCACCGGTTCTTCAGGTGCTGGATGCTGCCCAGGCAGCGCAGCCGCCCGTTCACCATGATGGCCAGCCGCGTGCACAGCGCCTCACACTCCTCCATGCTGCAGGCGAGGGCACAGGCTGGCACGGGGCAGAGGGCGGGGCGGGCAGAGGGCAGGCAGGAGGGGGAGGGCCACACCTGTGCGAGGTCAGCACCACGGAGCGCCCCGTCTTGATGAGGTCCAGGATGAGGTTCCAGAGAAAGCGCCGGGCCTTGGGGTCCATGCCTGTGGTGGGCTCGTCCTGGGGGGACGCCAGGCTCAGCGGCTGCAACCCGACCCGCCACCTCCCTCCCGGGCTCCCCCGGAAACAAAGGCGGGGCCCCGGCCCAGGCTCACCAGGAAGACGAAGGCAGGGAACCCGATGAGGGCGATGGCCGTGGACAGCTTCCGCTTGTTGCCGCCGCTGTAGGTGCCGGCCGGCTGGTCCGCGTACTTGGTCAGCTCCAGCTTGTCCAGGGCCCACTTCACCACCTGGGGCGGGAGGAGCCGTCAGAGCCCCGCCCCGCCAGCCCCGCCCCCGCCCCTCGGCCCCGCCCCCGCCCGCCAGCCCCGCCCCCGTCAGTCCCGCCCACGGCCCCACCCGCCCCGCCCCTCGGCCCCGCCCCCGCCCGCCAGCCCCGCCCCCGCCAGTCCCGCCCACGACCCCACCCCCCCCCAGCCAGCCCCGCCCCCCGCGGCCTGCCCCGCCCCACCTGGGCCTCATCCTTCCAGGGGACGCCGCGCAGCCGCGTGTAGAGCTGCAGGTGCTCCCGGGCCGTGAGCTCGTCGAACAGCGCGTCGAACTGCGGGCAGTACCCCAGGCTCTGCTGCACCTCGAGCAGCTCCTTGAGCACGCTGGGGACGCAGACCGTCAGCACGGCCGCCAGCCGCCGGCTCCCCCCACACGCCCCGACGCCCCCCGACGCCCCGACGCCCGCAGCACCTGTGCCCGTTGACGAAGGCCTCGCCGCCCGTCGTGCTCTCGTCGCCCGTCAGCATCTTGAAGGTGCTGGTCTTGCCGGCGCCGTTGACGCCCAGGAGGCCGAAGCACTCGCCGGGCCGCACGCCCAGGCACAGCCGGTCCACGGCCAGGATGCTGCCGGTCCTCCTGGACTTGTACACCTGGCGGGGGACGCCTCTCAGCGGGCGGAGCGGCCGGCCCCACCCGAGGTGCCCCCAAAGCACCTCCGCCCCGCAGGCAGCACCCGGGCTCCCCCCACCGGCACCCCGCCCCCAAAGCACCTCCGCCCGCAGGCAGCACCGGGGCTCCCCCCACCGGCACCCCGCCCCCAAAGCACCTCCGCCCGCAGGCAGCACCGGGGCTCCCCCCACCGGCACCCCGCCCCCAAAGCACCTCCGCCCCGCAGGCAGCACCGGGCCCCCCACCGGCACCCCGCCCCCAAAGCACCTCCGCCCGAGGCCCACCTTGGTCAGGTTCTCGATCTTGACCATGTCGTTGTCCGCGTCCCCCCGCAGCACCCGCTGCCGCTCGCTGGCCACGTCCACGTCGTCCTCCACCGGCTTGGTGGACACGGGCATGCGCCTGGGCGGGATGGGCGGTGTGCAGCCCCCGCCCCGCGGTGCCCCTGTCCCCGCCCCTCCCCGCCCCCCGCCCCCCCCCCCGCCCCGCTCCCGCCCCACCCCCGCACCCCCCACCCCCGCACTCACTGCGGCTGCCGCAGGAAGTTGTACTGGCACATGATGGTGAGGAAGAAGCCCACGAAGCCCTCCACCGCCATGGCCACCAGCCCCCGGGTGACGATGTCCCACTCGAACGGGGACTTCATCTTGTCAAACTGGCCTGTGGGGCTGCAGCTCAGGGCCGGGCCTGGGGCCTCGCCACCCCCCTGCCGCCCACCCCACGCCCCCGACCTCTGGGGCTGAGCACACGTCTCCCCCCACCCCACAGGCCTCGCCCCCCCCGCCCCCCCCCCCAGGGAGGCCCGCGCCCCGCACCGATCTTGGCGTAGTACTCGTTGAGGTACTCGTTGTACGCCATCTCCATGAGCCCGTGGCCCAGGTTGTAGTTGGGGAAGATGAGGAAGCAGCTCTTCAGGTAACTGTTGACGACCTTCAGGTCCTGGAGGGTCACGGGGTCACAGGGTCACAGGCAGGGCCACAGCCCTCAGCCTGCCACACCCTGCACACCCTGGCCACCTTGTCGCCCCCCCCACCCGCCCCCGGGCACCTTGTCGCCCCCCCCACCCGCCCCCCGGGCACCCTGTCGCCCCCCACACACCCCCCGGGCACCTTGTCGCCCCCCACACCCGCCCCCGGGCACCCTGTCGCCCCCCCACACCCCCGCCCCCGGGCACCTTGTCGCCCCCCACACCCGCCCCCGGGCACCTTGTCGTGCTCGAAGAGCTGCAGCAGGAAGGTGGCCACGGTGGCCGTGATGCCGATGAAAAGGTTGATGACGATGAGGAACACGTAGGCTGAGCTGGGGACCTCAAACCAGAAGGAGGCTGGGTACATGATGGGGGTGATGGACCATCTGCAGGCAAGAAGCAGACAGGTCACCCCGCGTCCTGGCCCCCCATTCCCACTCCCTCTTTCCCCTCCGCCTCCCCGGGCTCCCCCCCCCCCCCCCCCGCTGCCCCTTACCCGTAGAGCAGGAACAGAGAGAGCACGGCAGGGAAGTTGGTGGGCGACGTGTAGGCCGGCAGGTCGAACACAAACAGGATGATGATGCAGCAGGTGGCCGGGACCAGGTAGTTCAGCTACCAGAGCAGGGGGACTGGTGAGGGCAAGGTGAGGGGCCTGGGGACAGGGTGAGGGGCCTGGGACAGGGTGAGGGGCCTGGGGGCAGGGTGAGGACCCGGGACAGGGTGAGGGCCTGACAGCTGACAGTGATGGGAGGGCCAAGGGGACCCCATGAGCGGCGCACCATGTCCCACACGTAGTTGGCCAGCCAGTAGGTGACGGGGCTGCAGCCGCTGACGAACTGCAGGTGCTTGGCCTTGGTGGACTTCTCGGCCACCAGGAAGACCACGAAGCTGGCCGGCACGAAGGACATGGCCACGATGATGAAGATGGCGATGACCACGTCCGTGCCCTGCAGCCTGGGGGGTCGAGGCGGCTCTCAGCCCTGCCCGGCGCCTGGCCCTGCCGCCAGGCCCGCCCCGGCCCCCACACCTACAGGTAATCCAGGGAGAGGCTGGCGCTGGTCCTGTTCATGGGGTGGTTGGTGACGGTGATGCCTGCGCAGGAAGGACGGCCTCAGGGGCTGCCCGGCGCCCGCCCGCCCTGCCCCGCCCTGCCCCGCCCGCCGCACCCGCTCACCATAGGCTGCCGGGTGGCCCTTGCTCTTGGGCAGGTTGGCGCGCAGGATGGCGTTGTTGAGGCTGTTGAGGTAGGTGGGCATGCTGTGGTACCCCTTGTTGTTGTAGAAAACCTGGGGGCACAGAGAGACCCTGAGAGCCTGTGGGTCCCGCAGGCCTCAGGTCGGGGCGGGATCCCCGGGGCCGGCCGCGTGCTCACCTGGGCCGCCCGGCGCACGGCGACCTTCCTCACCATGGCCGGGGCCCGGGCGCCGAACGAGGCCGGGATGGACTTCTGGACGTTGCCGAAGGTGATGGCCCCGTACCTGGACGAGGTCGGGAGCATGAGGCCCGGGCCAGGGTGGCGACCCTTCCCCTGCCGCCGCCCGCCCACCTGTCCGCCCGCCCGCCGGCTCACCGGTGCAGCCGGAAGCGGTCGGAGGTGAACAGCAGGTACTCCGAGACGTTGTGGCCGGTGATGTCGGTCAGGATGTCGCCCGTGACCACCCGCACCTGGGGCGGGCGCCCGCCCACGCCGCTGGGGCAGGAGAAGCCGGTGCCCTGGGCCGAGCAGGTACAGCGGACGGGCTCCCGCACCAAGCGCGGCAGGGAGGGCGCCGACGTCCAGTCTTCTGCAGGCACAGCGGCGGTCAGCGGGCTGCTCCACCCCTCACCCCCGGGCAGCCGCGAGCACCAGTACCTGGGCCGGACGTGGGCGGCAGCGAGCTGTTCCAGGCCAGCGGCAGGTCCTCGTCCGGGGGCACGGGGGAGTCGGATGGCGCGGGCGAGGGCGGGGGCGGCACGAAGTTGGACAGGGGCAGCCCCTGCGTGAAGGACTCCAGGCACATGCTGTCGAAGAACCGCGCGGCCAGCAGGCGCGACTCGCCGCTGCTCAGGTTCAGCGTGGACCCCAGGGAGCCGTTGGCCGGAGACTTGAGCACGCAGGTGGCGCCCACGCCCGACGGCAGCCGGAAGGTGCTCACGAGCTGCTGGGGGCTGGCGTCCGGGGACAGCTGGAACCTGGGGGGACCCGCAGCCTGAGTTTGTGGGGGGAGCTGAGTGCCCACCCGTCCTGGCGCTCCATCCGGGCCCCTGCTCACGTGGCCACCTGGCGGGCAGCTCACCGGTACTCCCGGCGCTCCTCGTTGGCGTAGGGGATGAAGTTGCCGCGGGGCTGGGTGTAGTTGTGGTACTGGGAGGGCGACAGGACCAGCGGGGGCAGGTCACCTGGGGGGGTGCAGGGAGCCTGAGCAGGTGCTGGCTGCCCACCTGCCGCCCTGGGCCCAGACCCCCCCCCTTTTAAAAAAAAATATATATTTTTATTGATTTCAGAGAGAGAAGAAGAGGGAGGGAGAAATAGAAACATCAACGAGGAGAGAGAATCATTGATCGCTGCCTCCTTCACGCCCCACTAGGGATCGAGCCCACAACCTGGGCCTGTGCCCTGACGGGGAATCAAACTGTCACCTCCTGGTTCCTATGTCGGTGCTCAGCCACTGAGGTCCGCAGCCGGGCCAGACCCCTCTTCCCAGAACCCGTCAAGTCCGAGCTGGGCCTGGGCCCAGGGAGGCCGGAACCCCAGGTGTTCCCGCCAGGCTCAGACGTAAGGCCAGGCCCTGACGGAGCGGGCGGGTCCCCCACGTGTGCGGGAGGCGGGCAGGCCACAGTCCCACCGGGTGGGCCACCAGCCGATGCCCTCTGCCTGCTGAGCAGCCTACCGATCTCGGGGACGGAGAGGGCGACGGTCATGGCCACGCAGACGAACAGGGCGGGGAGCAGGATCTGGGAGGAGAGCGCCTTGGAGTTGCGGCGGGCGCAGTGGAACCGCTTCACCAGGAGCCCGTGGAACTGGCGCACCTTCAGCCACCAGCCCTCCAGCTTCCGGCTGCCCTGGCCCGCCCTGGCGAGGGCCTCCGCCTCTGCCTCAGCCTCTGCACATGGGGGAGAGGCTGAGCTGGCCGCCCCGCCCCCGCCCCCTCCGGGAACCCCACCCGGCCCCCGCCTGGCTGCCCCCCACCTTGCAAGCTGACGTTATCGGGGTCCTGCAGGTTGTTGAAGAGGGGGTGGTAGTCGCCGTAGACGTCGGCGTAGCCAGCTCCCTCGTCCCCACGGGCAGAGCCCACGGAGGATGCAGACTGCAGCGAGGCCTGGGACCGGGCCAGCTCGGCGCACCTGGCCAGGTTGCTGGCCTGGGCCTCACCCAAGGGGGCCAGGCCGTCCGCCCCGGACAGCACCTCCTTCCGGGACTCCTTCACATCTGCACAGAAGGTCGGGCTCGGGGGGCCAGCTCCCTAGGACCCCGACCCCAGGCTCACCCCCACCCAGGAGCCCCACCCCAGGCTCACCCCCACCCAGGAGCCACGACCCAGGCTGACCCCCCACTCAGGACCCTTGGCCACCACCAAGGAGAGGGTGAGGAGCCCCAGGCCTGGGGGGCGGGGCGCAGGGGGGGCCTCTCACCGGCCTCGCTGTTCTCCAGGGACTGGTCCTCCTCCGACACCTTGAGGAACACCTCCTCCAGCGTCGTGTCCATGAGCCCGAAGCTGCTCAGGTGTAAGGAGTCCAGGCTGCACTCCAGGTGCTGGGAAAAGCGCTGGGTGAGGCCAGAAGGCGGGCCCCTAGTCCCTTCACTACCGCCCCTCCTCCAAGGCTCCGCCCTCCACGGACCACGCCCCCGCCACTGACCCCGCCCCTCCTCCAAGGCTCCGCCCTCCACGGACCACGCCCCCCACCAGCCACTGACCCCGCCCCTCCACGGACCACGCCCCCACCAGCTACTGACCCGCCCCTCCTCCAAGGCTCCACCCTCCACGGACCACGCCCCCATCCACCACTGACCCCGCCCCTCCTCCAAGGCTCCGCCCTCCACGCACCACGCCCCCGCCAGCCACGCCCCCACACCTGGAAGAGGCGCTCAAAGGCCCCTTTCCGGGCGGCCTCGCTGGGCAGGATGTAGGAGAGCTCGGTGCTCGTGTCAGAGACCAGCAGGCAGGAGGCCACGTGCTTGCGGATGAACTGGGAGACCTGGGCTTCTGAGCAGGGGCTCAGCTGGGCCCGCCCAGGGGGGCTGGACGTCAGTCCCGGGTCTGGGAGGGGAGGGGAGACGGGGGCTTCACTGGGGGGCCGGGGGGCCCCTAGGAGGGTCCAGCAGGTAAGATGGGGGCCTGGGGAGAGGGCGAGCCAGGCCGGACCGGGCATCCCGGGCCTGCGGGCAAGGTGAGGGTGCGCCCCCCCCTCGCCTGGGGCGCAGGGCCCGCGCAGACCTGGGGGGCCGCCCGGCTCGGCAGGGCGCTTGACCAGCGTGAGGCGGTAGCCGTCGCCGTAGGCGCCCTTGAGGAAGAGCGGGGAGCCGCAGCACTTGAGCTTCCCGTGCGAGATGATGGCGATGCGGTCCCCCAGCAGGTCGGCCTCGTCCATGTGGTGGGTGGACAGCAGGATGGTGCGGCCTGGGAGCGGGGGCGGGTCAGGGAAGGGCGGGCGGGCCAGGGGCACCCTCCCCCTCTCCCCTCCCCCCGCCCCGCACGGCGCCCCACGCACCCGGCTTGTACTTGAGGATGAGGTCCCAGATGGCGCGGCGAGCGTAGGGGTCCACGCCGGCGGTGGGCTCATCCAGGATGATGGCGCGGGAGCCGCCCACGAAGGCGATGGCCACCGAGAGCTTGCGCTTCATGCCGCCCGACAGCGTCTGCACCAGCGAGTGCCGCTTGTTGGAGAGCTCCAGGTCCGCGATCATCCTGGACGGAACCGGCACCGGCGGGCAGTGGGCACCTCCGCCTGACGAGAGCCCCGCCCACACCCTGGGCCTGCCCCACGCAGGCCCCGCCCCACCTCCAAGACCCCGCCCACCCCGGACCTGCCCCACGAGACCCCGCCCACCACCAGGGCCCCCGCCCTCCCTCCCGGCCTCGCCCCGCCCCACCCCACCCACTTGTCGGTCTCCTTGCGGATCTCCTCCTGGGCCATGCCCTTCAGCCGCGAGTAGAACCAGAGGTGCTCCTCCACCGTGAGCCGGTCGAAGAGCACGTTGTGCTGCGGGCACATGCCCAGGTTCTTGCGGATCTCGTCCATCTCCGTCCGGATGTCGTGCCCGTAGATGGTGGCGGAGCCCGAGGTGGGCGGGAACAGGCCCGTGAGGATGGACCTGGACGAGGGGCGGGTCACAGCCCGCCTCCTTCAGGACGCCCACCCGCCTCCCACGCGGTGGGACCCCAGGGGGGCCGCCCCCCCACTCACATGGTGGTGGTCTTGCCGGCGCCGTTGTGGCCCAGGAAGGACACCACCTGGTTCTCGTAGAGGTTCAGGCTGAGCTTGTTCAAGGCCAGCTTCTTGTCGTTCTTGTAGACTTTGGTGAGCTTGTCCACGCAGACCACCAGCGGCAGGTGCGTGGGCTCCTCCTCCATGCCCCGCGGCTCCTCTGCACCAGGCCCAGGTCAGCGCCAGGCGCCCAGGCCCCGCACCCAGCCACCACCCCGGCACCCGCGGGCGCCCGCTCACCCACGCGCCGGCTCTCCATGGCACAGGCCTGGTCCTCCTCCATGACGCTGAGGCGGGGGGCGCCGGCCCAGGGCCAGCTCCACTCCCAGGCCTCCGCCCGCCCGCTGCCCAGCCAGTAGGACTTCTGCAGCGGGAAGTACCAGGGCCGGGGCAGCCCGTACATGCCTGGGGGCGGGAAGAGGAGGGGAGGCTCAGGGGCCAGGGGCCAGGGGCCATGCCCCCTCCGGGGAGCCGCCGCCCACCCCCTTCCCCCCCCCCCCAGGGTCGGCAGTACCTGGGTGCACGGCCTCGATGTACCAGGTGAGCACGCCGTAGACCACGGCGTCCACCACCAGCATGGTGACGGCCAGGAGCAGGTTGAAGTCGTCCCCCTCCACGGGCGACTGGCTGAACGTGTGCCACTGGATGCCCACGCCTGCCACCTCGTACAGGGCGAAGTACTTGGAGCCCAGGCCGAAGGCGGTGGTGGACATGAGGGACTGAGGGGACGGCCGAGTCAGTGCCGGGACGGGGGCCAGACCCACCCCCCCCCCCCCCGCCCGCCCCGCCCCGCCCAGGACCCTCACCGCGATGCACTTCTCGAAGGCGGTGATCTTGTCGTGCGCCACCTCCTCGCGGATCGCCACGTACATGTAGGGCACGTAGCTCAGGAAGTAGATGATGCCGCCGCAGGCCGAGGCCAGCTTGGCCTTGGAATACAGCACGGACACCAGGAAGCTGGGCAGGGGAGCCACGCTGTCAGCCGGACCCGGCCCGGCATGCCGCCCCCGGCACTGAGCCGGAAGCCCTGGGCTGTCCCTGCCGGGCCCCGGGGAACTCTGGGCCGGGCTGTTCTGCACTCTCTGGGCGGGCACCAGGGCACCCAGCCCGCTGCTGGCCTCAGGCTCTCACCAGAACATGATGGTGGCCACGGCGTAGACGGCCAGGAAGAGCCAGATGATGAGCACGTGGCTGTGCATGAGGACCTGGCCGTACTTGAGGATGGCGGTGAGCGCAGTCACGGAGATGGACAGCTGCACGAAGCCGGTGATGAACCAGGCCACCCAGTGCACCGCGTTGTCCAGGCCCATCGTCTTCATCACCTGCCGGGAGGGCGGCGCAGGGGGCCTTGGGCGGGGCTGGGGAGGGAGGGGCCCGCTCCCGCCTCCCCCTCCCCCCGCCCTCCCCGTCCCTCCCCCGCCCTCCCCCGCCCTCCCCCGCCCTCCCCCGCCCTCCCTGCCCTCCCCACCTCCTTCAGCCGGTGCTCCTTCTCGGCCACAATGTGCTGGATGGTCATGGCCACCGAGTAGACCCAGGAAATCACCATGCACAGCGGCATCATGTGCTCGATGACAAACAGGAAGCTGGTTCAGGGGGCGGAGCGTGAGGGGTGGGCTCGGCCGCCCCCCGCCCTGCCCCAGCCCGGGCGCCGCACTCACTCGTCCCGCGTGTAGCAGGGGTAGGGGAACATCTGCACGTAGCTGCCCGGCTCGACCACATCGTGCCCCACGAAGGTGTCGATGATGGCGCGCTCCATCATGTCTGCGGGCGGACGGGCAGGTCGGCCGTCAGCCGGTGCAGGGGGCCTCCCCCCCCCCCCCCCCCCCCCGCCACCCGGGCCCCGGGGCGGCCCTCACCCTGGATCCAGACGAAGCCGTAGAGGAAGTACAGGCGGCCGCCCGTGTTGGGGCCCGGCCTCCAGTAGGCCCGGCGGATCTCGTTGGTTTTCTCGGTGAAGCTGGAGTTCTGGCGGATCTTGTAGTGCACGTGGGGCGGCAGGGAGCCGTCCTTGCGCGTCTGGAAGATCACGCCTGGGGCAGAACCAGGGGCAGGTGAGGGTGGAAGCGGGGCAAGACCTGAGATGGGGTCTGCCCAGGGCAGGAAGGGACAGGAGTGGGTAAGGGGTGTGAAGGGTGGAACTGTGATGGGCGGGGTCTTGGGGGGGTAAAGGGTATGGGGTGGGGCTGGGGTGGGAGAGACTGAAAAAGGAGGGGCTGCAGGTGGAGCTGCAGGAAAGGGAGCAGGAGGGGGAGCAGGTGGAGCTGCAGGTGGGTAGCGGGGAGCCGGGTCAGGGCTGACTCACTGGCGAACACGGTGACGTTGTCCTGGTAGGCCTGGTTGAGGGTGTAGTTGACGATGCTCTCCTCATCGGGGAACCCCTTGAAGATGTCCACGCTCACCTGGGGGAGGGGCATCGTCGGAACCGGCCCGGGCACCTGCGGGGTTCAAAGGGGCCGGCCCACCCGCCCACCTTGGACATGAACTGGATCCAGCCACAGGCCGCGTTGTCGATGGTGTCCAGCTGCTGCAGGAGGGCCGAGCCGTTGGGCAGCGAGAAGCCGTCCTGGCGCAGGGCCGGCGGCAGCTCCTCCAGGGACAGGTTCAGCGCCTCGGGGTGCAGCCGCAGCTCCGCCACGTACTGGAGGTCAAGACGGGATCGGGGGGTGGCCCAGGCCCACCACCACCCAGGACAGAGTGGGCGCCTGCTGCCCCCCCCCCGTCGCCCCCCCACCCCCCCGCCCCGCCCAGGCCCCACCTGCTGCAGCCAGTGCAGGTGCTGCTGCAGCCGGCCCTGTGCCAGGACGCTGCGGATCTCCGCCGAGATGTTGAGCCAGACCTGGGCGTAGTGGGTCACGTTGCCTACAAAGGCAAAGGTCTCGTTGGCCTGCAGAGGGGAGGGCACGGGGCATGGGGCTCACGCCAGGGCTCCGCCAGCGAGGGTGCTCCGCTCCCTCCCCCGCAGCGGCACCGGCACTGCCAGTCCCCCCCTCCCTGCCTTTCCGCAGCTCACCCTGCCTCTGGCTCCGCCCGCTGCCCCCGCTCCAGGGCAGCCTGGGTCTGTTCCCCTGCCTCCCCGGCTCCGTCCTCAGCCCCCTGCCCGTGCAGCCCTCAAGCAGCCCCGACCCTTGGTCCTCATCTCGTCCTGGGCCATTTCTAGCCCTGGTTCTCCTTGCTCCAGGCGGGGCCTCTCCCCTGGGCTGGCCATGGACCCATGCCCTCAGCCAGCCTCACGCCACCAGCTGCCTGGCCCCCTCTGGCCCACTGGACGCTGCCCTGGAAGGTTGCCGCCTGTGGCCTCTCCTGCATCTGCACCAGCGCTGACGGGGCCCTGCCCACACCCGCCAGGCCAGGGCCCTGCCCACACCCACCAGGCCAGGGCCTGCCCACACCAGCCCTGGATCCCCCTGCACCTTGGTCCGCCCCCGAGTTCCATCACCCACGGAGCCTGAGTGGGCTCACCACCCTGTGGGATCCCAGCCTGGGACCCCCCCCACCCCAGCTCCTCCCGCTCCAGAGCGACGCGACTGGGACCCCAGGACAGAGCGGAGCGCACCTTGAGGATGACGCGGTCGGCCTCCGAGCCCGCGGGCGCGTACAGGATCTTGGGGTTGCTGGTCATGAGGTGCACCAGGAGGCCCAGGTTCCGCTGCTCCTTGCTCGTGAAGCCCAGGGAACTCATGTTGCCGCTGCGCAGCGCCTCCGGCTCAATGGTGCTGGGGACACGCGTGGGGGGGGGACACGCGTGAAGGGGGGACACGCGTGAGGGTGGGGGACATGGGTGAGGGTGGGGGACACGTGTGGGGATGGGGGACACGCGTGACCGGGGGGACACGTGTGAGGGTGAGGGTGGGGGTGGGGGACAGGCGTGAGGGTGGGGGTGGGGCATGAGACAGGGTCTCAGTGAGGTGCCCAGTGAGGCCTGGAGGGGGGCGGGGCACCCAGGCAGGGCAGTGGGGGGGCCTTGGCCACCCGGGCTCCCTCCCCGGCCCCCCACCTACCGGTTGTTGCCGCACAGGATGGGCTGCAGGGCGGCCCAGAGCTGCACGAAGGCCGAGCACTGGCCCTGCAGGGCCTCCGAGGGGGAGGCAGCCGGAGCCGCAGCGGACGGGGCGCCGTCCTCCGCCGTGGCATTGGAGCCCGAGCCCGTGCCGTTGGCTGCCCCGCCAGGACCGCCTGGGGGGCCGGGAGCCCGGTGGGCGCAGGCGCCCTGGGGCAGCAGCAGCGCCAGGGCCGACAGCACGTCCACGTCCTGCAGCACCTTCTGAGCCTCCAGCAGGTCCTCCAGCAGGGCCTGCAGCTGCCGTGGGGGTGGCGGCTGCTGGGGGGCTGAGCCGCTGGGGGTGTCCAGGCCCAGCTGGGGAGACAGGGGTGTGTGGGCACAGGCAGGGACCAGGGGCGGGGCTGATGGACACTTGGGGACAGAGGGGAACAGGGGGGACACCCACACGGGGGTGGGCGGGAAGAGGGGCTGAGGGAGTCTGCAGCCTGCAGGTGAGGGAGCCGGGCTGGGGGCGGGAGAGACGGAGGGTGAGAACACGGGGCGGGAGGGGGTGAGGCCTGGCATCGCCCAGGTGCAGGACGCCCGGGCACAGGCACGCCCCACCGCCCGTGCAGCCAGGACCCTGCAGGAGCCCTAGCGCCTCCTCCGGCCCCGCACCCGCCCGCGGGCCAGCTGGCAGGCAGGGCCTCCTCACCTGCTGGGCGATCTTGGCCACGTCCAGCTGGCTCCGGAGCTCGGCGGCCAGCCCAGAGAAGCGCCGGGCACGGGCTGCGGCCTGCCCACTGCAGACCGCGTCCCGATAGCCCTGCAGTGCCGCCTGCTGACCCCGGGGCACTGTGAGGATCCGGCCCAGCTCCCCGGAGCCTGGGGCGCAGGTGAGCCGCTCCAGGAGGGCGGGGGCCGCCAGCAGCTCCTGGGGGTGCGGGAGAGCGGCTGGGAGGAGCCCCACCAAGAGGAACCAAGGCCTGGCCCAAGCCGGCCTCAGGCCTTGCTGCCCACCCACTGTGCCAGGGCTGAGCTCACAGGTTCTCCAGTGGGCAGGGCAGATACACGTCACCATCTTGCCTTCCCCCTCCCATGCCAGCCACAAGCCCAGGCCCCTCCTGCACCCACGGGGCAGAAACACCCACCCAGCGGCAGGCAGCAGCCCCTCCTCCCCCCGACAGCCCCTCACCTCCAACCGGGACAGGGTGCTGGTCTGCAGGCGGCCCCACGGCTCCGGACCCCGGGGGAGGACTGACTCCGCGTCCAGGGCGGGCGAAGGGACAAAGAGCAGGCGGTAGACCTGGGGTGCGGGCACGGCTCAGGCTGGGGTCTCTAGCCAGGCCCAGGGCCACCTCTGAGCCCAGCACGTCCCCTACCCCAGCCCGGCCGCCAGGAGAGGGCAGAGCAGAGCACCCGGCCAGGAGCTGCCCCCACGGGCTGACACGCGCTCGCTGCCAGGCTCCCCGCCTCACCTCGGGCACGTCCACCTGGGCGGCCAGCAGGGCGTGGGCTGTGCTGTTGGGCAGGGACACGTTCTGCGTCAGGAAACGCCAGAGCTCCTGTGGGTCCCGGGCCACCGAGTCCAGAGAGAAGGAGGACACTGGACAGGCAGAAGGGCGGGGCTGAGGGCCAGGTGGACCGGCTCGGGGCCAAGCGCCCGGCCCCACGGCTCAGCCACGCGGCGGGGCCCCTGGGAGCTCGGAACAGTTCAGATCAGCAGTTTTCAACCCGTTCGCCGCGTGGCCCAAAGCAGTGGCTGAAACCCTGCGGCACCAAACATGTGCTTTTTGCTGATCTGACCCAAAAAATAGGTATAATCCTGACTCATTCGCACTGGGCGGCTCCTGCTGTGTCGGCTGCTGCCACTTTTCCACGTGACCGTCTACGGGAAGAGGTCAGCGCCCGACCACACCGCCAGGGGCCGCGTGTGGTAAACATCCTTGCGACACCCCAGTGTAGACGGAACGAGGGCCCGTCCCGGCCGAGGCAGGAAGTCACCCGCTGACCCCAGAGCTGGGCCCGGGCCCCACTCCACACGCAGGGGGCGGCCCAGCGCACCTGCAGGCCTGTCCAGGCGGCTCCTCCAGGTGCCGGGCCCGGAGCTGAGGGCCTCCAGGTGCTGGCGCAGGGCCTCGAGCTCCGAGCCCAGGTTGGGCCGCTTGGGGTCGAACAGGTTGCCGTCCTCCACCACGCGATTGAGGCGCTCGAGCAGCTGGGTGACCCTGCAGCAGGGGCCGGGTCAGCCACCGCCGCCCGCCCGCCCGCCCGGCGGGGTGGGGTGGGGTGGGGAGGTGGGGCTGGAGGTGGGGGGCCGGGGGGCTCACGTGGAGTTGGAGTACTGCAGGAAGCCGAACTCGTCCCGCTGGCCGTCCGGGCACAGCGACTGCATGACGGGCAGGATGCCGGCGGAGGTGAGGGGGGCTGCCGTGTAGAAGGCTGGCGGGGACAGGGCAGGTGAGAAGGCCAAGGGGGGAGGGGACAGGAGGGGAGGGGGGGGGACAGAGGCCGAGGAGAGAAACGTATAGACAGTCAGGAAGGAGGAGCGGCTTCAGGCGGCAGACGGGCAACAGAGGGCCGAGAGTTCAGGTGCAAATGACCCAGCAGGTCAGAGGTCGAAGGGCACCTGACCACCCCCTTCCCCACAATTCCCAGAGCATCCTCTTCCCTCGGCCAGCCAAGGCCCGGACGCCCTCCCCCCTCCCCCCAGAACACAGGCGTGACCCACAAAGCCCAGGGGAGCGCGTGAGCCCCCTGCTGGGCAGCGACCTCTGACCTCTGTGGCCAGCCGGTTAGCAGAGGGAATGCAGGAGCCCACACGGGTCTGAGGGGAGAATGTCTGGGGCCCCCGCCCCAGCCCCAGCACCCCAGCCCTGCAAGACAGCACCAGGCACCCCCAGAGAGAGAGGAACCCCGGGAGCCTGGCCCCGAGGCCCAGCCCTGTGCACCGGCACCCCTCCCCCTCCCCCTGGCCAGCGGTCCCTGCCAGTGGGCCGGGGGGCTCCGCAGGACCCAGCAGGTCCGGGAAAGGCTGTTAATGCAAGCGGGGGTGGGGGGTGCTCAAGCCGCACCAGGAGGCCCCCCAAAACCATCCTGCGCCTGGGCCAGGGAGGAGGCGGCCGCTCACTTACTGACTGCATGCGGGCGGCGGAGGAGGACAGAGACCATGCGGGGGGAGGGGCGAAACAGAACAGAGGAGAACAGTGAGGACACCTCGTGTCGCCGTGGCGGCCACATCCCCTGGGAGCCCAGCCACGAGCGCGGCCGGGACCGCTCAGGGGTGAGGCTCACAGATCGGGGAGTGGGGGGGGGCTGTGGGATCCGGGACACACACACGTGGTCACGTGCACACAGGACATGCGTGTGGTGCGGTGAGGGCTGCCTGCCCACCCACAGCGGTGCCGGGCCCAGCCCGCGGCCTCACCTTCTTTCACAGAGATGGTCGGCTTCTTCTGCCGCAGCCCCAGCAGGATAAAGAACAGGACCAGGGGGATGAAGAGCTCGAAGGCCAGGACCCACTGCGAGGGGCAGGGCGTGAGCCACGGCCGGGGGACGGGACCTGCCCGCCCCTCCGCCCGCCAGGCCAGCGCCGCCAGCCTCCACGGCTCCCCCGGGGCCACCGTCAGCCTTTCCTCAGAGGCCTTTTCCTTCTTTCTTTTTTTAAACACATTTTCATTGACTTCAGAGGAGAGAGAGGATCACTGGCTGCCTCCTGCCCGCCCCACGCTGGGGGCCATGGGGCCCGCACCCCGGGCCTGTGCCCCGAGCGGGAATGGAGCCCAGACCTCCTGGTTCATAGGTCGATGCTCAACCCCTGAGCCCGGCCGGCCCGGCCCTTAGAGGCCTTTCCAAAGGGCAAGAGAGCGAGTACTGTCTGTCTGGCCCAAGTGAGAAATGGTCTCCCACCCCAGACACACTGAGGCCAGCAGGGGCCAGTCAGCCAGCTGTGGTCCACTCTGACCCACGCATGCGCCCAGCTCTTCTTCCCCACCTGCAGGGCCTAGAGAGGTGAGGCCAGGCTTGAGGGGGCCTGAGCCTCTGTCAGCCCCCAGTCCCCAGCCCCCCTCACCCCAGGCGGCTCAGGTGGGAGCGGCACCTGCCACCCAAGGCTGGGCAGCAGGCTGAGCCCGCCAGGACCCACTCAGCGTGGGAACTGCCAGGGACCCCGGCTCCATGTCTCCTGGTCAGTGGAAGGGGTCAGTGTCTCACCCCCACCCCACAGGCTCTCAGAGGGGGAGGCGAGGAGGAGGGTCTCAGGCCAGCTGTGCTTGGGGGAACCCCTGCCCAGCCCCAGGGCCCGCCCTGGCCCCACCCAGCTCTTCTCAGAAGCACCAGGTTTCCTTCATCCTCACCCCCCACCCAAACACAGGCTTCTGAGCCCCTTCCCGAGCGCTCCGTCCGGCCCAGGGTGCGAGCCCACCCCGGGCGGGCGGCTGCTGCTGTGTTTACTGTCCTCTGACAATAGAGCTCTGTGGCCCGGAGCACCCGCCCCAGCCGTGCCAGTCTCCACCCCTCCCCCAGCCAGGGCTGGCCCGGGCGACATCGGGGCACCCACGGGGCCGGGGACAGGCGCGTGCGGCACACCTGCGGGCGCACAGAGCGAGGCGGCTGTGTGCAAGCGGCCACTCCGGAGGCCGGGGTCATCGCCCGCCGGCCCCACCCACACCCGCCCTGCCAGGGGCACCTCCCGAGGGGAACTGCAGCAACAGGCCTCCTGCCTCCTCATCGCTATAGCAACGCTGCACACAGGCTGCTGGGAGGAGGAGGAGAGGCCTGCCTGAGGGCGGTGGCTAGAGGGGCGTCTGGTTACAGGCAGGCAGCACCGGTCCAGCCCCACCTGGGCATCCCACTCAGGGGCTCTTCCTGAGACCATGCCAGTGCCCCCATGTTGTCCCTGGAGCCTGGGTGCCCACCCCAGGCCTGAGCCCCTCCTGCTGGGTCCAGGGCAGAACAGGTGAGACCTGAGGATGGAGGTGCTGCCAGTCCCTCCACCAGAGCATCCTGCGGCCCCCGGGGAGACCCCGTATCGCTAAGAGGGGCGAGGCCACACCCCCGGGCCAGGCACACAGCACGAGGGGCTAACTCTGCTGGCCAAGCCCAGGGTCCACTCTGAAGGGCGAGACGCCGAAGGGAAGTGGGGGACCAGTGGGATCGTGCCCCGCATCCAGCCAGCCCCAAACCCACGGAGCCAGCCAGGGAGGCCTCTCACCTGTGCCAGCGACCGCAGGCCAAGGACCCCACCCGGTCTGCCCAGCCCCTGGGCCGCGTGGGGCAGGGGCGCAGGAGGGTTCTGGGGGAGGCCCGCCTAGCAGGTGGGGCCACTCCTGCCTACAGGACAGTGGGCACCTCCCACCTGCTGGCCAGGTGCCCCGCAAGCCACTGCTCCCTTCCCGGAGCCTTGGGGTCCCCCGTGGATGCAGGGGCCATCATTCCAGCCCCTGCTCCCAGCAGCCCCTGGGGGGGGTGGCCTTCCTGCCAAGTCTGGGGGGGCTGATACTAATGCACCCCAGCCCCCCCCCCGTCTCCTCCTGAGCCCGCCCCCCTGCCTTCCGCAGTGACCCAGAACCTGAGGCAGGGCAGCTGCCCGAGGCTACCTGGGCTGCAGGCCGGGCCCAGCGGCAGCCAGCCCCAGGCGGCCTGGCAGGGACTGTACCGAGCCCTGGCTCTCGGCCAGGGCCAGGTGCCCAGGGGACTCCTGCCAGCCCCAGGCCGTGGTGATGAGGGCCGCGCTGCCCGGTCCGCAGCCCCGGTTCCCATGGTGCAGGAGCTGTCAGCCCAGGGCCCAGGGCCAGGCGAGAGGGGAGCCTCCTGGGCCCCGGTGGGCAGGAGGGTGCCTCCTCAGGCCCCTCTCGGGACCCTGGCCTGCTCCGGGCTCGGCCTGGAGAGTCCCCAGGGCCCATTCGGAAACCCAAGCTGCCTGCCGGGCCTCCCTGGTGCGCGGTCGGTCGGGGAGGGCCAGCATGACGCCATTCACACCACCCGGCCGTTCACCCAGGCTCCGTCCTGACAGCTGCCGGCCCTGAGCCCTCACAGTCACAACTCCAAACAGCACCCCGGCCCCGAGGAGGCTGGGTCGGGGGTAAGAGAGTGGATCCGCCTCGGGAGGCCTCCCCAAAGGACAAAAGGGTGCAGGGACACAGGGACGCTCCGGGGGGAGGAAGCACTGGGGCCAGGGGGTGGACACGGGCGGGGAGGCGGCCCAAGGGCAGAGGACGGTGCAGGGAGGGAAGCGCAGGTCCCTGCAGGGGCTTCGGGGGCCGGGCCCAGAGACCACGGAGCCTCGGAGCTGAATCGAGGCCCAGCCCAGCCCTCCGTCCTGGGCACCAGGGCCCCTGCGACCCCAGGTCGCGGGGCCGCCTGTCCCCTGCCTCTGGACTGGCCCCGGAGAGCGAGCGCTGCGGAGGGCGCCGGTGACTCAGCCGAGCGCCGCGAATGTCAGCGGGCGCGGGCGGCGGGCTGGGCACGGCGGGGTCCCCCTACCCCCAGGCCGGAGCCGGGGCGCGCGGGGCCCGCCTGGGAGGGGGCTGCGGCCCGTCGCCCCATCGCGCCACCCCCCGCGCCCGCCTGGGGTCCGCGCGCGCCCGGCCCGCTCCCGTGCGCGCGGGGAGGGAGCGCGCCGCCGGCCCGGTGCGCGGGGAGGAGGCCCGCAGGCCGCGGCGGGCGCTCACCGGGCTCCGGCGCTTCAGCGTCACGTTCTTCCAGAGCAGCAGCTGCAGCTGGTGCAGGAAGCCCATGGCGACGGCGGGGCCGCGCTCCGGCCTCCGCGCCCGGCCGGCTCCTCCGTGCGCCCCGCGGGCCCTTCCGTGCGCCGCGCCGCTCGGCATCCCCCGCGCGGGGGCGGGGTCTCGCGTCCGGACCGGCTCCGCGCTGGCTCCGCCCCGCGGAACGGCGACAGCCACTCGCGCCCGCCCGGTCCGCGCCGCCCCGGCTTAAAGGCGCCGCGGCGCCCGCCGTCCGCCCGCCTCGCCAGGCGTGATGTGAACGCCCACGTCCACACGCAGATCCCGGGGCGCACCTCTGCGCCCGGGTCGCCAGGCGCGCGCGCAACCTCCGTCCCCTCCGGTGGAGGCGCCCCAGGAGGTGACTGGCCCGGAGGGCGCCCTGGGGGCCGCTGCGGGAGGCTCAGCCCCACCCGGCCACGGCCTCCGCCCGCCTCGCTCGCAGCCCCAGGGGCAGGGAAGTCAGCGCCCGGCCCCTGCGGCTGGAGTGGGGCCGGTGCCTCGCTGGGGAGGGGCGATGGCGCCCTGGATGGAGATCCCGCCCGTGCAAGTCGCCTCCGCCCTGGAGACTTCAGGAATCCACATTCCACCCCCACCCCCGCGCCCCTTAACGGGTGCGGCCGGCCCACCCCTGCGAGCTTGCCCAGCGGTTCCTGGAGAGCGAGCTGCTGGGCGACCAAGTGGCAGGACGGGCCTGGCTGGGCGCTGCCCGGGCCGCTGCTCCCCGGTCACGGGAAGAAGGGAAGGGCCGGCGCTGCCCTGGCAGCAGGTGCCGGGGAAACGGAGGCTGCCTCTCTGCATGGCTCGTTTTTCTCGCCACATCCGAGGGCAGCCGGCCCAGCACAGGGCGTCTGGGACCAGCGAGTCAGTCTGCAGGGGTGGTCTGGCGCCTGCTGGTCAGGGGTGCTGCCTGGGCCGGCTGGGGAGGTTGCAGGGGCAATTCCCCAGGTGGCCAACAGGGGGCAGAAGAGGGCAGGCCAGCCCCTGCACCCTGGGAGCCAGTGGTGGCTCTGGTGCCCCTCCCCGGCCTCCGTTTCCCCACTTGTGCACGGGAAGGGTGGGTCATGCCATGGCCAGCATTTGGGGTGCACATCGAGGTCACACGTGCACTGAAGGGCAGTCCTGGGGGTGGGGAGCTGCAGCGCCCAGCCCCTCCCAGCTCCTTCTATGAAGTGGGAGTTGGGGCAGCTGGGGCAGGTGGCGGGCACAATCCCTCACCCCCCCCCCCCGCACCCTCTGGCCCTGAGGACACTTCCTTCTCCCGGGTCAGCACATGGGGTGCGTTAGGTCAGGGCCGGAAGTCACTGGCAGGCCTTTCCCACAAGCCACTGCCAGGGGAGGGGAGTTTCCTGCCCCACCTGGGGCAGGGACAAGTCCTGATCTCCTATCACAGCTGCTCGAGCTGTTGGGGTTCCTGTGGGCACCCCAGCCTCTCTTATCATTCAGCTGCCTGCCGCAGGGCTGCCAAGCTACAGGAGCATCCAGGGGGGCTGGGGGGCTCCCTTGCTGCCGCCAGCCGCCTGGCAGAGGGAATCCCCGTCACCAGGCAGACCGCGCCTGAGAATGGGGCATCTTCAACCCCCCCGCCAGGTTGCTGACTTCGCCCCTGCTGTCCAGCCACGGGGTCTTTTGGGGGGTCAGGGAAGGCCCTCTGATTCGAAGGCATTCAGCGGGGGTTGGAGGGACAGGGGGAGTGGGCAGAGTTTGCAGGGAAGGGCGGCTCAGGCAGAGGGAGTGCGAGGCCTTGAGGCGGCGCGGGCGGATCCCTGGAGGGACAAGGAGGCCTGTGTGGCTGGGGTGGCAGATCCGTGGGGCCCTGTGCTTCCCACAGGCGACACGTGCCGTCCTCGTCTTGTGTTTCTTTATTGTCGCTGGCCCCTCCCGAGTGGATTGGGGCTGCAAGAAGCCCTGAGCAGCCTGGCCCGGCCAGCACATGCCCCGGCCAGCTCCAGGCTGCACACCGGGCTCCGGAACCGTGGTCGGAGTGGGCAATGTGGCTGGCACCCTGGTCCAAGGGACCTTGGGTACAGAGGAGGCTTGGGGGGGGACAGGTTTTGCCCCCACAAACCATAGGACCCTGCTTCGGGCCTGTCTCAGCCCCATGTCCCCGCATCGCCATGTCCAGGGACAGCCTTGACCTACCCACGATTTGATCAAGGTTGGGGGCAGGGTTCTCAGTGGCCTCTGTTCTGATCCACCTCCACAGCATGCACCCCACTAATTCCCTCGCCGCTCTCGCCTCCGCCAGAGATGCCTCCTCCTCCAGGCAGCCTGCCCAGACTGCCCCGCTCCTCCCTCGTCCTTGCGCCCTGGCCTCTGACTCCAGCCTGCACATTAGCCGGATGGTTGCCTGTGGGAGCCAGATGCCCGGCTTTTGCTTGAAACACCTGGCTGTCCACCCACCCCGCCCGCTCCCCCCTGCCACTGCCAGCAGCGCTCAGGCCTGGAACCAGCTCTGAAGGTCCTGGTAGACCTGGTCACGGGGCAGGTGGGGGTAGCGGGCGCAGATGGCGCAGAAGCGCTGCCTCCAGTCGTTGAACAGCTGCACACGAAACCGTTCCCGCCACCCGAAGTAGCTGCGATACTGGCTCTCGTTCATGCCCAGGAGGAAGGCGGCCAGCTCGCGGGCCGAGCCGAAGTCGTCCACATGCACGAAGGAGTCGGGGGGCGCGAAGGCCTCGTAGGAGGCCCGCGGGGGCCCCAGCACCACGGGCACGGCGCCAGCCGCCAGGGCGTTGTGCCAGAACTTCTCGGTGATGTAGTCGGGGTGCTGCGAGTTCTCGAAGGCCAGGTAGAAGAGGTAGCGGGCCACGGTGGGCTGCAGGCAGTCCGCGCACAGCGGCCGCTGGTTGGCTCGGCCGTACACGTCCACCGGCAGGTGGGGCGCCAGCTGCCGGTACAGCTGCACGCGCCGCTGCTGCGCCTGGAAGTTGCTGACCACCCAGGCGGCCACCCGGCTCTTGGCGGGCAGCGGGGGCACGGGCCCCTCCCGGGGCTCCAGGCGGCCGTAGGGCACGAAGATGTCCGAGTCCCGCCGGTAGCTCAGCACCCAGTTGAAGACGCCTCGGAGACGGTCGAGGCCACGCGTGTGGCTGGGCGACTCCATGGACGCCCACACCCAGGGCTGGCCCCGCGGCCGCTCGCCCAGGGGCAGGCGGGCCCGCCGGGTCTGCAGCTCGCGGTGATGGAAGACCACGGCGTCGGCGCGGGTCAGCAGGCTGCGGTTGGTGCTCAGGCTGCAGTGCGCCATGCCGTAGCGGGTGCAGGTGTCGCTGGGCAGCTCCGGGGGCCGGTGGGCAAAGGGCCAGTTCCAGACCAGGATGGTGAGCGTGCGCTGGGGCGCGGGGACTCCCCCAGGAGCCCTCCAGAACAGCCACAGCAGCCAGAGGGCCGAGAGCAGGGCGACGCCAGACCAGGCCCCCCAGGGCCCCCAGCTTCTGGGCACAGCCACGCCCTGCACGGGACACAGGAAGAGCGCTGTCTCCCCGAGCTCACCCACAGCCCCGTCTCCCGGCTCACCCACAGCCCCAGACACTCACCGGCATCATTCAGCCGCGGCTCCCAGAGTCGGTCACCCAGCAGACCCGGGTCCTGCAATCACGGCCGCCGCCCGCCCGCCGGGGAGGCACCCTGCAATCACAGCTGCACCTGGGAGGGCACTTCTTTCATCTGCCCGGCAGGGAGGAAATGGGGTGTCTTCCCAGCCCCGCCCCGCCCCGCCCCCACCCTGGGGGTGACCTTTGACATGAACCACCACCCTCACCCCACCTCTCCTCCAGGCCTCTGGCTGGCAGGTAGGTGGTGCCAGGGGGCGCCAGGCTGCACCCAATCCCGTGCCCCTGCTGGACTCAGGGCAGGGGAGGCCACCCTGGGTGAAGGTAACCCCCCCAGAAGGGCTGCCCACCGCCCAGGCCCAGGGCGCCCGTGGGGAGCAGGCATGCTTCCCTGGAGGCCACCGAGCCCCAGGCCAGCACCACCCCTCTCCCACGGTGGCATCGCCCACTTCCCCTGCTCACCGCCTGCACCCGGCGGCTGTGGGCTCCCAGCCCCTCACCCTGCAGACCTGCTGCGCTCAGCTCTCTGCCCGGAGGCTGAGGTTTCTCCTGCTGCTTCTCATTGGGCCACCCCCCCCCCCCCCCCCGCTACCCAAACCTTCCAGGACACCTGTGCCAGCACGCGGGTTCCCAGGGAGGGGTCCGACCGGGGTCCTGAGAGTGTCTGCCCAGGCGAGGCCCTGGCACCCCCCCCCCCAGTGGGCAGCGGCCAGGCTGGGCCAGCCCAGGGGGGCTGCGGGGCCTCCTCCCCCAGGACACGCATCCATAGACACCCCTAGCAGGGGGGGGGGGCGGGTCCTGCAAGGGGAAGGCTGCTGGGGGCTCCAGGCCCCTCCTCCAGGCCCGCAGCTCAGGATGGGGGGGCAGGGAGGGGGCTTTCCAGGCTGGAAAGGGAAGGAGTCCTTGTGTCCTGGCGCTGGCGGCCGGCGGGCGGGCAGGGGGCTGGCAACGGCTCCAGGAAGAGGAAGGCGAGAATCCAGAGCCTTCTCCTCCCCCACCCCCGGCAGCCTGGGTCCCGCCTGCAGGTCCAGTTCCTTCCCCTTTCGCTGGGGCTCTTCTGAGCCGCAGGTATGGCAGGCGCCCCTCGCCCCGCCTGCACCGTGGGGCCGAGCTGGTGCCCTTTGGCGTGTTGGTCCTGGACGTGCAGGCAGATCCGGGCCCCGCGCTTCGTGGCCGGGAGGCTTCAGGCCCGTTGGGTCCTGGAAACAGCTACCAGGAGCCCTGGGCCGGGGCTGTGTCCCCGCTGAGCCGGGCCTCCCCCTGCCCGGCCGTCCTGGCCCCCCCAGCGCCCCCGCTGCCATCGGGGACCCAGGGAGCCCGCCGCAGACCCAGGGGCCGCAGGCGAGTCCGGAAGGCGGCAGTTTGGTCCCAGGGAGGCTCCGCACCCCCAGAAGGGCCTTGTGCAAGATCAGAGAGCAAGGGGGGCTGTGGGGTCTGTCGGAAGCCATCTGGCTGGCGGGCGCAAGGAGTGGCCACGCAGCCGGGCCCGGCTCCGAGAGAGTGGCCGTCACCTGCCCCTGCCCTCCAGTCGCCCCTGTGTTTAGGGAGATGACCGACGTGGCACCCGGCCACTGGCCCCACCCGGGCACCTCTTTCCTGGCAGGGGACCCAGGGGAGCCACGCCCTGCTCCGGGCCGGGCTCAGCCGCTGCTTCTCCCCGGGGCGCGCCGGCGGGCGGCAGGGGCACGGAAGGAGCTGATCCCGCCGCAGGCTGGTTTCTGCTCCCCTGACCCTCTGCCCTTCCTGTTTGCCAGGCCAGGCTGGTTGGACCCTTGCCACGGGCCTCACCCACACCCACCACCTGCTCCCTTCCTGGGTGGAAGCGAAAGGGGCTGCGGCCTTGGCCCTGCCGCCCCCCCATCAGGGCCTGCGCCCGTCGTGGGCCCGTGGGAACCCGCCGGCTGTGAAACGGGCTTCGAGGTTTGGCCCAGAAACAGGTCAGAACGAGAGGCCCTGGTTGGAGAGAGGTGAGAGGCCTGAGTCAAAGGGAAAGTGGGGGCCCCTCGTGCCAGCTCCTCCCCGACCTCGTGATGCACTGGGGTGCAGGCGGCACCCGACTCCGCTCACAGCTCCCCCACCCCCGTCACGCTGCCGCTGAGCCCTCCCCGGGGGCTCCAATTGCAGCCGAAACCAGGGGCTGGGCCCACACAGAGGGCGGGCAGCTGCCCCCTGGTCACCACCCCTGGCAGACGACACACTGCAGCCCCAGACCCAGCGGCACCCGGGAGAGAGGGCCAGCGCCCAGCTGCCCAGCGGCCCCGGGGGGGTTGGCCTGCACCGGGCAGAGTGCAGACTCGTGCCCGGGGCCCCCTGGCGGCCGTGCCCCAGAGCTGCCTGGCTCCGAAGGAGTGAAGGCGGCAGAGGGAGCCAGAGGGAAGTTATTCTCGGGGAGGAGAGAGGGGGTGGGGGGGTGCGGTTCAGGGCCGCCCTTCAGGAAGGTGGGTGCACTGAGGCTGAGGTGCAGCCAAGGGGGCAGCACTGGGTGGTGCCAGGAGCCACGGGGCCACCTGGGCCCAGGGTGTCCTGCAGGCGCCAGCCCCTCCCCTCCTGTGCCTTCCCTCCCCCCGGCTCCCAGGCTTGGGACAGAGCCACAGCCTGTCCGTGAGGAGCCCCGGGACCTCCCAGATGTGCCTGACTCTGGCTCACCCCTCCTGTTCTATACTGAGCCCCAAGACCCACTCCTGGGGTGGGGGCAGGTTTGCCGCCGGGGAACTCAGAATCCGGGGTTGGTCAGGATTGGGGTCTCCGGAGTCCCTGTGGCGCCAGGGCCTCCCTGAGCCCTAAACCCTGGCCGCAGGGCAGCCCCCCACGCCCCCGGCCTGTGGTCAGGGCACACGCCCGGGTTGCGGGCTCGATCCCCAGCGTGAGGCGAGCAGGAGGCAGCCGATCGTTGATTCTCTCTCGTCATTGATGTTTCTCTCTCCCCCTCGCCCTTCCTCTCTGAAATCAATAAAAATATACATTTTTAAAAGCAGGGCTGGCTCTGAGTGAGCCTGGGGCCAATGAGCCGCTGGGAGCCAGGCGGGCAGCAGGTGCTGAGCTGCTCGGGCCTGTGCCAGGCCCTGGGCTGAGGGAGGCCCCCTGCCCGGAGGACCGCAGCCCCTGCTCACTCCCCTGCCCCAGGCCTGCCGGCTCCTCTCATAGCAGCTGCCACTGGACGGGCACCCTCTCTGCTGGGCAGCAGGGACTCGGGGGGCAGGGAGGGGCCCCGAGGAGGGAGAAGACAGGACATACAGGTGGCTGCTCTGTCCAGGTCGGGGCAGCAGGAGGTTGGAAAGGTGAGTGTCAGGACCCCAAGGACTGACCCAGAGCTCCCGGGACCTCCTGGCTCCGGGTCTGCAGGATCAAGCCGGCGAGACAGACGGGCCTGGGCCAGACCCGCCGGGTGCCAGGCGACCTTTGCCCGGAGGCCTGCAGCTCTCCGCACCCCCGTTTACCTCCCTGATGGCACATGTGAGATGGCAGTGGGCACCACCCACCCTCATCCCACCCAGGCTCCCGCCCCTGGCACCGCCTCCTCCCAGGGCTTAGGGCCAGCCCGAGGCCACAGGCCAGGGGTCCGGGGCAGGAGGGACGTCCCAGCCTGGGTGGGCTCCGGTCCGAGAAGCCTGCTGCTTTGGAACAACCATTAGCTCTAAGCAAGGGCCCACCCGACCCCCTGCCCGACCCCACCTGTCCCTCCTCTGGGGCCCCCCGTCCGCTCAGGGCTGCCCCCATCACCTAAGGGCCAGCGGGCCCGCGATCTCCAGACCCCACCCCCAGGAGCCTCACGGGTTCTTTCTAATGGCTACTTTAGTTTCTGGGTTGTTTTTTCAAATATGTTTTTACTAGAGGCCCGGTGCACGAAATATGTGCACTGGGTGGGGGGGTGGGGTCTCTCTCAGCCCGGCCTGCGCCCTCACAGTCCGGGAGCCCTCGGGGGATGTCCGACTGACTTAGCAGAGGCGGGAGAGGTCGGCTTCTAGCTGAGCAGTGTGCACTGACCACCAGGGGCAGCTCCTGCGTGGAGCGTCTGCCCCCTGGTCGTCAGTGCGCATCACAGCGACTGGTCGTTCTGCTGTTCGGTCAATTTGCATATTAGGGCTTTATTATATAGGATTGATTTCAGAGAGGAAGGGAGAGGGAGAGAGATAGAGACATCAATGACGAGAGAGAATCATGGACTGGCTGCCTCCCGCAAGCCCCACACTGGGGGTCAAGCTCCCAACCGGGCCTGTGCCCTGACCGGGACTGAACAGTGACCTCCTGGTTCCTAGGTGGACGCTCGCCCACTGAGCCCGGCCGCCGGGCTACCCAGCCCTTTATGTCATACGAGGGAAGGGATTTTAAGGGGGCAGCAGCAACTCCAGATCTGCCTGGCCCTGCACCCCCCCGCCCCCCCTTGAGGCAGACGTGTCAGAGGGGTGAGGCCTAGAGGAGAAGGATGGGGTGGCGAGGATCGCCCCCAGCAGGGCCCAGTGGTGCCCCTCTCTCTGGGGTGGCTGAGGCCTCAGGCCCACCCCCGTGACCCCAGAGGCCGAGGGTGTGTCTCCAGCAGTGAAGTCCAGATCTGAAAGCGCTTTAAGGGGCTTGTCTCCCGCATCCCCGTCCAGGCTGGCCTCAGGGTGCCCCCCCGCCCCCCTCTGGGGGTCCACACCTAGGGGACAGATGCAGGGGGAACAGAGGTGTCCTGTCCCCACAAGGGGTTTCCGGGGGCGCCCCAGTCCAGCCACAAGAACGGCCAAGGGTCAGAACGCGGTTTCTTTATTGGGAAATGCAGGTCCCTGGCTCCCACCCGTGCGCTGTGGGGTCCTCAGGGGGTGGGCACGGTCTGCCTGTCACTGCGGCGGCGGCGGTGGCGGCAGGGGCGCGGTCAGCGAGGAGTGGTCGAACAGCGGGTTGCGCACTTCCATCTCCCCCGTCTGCAAAGGGCAAAGGCGGGTGTTCAGCGGCCCAGGGAGCAGGGTGGGCAGCGCAGCAGTGCCCGCCAGGAGCTGGTGAGCCCCGCCCCGCCCCACCCCTGCACTCACCGGGGCCAGGCCGGGGCACTCGTACACCGTGAAGTCCCCGTCTTCATTCTCCTCGTCCGAGGAGGCCGAGTCCAGCTCCTTGGGTGGCTCTTTATGCCTGTGGGACGCACGGCCAGTGCTCCCCACCCTCAGGGGCCAGGGGCCCAGGCGGGGGGTGGGGGGGTGGGGGGAGGCTCAGACTCCTTGGCCATGGTCATGTGGGGGTCGGGGCGGTGGGCTCTGGGGTAGGTGAGCTGGGCCTGGGGGTGGGATCAGCGGGGCCTGGAGTGGGGGTGCCTTCAGGGGGGGCATCTCACCGGTCCAGGCACCGCATCTGCTGCCTCTGGTGCTGGTAGTGGTACACCTCGGCGCTGTGCGCCAGCCGCTGGTCCCCAGGCTGTGGGGGAGGGGAAAGGGGGGCAGGAGGGAGGGTCAGGCCGCGGCGGGGGGGGGCTGGGCAGCGAGCTGGGTGGGGCCGGGCCACGCACCGAGATCCTGGGCGTGGTGGGGGAGCTGGTCGCCTGGGGGGCTGCATAGTCGGTCTTCTGGGTCAGGCGGATGTCTCGCTGGAGCCTGGGGAGTGGAGCGAGGCTGAGACCCCGGGGCACGGCCTGCCCACCTGCATCCCCACCTGCCCCCCCACCTGCCCGCGGCCTGCTCACCTGCACCAGCAGAAAGCAGCCACAGCCAGGGCGGCCACGCCGGCCACAGAGCAGGCCAAGATGAGCACTGCGGGAGGAGAGGGCGCAGGGAGAGGGCGGTGAGGGCGCCTTCCCGCTGCAGCCCCGCCTCCCGCCCGCCAGACCTACCGAGGGCGAGGCCGTCCAGGCGCCCAGCCCGGGGCTCCAGGGGCGACATGTGCACAGGCCCAGGCGACACGGGAGACCCCAGGGAGGTGCGGGGTGTGGGCGCGGGGGCTCCCCGGGTGGAGGGGAGGCCCAGGCCGGGGCCCTGGCCTCTCGCTGAGAGCCCCAGGGTGGCTGCTGCAGAGAGAAGGCCGTTATAACAGGACGGGGCTGGGTCGGGAGGTGGGGAGACGGGAAGGGGGGGCTGGAGGGGAATGGGGGGCTCTCACCAGGCTCCAGCAACCGAAGGGGCGCCCCCGGCTGGGACAGGGCCGTGAGCTTCCAGCGCCCTGCCTCCTGCCGGGCCAGCTCCTGGGCCAGGAGGTCAATGTCATCTTCCAGTCTGGGCTGGGGGGGACCCCCCGCTGGGAGGAGAAGGGACCATCAGGCGGGGAGCCCCAGCCCCGCCCCAGCAGCCCCGGCTGAAGGTGACTCCATCCTGGAGCTGGTCCCCCAGGCGCTGGCGGCCTGAGGACTGGGCTGGTACCCAGCTGCCCCTTGTCATCCTGGGTTGCCATGGTAACAACTGAAGGGGAGCCCTGTGTGAGAAGCCTCATTCCCAGGAAACGTGTGGGCGGGGCAAGGGGCGGAGGTGCTGGGGGAGTGCGCACAGGCCAGGAGGAGGGCAGGGGTGCCCCTGACCCCACCCATTACCCACAAAGGGGTGGGCAGGGCATTGGGACAACACATCAGTGCATCCCATCGCTTCTCTGCCAGAAGGCGTGACTCCCCCGGAGCGGGGAGCGGCCCCACCCTGCCCCCACACCTCCACCGGGAGGGTGGGCAGCTCCGGGTGGCCCTGGTGGCTTGGCCCCTTTCTCCCTGGGGTGGGCTCCGCAGGCCAGACAGGCTCCAAGCAGACGCCCATGGGTCTCAGCCCGCCCCCCCCCCCACTGCCAGGAACACCCTCCCCCGGGAGCCCGCCCACAGCTCAGACTCCCGGCGCCCCTCGCAGCCCTCGGCGCTGCCCACCACATCTGGACCCACTCAGCCTCTGGGCTCAGGCTGGCAAGTGGGGCGCCCCCGGTGCACAAGGAGTGAAGGAGTGGGCGATGGAGAGGACCCGATGGGTGCTGGGGGTGGGGCAGACTCTGCAGGGACCAGGCCTGGCATTTCCCACCGGCTGCCTCCAGGCTCTGGCCGGAGCCCTCTGGGAAGGATCGCTAGGCTGCTGGGAGGTGCCATGAGCGTCCCCGCATCCCACAGAGCTCAGGGACCGGGGAGCAGAGGCTGGGGGCGATGTGTCGGGCGGGGGAGGGAGGGGGGTGTCCTGCTCCCGTACCCAGAGGCCGGTGCACCCGGGGCACGCAGAGCCCGAGGTGGTCCTCCCGGAAGGGCTGGAGGCAGGGCCCACAGGCGTGAGCCCCTGGGAGGCACCGTGCCCGCCTCTTCAGGGCACAGTCCAGGCTCCCAGGACAGGTGGCCCCATCTGGGAAGGAAGCAGAGGCAGGGCAGGGTCAGGGCCTTCCCAGAGGCAGCCCTGTCCCAGGCGCCTCCCCCACCCCAGGGCCGCCGGCCTGGCTCTGGCCATTGTTCTGGGGGAGCGGAACCAGGAAGACAAACAGCCGGCGACTTATCGGAACTTCCCGGCCCCACCCACTCCCCAGGGTCCACTCCCCAGCGGGAGCCAGCCCTCCGGACGGAAACACCCTCGCTGACCGACAGACCGACTCCCCCGGGCAGGGCCGCTCAGCCTCCACATCCTGCCTCTGGTCTCGGGGTGCCCACAGCAGGCCTCTGGCCAGACGGGGAGCCCCGGGGAGGGGGGGGCTCAGGGCTCCCTCTGGCTCAGGAGCAGCCAAGGATGCTGGCGACCCCCCGCCCCCCCGCACAGCAACTCTGCCCTCCTAACCCTGCCCTGCCAGCCCGCAGCCCGAGCGAGCAGAGCCGGGGGCACGACGGAATAGGTGCCCATAGGTGCCCGGCCTAGAACAGTCACGCCCCCACGTCCCACCTCCAGCTTGTCCCCCGGGCAGAGGAGCCGCTGGGTTGGGAGACCTGGATGGAGGCGGCCAGTCTCACTTGCTTTGGATACAAGGCCAGAGGCAGGGTGTGGAGGGCTGCACGGCCCTGCTGGAGGTGTGTGTGTGGGGGGGGGGGGGCGCTGCTCCCCAAACCACCGCTGCCAGGGGCCAGGGGTGCCGGGCACTTTGGCCCAGTTCCTGATGTGGGGCCCAGACCCGTGTCCTCCACACACAGCCAACAGATCCCATCCTGACACGGGGAGTGGAAGCCAGTGGCCCTGCCTGCCTCGGTTTCCCCTCTGATGCAGAACTGGCCTGGCCAGCGCAGCTCTGTGGTTGAGATGCAACCTATGAACCAGGAGGTCAGGGTTCATTCCCCGGCAGGGCACTTGCCCGGGTTTGCGGGCTCGATCCCCAGTAGGGGGCGTGCAGGAGGCAGCCGATCCATGATTCTCTTTCATCATTGATGTTTCTTTTCTTTTTTTAAAAAATATATTTTTATTGATTTCAGAGAGGAAGGGAGAGGGAGGGAGAGAGAAACATCAATGATGAGAGAGAATCACTGATCGGTTGCTTCCTGCACGCCCCCCACTGGGAATGGAGCCCGCAACTCGGGCGTGTGGCCTTGACTGGAATTGAACCTGGGACCCTTCAGTCCGCAGGCCGACGCTCTATCCACTGAGCCAAACCAGCTAGGGCCATCATTGATGTTTCTCTCTCTCCCTCTCCCTTCCTCTCTGAAATCAGTAAAAAATATATTTAAAAATAAGTAAATTGCCCTAGCCGGTTTGGCTCAGTGGATAGAGCGTCGGCCTGCGGACTGAGGGGTCCCAGATTCGATTCCGGTCAGGTGCATGTACCTGGGTTGAGGGCAGAGTGTGCAGGAGGCAGCTGATGGATGTTTCTCTCTCATCGATGTTTCTAACTCTCTATCCCTCTCCCCTCCTCTCTGTAAAAAATCAATAAAATATTTTTAAAAATAAATAAAATAAAGTGAAAGGTGAATTGTCTCAAAGCTGAGAAAGGTCCTGGGGCTTGGGACACCGGCCCGGCCACTGGGCACCGGAGCCAGCAGAGCCGGTGGGACCCCCGCAGGAGAGCCGACCCTGCTGGGGAAGGGAGGGTGGGGTCCCTCTGGAGGTCAGGGACCCCTCTCAGCCGAGGCCCTCGCGTTGCAGGAGGGCCCTGGGGCCCAGGGTGACGTGAGGGGCCGGGGAAGGTCCAGCTCGGTTCTTCGCCGTTCTGACTCGGTTTCCATGGTAACCAGACACTCACGCATCCTGGCTGTAGGCACCCCCTCCAGGAAGCGCCAGCAGCCCCCGTTCTGCACAGCCTGGGTCATAGGTGCCAACATCAGGAGCTGGGCCCGGGGTTTGGGCTCGTTAAACATTAAGCCTGTGCCAGCCGGTCTGCCTGGACCCCACCCACCCGCTGGGTGCCCGGGAACCAGGCATTCCACTCCCTGCCCTGGTGCCGAGAACGCAGAGTGCACCAGGCCAAGGGTAGGGGCCGGCCTGGCTCCAGGGCCTGTGTCCAGGGGCCTCCCTACACTCCCAGCCCCCAGCCCAGGAGGAGGGGGCCGCTGCCTGTCGGGCCTGGGACAGTCCCCCCTCCGGCCTCAGGGCGCATGAGGCTCCGGGGACAATGGCATCTGGAGAGTGGCTGGCACCCCACCCCACAGCTGGGTGAGCACCCAGGCAAGAGCAGCCGGGCGGCATGGCTGCTGCCCATTTCCTCAGCAGGCCCCACCGGCGGGCCCTGCAGCCAGGCGGTCAGTTGGCAGCCTCTGCCCTCAGGCCTCCTCAGGCACCTCTCTCGGTCTTGGCCATGCCAGCCCCCACCCAGGGGTGCTGTGCCCAGGAGGAAGCCGGCCTGCTCTGGCCTCTTCCAGCCACACACAGACCACATTGCCCAGATCAGCATCCCAGCCCCGTAACCTTGCCTCCGTTTGCTCGTCGGTAAAACGGGCTCAGAACAGCACCTCCTTGCGGGGCGCCAGGAGGACTGAGGGGATGTGTGGGCACAGGGTGTCCCAGTTCGGCCCACGGGGGCCCGGGGCCCTGCAGGCCGCCCCCGCCTGGCGCCTCGGTGCCCATCTGAGAAGCAGGGAGGGTCTCCCAGGAACCCCGGGCTCCTGGCTCTCAGACCCCAGACCCCAGCACAGAAGGCAGCTTGCAGGGTCCTCCAGGGCAGAGGGTGGGGAGGAAGCTTGAAACCGGAAGCCCCTCCTGCCCCCACTGAAGCCAGAACAGGACCCTAACCCTCAGTCGGTCGGTCGGTCGGTCGAGCGGTCAGAGACCTTGGGAACTGTCAGGCCTGGTCACGGCAGCAAAGCAGGCCCGCGCCCAGCACCCCGCAGGCCTGTGACCATGGCCCCAGGGCAGACCCGGGCCAGGCCCGCGCCGCGCAACCCGAGACTCGCACGCCAGCTGCGCGCACAGGACGAGCTGCTGACAGCAGGCGCAGGCCCTGGGCCCCCCCGAGACAGACAGACAGACAGACAGACAGGCAGGCAGGCAGGCAGGCAGGCAGGCAGGCTCACGGACAAAGACAAGAAGCGCGTGACTTCGCGTTGGCCACCAGGATCCCGGGACGAGCCCCGTCCAGCGGAGTCCTTCCGCGGCCCGGCCTGTGCGCCCCACCCCGCGCGCTGGGCCTGGCCTGCGGGGCCTGCGGCCGGGCGAGGGCGGCGGCGCTGGGAGGACGCGGCGCCGCGCGCACGACCCCCGCCCCCGGGCGCCCCGCACCGAGCGCCCTCGCTCACCCGGGGGACCGGCCGCGGCCCCGCGCAGGGCGGCGCCGAGGACGAGGCCGGAGAGCAGCAGCCGCAGCAGCCGCAGGTGCCGCGGGGAGGGCGGGGGCACGGGCGTCGCCATCCTTCAGCGCCGCGGGGGCAGCATGGCAGCGCCGCCCGGGCTGGGCGCGGGCTCCCGGCGCCGCGGGGGCGGAGGCGGAGGAGGCGGCGGCCGCGGAGCAGGAGCGGGAGGAGCGGGAGGAGCGGGAGGAGCGGGAGGCAAGAGGCGGCGGCGCGGACGCTGCGGCAAAGGATCGCGGCTGTGGGCGCGGCGCCGGGAGGCAGCGCGGGGAGTGCGCCTGCGCGCCCCACCTGCGGGGCGGGACCGCGCCTCCACTCCGCGCCCCTCCCCCTCCCCCACTTCTCGTGGGTCCCCCATTCTCTGGGCCTCGGGGTGTTCAGCCTCTGAGGCCTCTGCGGCGGGGACCTTCTCTGTTCCCCACAAATCCGGCTGAAGATGGGATCCCACCCCATGCGCTCCCCCGCCCCGCACTCCCGCGCTGAGGGGCTGCCCACTCGCACTCCGTCCCCACCCACTGGAGACTGGGACATGCGCGGGTCTGGCGGCGCGGGCGACCAGGAACACAGGGACCCCAGGCGCGCACGGGTGGACAGGTGCCCAGGCGCGCACAGCTGTGCCCAAAGCTGCACCCGGCACTGGCACTGGGACACGCGCAGCACCAGGCCGTTGGCGGCACCAGGCCTGGACAGGGAGCTGCTCTGCACTGAAGCCGCCAGGGGGCCAGGGGCCTGGAGCTGCTGGGAGAGCCCGCGGGAGCCGCCGGGAGCTGTCCGCGGTGCCCGGTGCCCGGGTGACAGGCTTCTCCTCCCCTGGGCCCGGGACAAGCAAGCACCGGGTGGCACTCCACCGGTCGCCTCCTGAGAGCACAGCCCCCCACCCACCTGGAAACTCCCCTCAGCTCACGCCACTGAGGGAGCAAGGATGGCCCCCAACCCCAGGCTCCCCCTCAGGCCTCGGTGGCTCTGGGCTCGCAGGATGGGGCCGGCTGCCCTCGGGTTTCAAAAGGGCTCCCAAGTCCTGGCCGCTTTGGCTCAGTGGATGGAGCGATAGCCGGTGAACTGAAGGGTCCCGGGTTCCGTTTTGGCCCAGGGGCGCCCTCGGTTGTACCCCCTCCAGGGAGCGCTGCAGCCCCCATTCGGCACAGCCAGCACCCGGAGGTGGGCCGGGGTCTGGGCTCCAGAAACATTAAGCCTGTGCCGGCGTGTTTCTCTGGACCCACCGGTGGTCGGGCACGTGCGGGAGGCAACCCATCCGTGTGTCTCTCCACCTCCCTCCACTCTCTCTCAAAACCAGTGGAAGAATTTCCTGGGGTGAGGATTAGCAACAAACAAACAAACAAAACGGCTCACAAACTGGCAGGAGTGGTGGGGTGCGGGGTGGGGGGAGCAAAACAGCGATGCTATCCTCCCACACAGGCCTGACCAGACAGAATGTCTGAGCTCACCTCCCAGGAAAGCCCAGGTAGGCAGGAGACGCAGCCACACCTCCCAGCCCCCCCCCCACGGCTCCCCATGCCTCCCCACGCCTCCCACGCCTCCCCATGAGGCTCCCCACCCCTCCCCAGCCTCCCACACTCAGGGGAGGCCGGCAGGAGCGCAGGCGGGTGCAGCTGGGTCTGGGGTGTGGAAAAGCATCCGCAGGAGGTGTGCTGGCTCCGTTGGCCCCCCCTGGGCTCTACAGCCAGGCTCTCCACCAGGCCCCTCCCTCCCGGAGATGGAGCCCAGCACCCCTCCCACCCTCCCTAAGCTCCACATCCCCACTCCCACCCCCTCAGGGTCTGCCCCGTCCTCCAGTCTCTGAGCGCCGCCTGGACCCTGGCGCCTGCCTTGCCCACGACCTGCCCTCTCACATCTCCACTCCCCGACCCCCACCCCAGGCCCACTCTCAGCCGGGCGCAGCCTGCAGTCTGGCCTCGGTCACTGAGGCAGGTCGGGTGCTGCAGGGGCTCTGCTGGCCGGAGACGACTCCAGGGCCTCAGGGCCTCTGGCCAGCCAGCAGCTGCTCCAGGCCAGGACCGCCGAGCAGGGGGCCGTGGCCAGCGCCGCCCCAGGTCTGGACGCGGAGAGGAAGTGGGGAGAGCCAAGGGCCACCCTGGGGACCGGGAGGGGCTGCGTGGCCAGCACAGCTGTGGGGAGGGAGGGCAGGCACTGCTTTAGGACAAACTTTTTATTACAAAACGTTACAAGTAGGCGCAGGGCGGCTCCCAGCCTGTGGGCTCCTAATACAGACCCTCCCCCTAATGCAGACCCTCCCCCTAATGCAGACCCTCCCCTAACACATACCCGCTGGGGGGGTCTGAGGGCCCCAAGGATAGGAATAGAGGCTCCACTTCCCCGAGGCCCACCTGTGGTTGCAGCTGTGGGTGTCGGCATGCCCCACCCTCAGTGGCAGGAGGGGCAGGAGGCCTGTGATGAGCCGGCTGCAGGGGCTGGATCGTGTGCCCTTGCCCCACCCCGGGCCCGTGGGAGTGGGTGCTGGAGTCCCCACCCGCTTTCCTGGCTGCTGAGGGCAGCGATGTTGAGTGTGGGGTGAGGTGAGGGACAGGGGACACGGGGCCGGGGCAGCCGCCCCCAGCAGGTGCCTAGATGGCGCCGGGGGGCTTGGCGGGCCGGGCCTTGCACAGCAGCAGGACCAGCGCGGCCAGGAGCAGGGCAGTGAAGAGCAGGAGGAGGGCCACCCAGGAGCTGAAGGCCGTGGCCTTGCGCAGCCCCGGCGGGTCGGCGGGGATCATGTTGGTGAGGTTCAGCATGTAGCCCAGCGCCCAGCCGACCGCCGTGTCCCCGGCCTGGGGTGAGGGGCACAGCCTCAGCCTCCACGCAGCCCGGAGGCCTCCCTCCGCCCCGGCCCCCCACCGCCCCGGCCCCCCTGCCAGCGCCCACCTTCTTCTGGAAGGTCACCCGGCTGAAGGCGTGCTCGTCGAAGCGGTAGCCCTGGCTCAGCAGCTGATGCACGAACATGGCCATGGGGCAGTAGTGGGGCAGGTGGGCCTCTGCCCCCGGTGCCCGGGCCTGCAGCTGGGACACAGGTGGGCGATGTTAGGCCCCGGCTACCAGGAGGTCCCAGCCCCAGGTGGTGGGGTGATGGGTGGCCAGCCAGGTGCTGCACCACACACACATGCACACACACACGCGCGCGCACACACGCACACACGGCAATGCGGGTAGAAAGACGAAGGCCCAGCTCTAGCTGGTTTGGCTCAGCGGACAGAGCGTTGGCCCGTGGACGTGACCTCCTGGTTCATAGGTCGACGCTCAACCACTGAGCCCCGCCAGCTGGGCTCCCCTCGACTTCTGGAGCGAATGGGCGCGGGGGGCCGAGCGGCTGGCCTCACCTCACTCCACGTCTGGCTGCAGACGGTGACCGCGGCGTCCTCCAGCTGCTGCAGCGTGGCCACGGGCAGCCCCATCGCCGTCCGCAGGAAGTCCACGGTGTAGAAGAAGGCGGAGAAGGCCTGCGGGCGTGCGGTCACCCTGAGCCCCGGCCTGGGCGCTGCCGGGCAGCCGCCCCCATCCCCGTCCCGGACTCACGATGAAGTCCCCGGCCACGGGCGGCTGGGAGACGCCGTTGAAGGAGCATTGGGAGAAGGGGCAGGACGAGAGGTTGAAGAGCCCGGAGACGAGGCCGCGGCAGGAGGCGGGGTCGCCGCCCCCGGACAGGCCGACCCTGTCGCTGCTGTTGAAGGCCTGGGGCCGCTGGGCCTCGGTGCACGGTGACGCGTACAGGTCCCGGAGCAGCACGTGAGTGGAGTAGCCCCGCGGCCAGCAGGGGTGAGGGCGGCGGGTCTGGGAGACGGTGAAGGTGGGGGTTCACCACCCCACTTTAAGCACTGCCCACCCCCGGACCCTGGGGGCCTCCCCAGCCTGATGGATCTCCCACCAGCCCGCTTGGTGACGTCACTTCTGTGCCCAGGAGCAATTCATGGCGCCCCATTGCCCCTGGCGAACACCAAACCCCTGGCCAGGCCCTCCAGGCCCTCTGAGGTCTGGCCCTGGCCCTGCTTCCCTCGCCTGGCCCTCCCCAGGCCCTCCCCCGGCCACTGAGCCTTGGCCCACGCTGGGTCACTCCCTGCCGTGGGTCCCAGGTAGAGTGGCGGCTGTCTGGCTCTGCCCTGTGCCCGTGGCCCCGTCCCCTCGTCCCCTCCCTCCCTCCCTCCGGCAGGGCACAGGGGTTGGGGGCGGGGCGTGGGCACCTGGAGCACGCTGGCCAGCAGCCTCTGGAGGACCTGGTCGCGGCCGTAGCAGAGGAAGCTGTGGGTGTAGACGCGGTACTGCTGGCCGTAGAGCCGCAGCTGGACCTCATTGGCCGGGTCCTCTGCGGGGCTGGCCGCCTCGAAGGTGAGCTGCGTGGAGGCGCCTCCCAGGTCCATGGCCCCCAGCGTCCCCTTCCTCGGCCGGAACCACCGGCCGGCCCAGCTGTACTGTGGGGGGTGGAGGCCGGGTCAGCCGGGGCTGGGCGCTCGCACCCTGCTCGGGGGCTGGCCCCGGGGCCCACCTTGATGAAGTTCTCCAGCAGGTAGTTGGCGGTCACCCAGCCAAACACTCCCTCGTCCTGGCCTGACAGGATTCGGGCACCACGGAAGTCGAAGGGATACTGGGTCAGCGTGTGCGTCACGGCCGCCAGCACGTTGGCTGAGGCCTCTGGGCTGGTCAGACTGTCGGACAGGGAGGCCTCTGAGCGGCTTCTTCCCCGGTGGCTGAGATCCTGGGGTCCCCGGTGGCCGGGATCCTGGGGTCCCCTTGGCCGGAATCCTGGGGTCCCCTTGGCCGGAATCCTGGGGTCCCCGTGGCCCGGATCCTGGGATCCCCATGGCCGGGATCCTGGGGTACCCGGTGGCCCGGATCCTGGGGTCCCCTTGGCCGGGATCCTGGGGTCCCCAGTGGCCCGGATCCTGGGGTCCCCGTGGTCGGGATCCTGGGGTCCCCTTGGCCAGAATCCTGGGGTCCCCTTGGCCAGGATCCTAGGGTCCCTGGTGCTGGCCAAGAGGGCCCCCCCGCCCAGGGCTGCCGCTGAGGGCATTGGGGCCCACCCTGTGCCCAGGCTGCTGTGGGGACCCAGGCCGGAGGGGCAGGGGCGGGCATACTCACTGGAGCAGGCGCATGCCCGCCGTGGCTCCCAGGTAGAGGGGTGTGCCCGCGTGCCTCTCCCTGGGCACGTCCCGCAGCGCCTGCTCCAGGCATTCAACCAGACTCTGGCCGGCCCCCGAGGGGTTGTCTGCGTAGCTGGAGATGCCCCCACCTGGAGGGAGGTGTGAGCCTGGTGGCCAGCCCTGAGGGGGGCCAACGGGGCGGGGCGGGGGCAGGGCTCCCAAACCAGGTGGCAGCTTAAGGACAAAGATGCTCACAGACAAAGGGGCCACCCGCGTGCCACCCCGAGTCTCTGAGGCTGCACCTGAGAGGGTGTGTGCACAGGTGCAGGACAAAGCACTGGGCATTGCCCCCCTGGCCTGGCCTCCCAGGGTCCTGCCCGAGGGGGAGTGCCCGCCAGCTCCTCGGAGCCCCTCTTGGGCCGGGCCAGGCCCAGCCCTTCCGACTGCTCCCCGGGGTTCCTTTCTAGAACGGCAGTGCCCACAGCCCCCCGAGGCCCAGGACCCAGCCTCCCCGTGGGGGCTCCTGCAGCTCCTGCCTGGAGCGGGCCCACCCAGCACCCGGCGGAGGGACCTGAGGCCGACAGGGCGTGGGCATCCGGGCGGGGGTGCACCCGGCGCTCGGGGACCCTCACCTCGCACGTCGCAGGAGCTGTGCTGGCCCACAATGCCCGTGTCGTTCTCCTTGTCCGCTGGCCACTTGTACACGAACATGGACGTGTGGGAGGAGCCGGCGTCCAGCACAATGCCGTACTGGGGGTAGGGTGTGGGTCACCCTCAGGGGAGAGCCAGGGGCCTGAGGCCATCCCTTGCCCCACTTCCCACCCCACCCTGTGTTGAGGCCAAGGACCGCCTCAGTGACACGGATGGGGTGGGGGGAGAACCGGCCAGGAGCCGCCTCCCTCGGCGGGCAGGGCCGTCCTGGCGACCACACGCTCAGGAGCTGGGTCAGCTCAGAGTCCCAGGACCGGCCACTTTCAGAATCTTGTCCTGGGGACGGAGCTCCGGCCGGGGAGTGAAGCTGCTGCAGGAGGAAGCATCAGGCTCCCCCCCCCCCCCATCCCAGTCCCCGAGATCTCAGCCCACCCCCGAGGATGAGGAAGCCAGGGCCCCAATGAGGAAGCCAGGGCCCCGGGGGGAAGGGGGGGAGGCTGGTCCCCGCCTTGCCCTGCCCCAGCCTCAGAGCCTGGGCCGTGAAGCCCTCAGGCCTGCAGAATTGAGGGGCTCGGCCGTCCGCCCCCCTCCCTGCAGGTCAGAGTGAAACCAGCACCCAGCCTGCAAGTGCCACTTCCCTGCACCTGCCCCCGAGGGCCTGGATTCCAACCCGCAGAGGGACGGAGAACTGGCGCTGGAGCCCGGGGCGGGGCTGGGGGTGAGGGGCCGCCCCAGTCCTCCCCACACCAAGGACTCCTGCCAGCCCAGCCGGCCGGCCCATCGGCCCCCCCACCCCGCCTGGTGGAGGCCTTTGGCTCGGAGCGTCCCTCCTGCCACGGCCATCTGGGGCACCCCCTTGCCCCATCCCGCGCGCACGCCAAGCCTTCCCCGCCCCACGGGACCGCCAGGTCTGACCACCCCCCACCCCCACCCCACTCCAGGCCCCCTCGAGAGCAGCTGCTCACTGGCAGGACCTCCGGGGAGGGGGGAGGCCTCCCCGGACCCGGGCCGGCCCACCAGGTCCAGGCTGAGCCCTGAACTGATGTGCCCGGTGGGTGCCCGGGTCCAGCCGGGGTCCGGGGTCCGGGGTCTGGAGCCTGAGGCGCATCGGGCAGCAGGGAACAGCCCTTCACCAGCGCCCCTGACGGCTCCCGGGGGGTCCGGGTTCGGCAAGCGGGCACTTTCCAAACTTGGGCTCCGGCACCGCGTCTCCCCGGAAGCGCCGCCAGGCACCGGGGACCCAGGCCCAGCCGGGAGCGGAGCGCGTAGCGCGGGGACTCCACCCGCCCGCCCGAGCGCAGCTGCCCCGGCCCCGCGCGGACCCCGCCGCGCCCCGCTCCCCGCCCCGCGCCCCGCGCCCGGTGCCCAAGCAGCACCTTGAGGGTGGGCGGCTCCCGGACGTCGCGCGTGGGGACGCACAGCAGCAGGAGGCCGGCCAGGCCCGCGGCGGCCAGCAGCGCCGGCGGCAGCAGCGACAGCAGCTTCCCGGCCATGGGCGGAGCGGCGGGCCGGCGCGGACGGCAGGGCGGCGGGAACCGGGCGGCCCAGGCCCGGGCCGCGGGGTAGGCGCTGGGGGCGGGGCGAGGGCCGCACGGGCTCGCTGGCCACGCCCACCGGGACGCCCCGCCCACCGCGCTCCCGGGCGGGCTCCCCCGGCGCAGGTGAGAGGCGCTGCGGGGAGTCACCTGCCCTCCCGGCGCCGGGCGCACCTGCGGCTGTTGCTACCCTCCTTCCCGCCCTAAAGGCTCATCCCCGCCGGGCGGCCCGGGTCCCACTCGCTGACCTGCCCGCTGACCCCAAGGACTGGCCTGCCCGGGGCTGCTTGTGGACACCGGGGTTCCCCTGGGGCAGGACCCAGAGAACCGCCATCCCTCGGCGGGGAGGGGGGTCGTGGTGTGGCTTTGGGCAGGAGGCCTTGCCTAGGGCTGGGCTGGGCTGGCCCCCAGGCAGGCTGGGTCCCACCCGCCCCTCCGGCTAGAAGCGGCCAGCAGCCTCGGAGCTGACCGAGCCCTGGCTGCAGGCACCGGGACAGGGACGCTGAGCTGGCCCCTGCCCCCGGCTGGGCTGCCCTCGGGGCGCGGGGAGCTCACAGCTCAGCGGCGTGAAGCCTGACCTGGGTCCCAGGGGCCCCAGGACCGAGGGGAGGACAGAGGCCGAGAAACCTCCGGGGTGGCCAGTGCTGAGCAGCCCCGGAACCAGCTCGGTCCCTCCACCCCCAGAAGCCCCGGCCTCTGTGCTCTGACCCCCCACATGCCCTTTCCCTGGCCAGGGGCCACCCCACTTCATGCACTTGGGGGACTGGGAATTCCAGCCCAGGAAGGACGCAGTGGACAGTGGCAGGGAGCTCTGTGGCAAGACCACCCACCGGGAGCGGGGCCACAGGGGAGGGGTCAGAGGGCAGCGTTTGATGGGGGTGAGGGGCAACCCCCTAGTCGGGTCGGTCGGAAAGGCGGGCACAGTTGGGCTGAGGGTCTGGGGTCACGGGCCCAGCAAAGGAGCCTTTCTTCCCACTCGGGGCCCTGAGGGAAGGGAGGGAGCCGGGCCTGGCTGAGCCCCAGCAGAGCCTCCGGGGTGGGGCTCGCAAAGGGCTCCAGGCGGGTTCCCCGCCAGCACCCTCCCCCCAATGCCCCCTCCCCCGTCTTTTCTTCCCCCAGAAAGCCCAGCGAGGGAGAGGCTTGCACAAGAGGCTGAAAGGAGGAGACAAAGGCAGCCCAGAGGAGCCAGCGGCCCATAAAAGGGCATGAAAGGCAGGCGCCGCAGGCTGGCCCCCCTTGGCTGCCCCCCAGAACCCCCACCCCGCCCAGGAGCCCCAGCAGGGCTCCCTGAGTTGAGCTGTCCTTGGTGGAGCCCCAGCAGGCCCGGAGGACGGAGCTGGGACTGGCCCTGGGGGGGCCCAGCTGGTGGCCCAGGGCCCAGAGGAGCCTGGGAAGGAGGCAGGGAGCCAGTTCTCCCCCAGGAGCCGCGTGCGAAGGCCCATCCTCGGCGAGGAGAGTCCCCCGTCCTCCGGGGGCTGGGGGCTGGAAGCGGGTGGGCAGTGGGGGTTCCAGTGGGGGGCAGCCCTGGCAGGAGCCCAGCCGGCGGGGCAGCCGTGGGCTGGGCAGCCGTGGGGAACCTCCGTGGGTGGGGTCCAGATGTGCGGCCCTGGCCCTGGCCCCCGCAGGAATGGGCTCGGAGAGGGGTCCAGGAGCCCCCTCCACGGGAACAGACCTCGAAGGGCAGGGACCTTCACTGGTCTTGGCTGCCTCTGCCTCAGTCTCCCCACTGGAAACCACAGTGTCCAGTGGCTGCAACGCCTACACAGGGGGGAGGCTCATGTGCTCATTCGACAGACGCTTGCTGAGCCTGCCTGTCGGCCTGGGCACCACAGGCTCAGTGGGCACAGGGGACCCCGTGCTGTGGGCATCGGGGAGCCCCCACACCTGTCCTGGGGGAGCAGACATTTTTTCCCCTTACAAAATGTTTTTTGAATTGATTTCAGAGGGGAAGGGAGAGGGAGAGACAGAAACATCAATGATGAGAGAGAACCACGGATTGGCTGCCCCCTGCACGCCCCCCACGGGAGATCGAGCCTGGAACCCAGGCACGTGCCCTGACTGGGAATCAAAACGTGACCTCCTGGTTCACAGGTCGACACTCAGCCACTGAGCCACGCCGGCTGGGACCCCGTGACTTTCTTAATAACATTGTCTTTTCTTTAGATTACTTTCTTGGAAGAATATAGTATATAGTAGACATACAAAACACACGCTAATCGACTGTGTCATCAGGGAGGCTGGGGTCAGCAGCGGGCTCTCGGTGGTCACATGTTGGTGGAGTCAGAGTTACACACGGATGTTTTCACTGCTCTGGGGGTGCAGCGCCCCCACCCTACACTGTTCAAGGGTCACCTGTGCCCTGGACACGAGTCCTCTGGCCGGGGAACCGTGGCGGCTCCTTGTCAGTCCAGATGTGTCTGCGTCCTGCTCCATCCTTGCCCGTCGGGGTCTCCTGGGAATGGACGGCCACGGGGTCTGAAGACACTTTGGAAGGTCAGTTACTGCTGACGGCGGGCCTTGGGGTCCACCTGGACGGGCTTTTTGCAGAAATCATTCCCGTTTCCGCCTTCCGTCTAGAGAACCGGTTGTCCCAGCCCTTGTCCCCGTGCGGCGTCACGTGACGGCCTGTCTGCCCGGAGGTCACAGCTCCACCACCCAGGACACGCGCCCGGAATCGGAATCGTTCCCTCTCCTCTTCTTTCCTGGCGCCCTCAGCTCTGCCATGACCATTTGGAACAACTTGCCCAAATGCCTGGAAAAACGGTTAGGAGTTCAACTGTGATGACATTGAATCTATACACCCATTGAGGGAAGTGAACATTATTTATGCATCCATTCATTTATTTAAAAAATCGTATTGATTTCAGAGCAGAAGGGAGAGGGAGATAGAGATACAAACATCAGTGATGAGAGAATCATGGATCGGCTGCCTCCTGCACGCCCCACACTGGGGACCGAGCCCACAACCCGGGCCTGTGCCCTTGACCGGAATCGAACCCGGGACCCTTCAGTCCGCAGGCCGACGCTCTATCCACTGAGCCAAACAGGGTCGGGCCATTCATTCATTTTTTTAAATCCTCACTGAGGATATGTTTTTATCGATTCTGAGAAAGAGAAACATCGATGTGAAAGAAACATTGATTGGCTGCCTCCCTTGTGCCCCGGGACTGGGGATTGAACTCGCGGCCGAGGTACGTGCCCTGATGGAGAATGGAACCCACACCTTTTTGGTGTGCAGGATGGTGCGCCAACCGAGCCACCTGGCCAGGGCGGAAAATGAACACCTTTTAAACATGGAGTCTTTTGTCCAAAACCAGGGTTTTTTTTATTGACAGAGGTTTTCTCGTAGGTCTCTCAAAAAAGTTTGGCCGTAACCGGTTTGGCTCAGTGGATAGAGCGTTGGCCTGTGGACTGAAGGGTCCCGGGTTCGATTCCGGTCGGGGGCATGTACCTGGGTTGCAGGCACATCCCCAGTGTGAGATGTGCGGGAGGCAGCTGATAGATGTTTCTCTCTCATCGATGTTTCTAACTCTCTATCTCTATCCTTTCCTCTCTGTAAAAAATCAATAAAATATATTAAAAAAAACAAAAAGTTTGAAGTAATTTTCTCCTGAAAGGTCTCGCACATTTTTTTCTTAGATTTAGTACTTGGAACATAGTTTTAGTTTTAAATGACATTCTCTAAGTTTTGTTTTTGTTTTGTTTTTGCTGGTTGTAGTAATTAAATGGCCTTTTTTGAACTCATTTTGTAACCAGCATCTTATTAAACTCTTAATCATTCTAAGGCTTTATCAGTAAAAGTCTGGACAGCCTTGCCCATAAAAGCATCACTAGTGTCTTCCTGATCAGGGGAGAAGGCCTTCAACATTCCACCACCCACCCCGTTCGCTGAGGGCTTTCGTGTAAATGCGTTTCCAAGTTTCTCACAAACATGAACCGAGTACAGTTGCATGTTTTCTTCTGAATTCCTTGCAGGCGTATTTTCTCCTTTGCTTTGCTCATGTTGTGAATTACAACACATTTAAAACATTTAACTCGTCTTGCCTTGGGACTGACCCAAGCTGGATAGACACTCTCTTTGTTGCTGGAATGGAATGAGACTGTATTTTTCCATTCTTGCAAAATCCCAGTCGGGGTTTGAATTCGAGGTGGCAAATTTCCCCCTGAGAACCTTGCACAGTGCCTGGCCGGCGTGGCCCAGCGGTTGAGCACGGACCCAGGAAGCCAGAGGTCACCGGTTCAATCCCTGGGCAGGGCACACGCTGGGGTTGCGGGCTCGACCCCCATGGTGGGGCGTGCAGGAGGCAGCCGATGGATGAATTCCTCTCATCGATGTTTTTCTCCCTCTTCCTTCCTCTCTGAAAGATCAATAAAAACCTATTTTAAAGAAAGAAACCAAAGACTACTCCTTGTTCACATTTACAAGGGCCTTTTATTTCCTTACACATATAAGTTATTTTACATCCTGACACTCCCAACACCTGGGGATCTAGTCTGCTGTTTCTGTGGCTGCCATGGCGGGGCCTTTCCTTGTGTTTGGGAAAACTTGTCTTTAGCCTGAAGGCACTTGCTCTTCTGGGGGCAGAGGTTCTCATGGGGGCAGTTTGGGGTCCCCCTCGCCCCCCAAGTGTCACACATTCTGGTTGTTTCTGGCATCTAGTGGGGAAGCCAGGGCCCCCCTCAGCACAGGGCCCGGGCTGCCCCACCCTGAACACCACCCTGCAAGCCTGAGGGGCCTCTCCAGGTGTCTGCCTCTGCCGGTGGCCTGGCCCTGCCAACCGGGGACCCCTGAGATCCTGCTCTTGAGGCCGCAGGGCCACACGGGCAACTGACGGCACCTGCACGGAACACCGGGGCGCGGAGCCGCCTTCCCTCTCCTTCGCGCAGCCAGGCTCTCCCTGCTACCTCAGGGCCAGCTTCACGTGGGGGGTCTCCTGATGACAGCCCCCGGGGCAGACCTGGGTCCTATCTCCCCAGATCCCTGGCCGTTCTGACCCATCCTGGAGGGCCGGGGAGGAGCAAGCCAGGGGAGGCGGGGCGGGACGTTCCAGATGGAACAGCATGTGCAAAGCCCAGAGGTGGGAGGCAGGCTGCACAGCTACAGCCCGAAACCGGAAGGTTGGGTGGGGACTCGAGCCTGGACCCAGGAAGCACGAGGTCACCAGTTCAATTCCTGGTCAGGGCACAGCACTGGGGCTGGGTCTGCAAGTGCTGGGATCACGGGAGGATTTGGAGCAGGGGACTGTGGGTTCCAGTTCTGGAAGTGTCACAGGCTGCATTTGGGGAGCAGAAGGACCCCCAGAGAGGGTGGGCTCAGGGCCTGGTCTAGGTTGGGGGACTGGTCATGGGATGAGAGGGAGGGGCAGATCCAAGAACCATGGAAGAGGAAGACTTGGGGAGTCCTGTGGGCAGGCCCTCGGGGCTGGCATGGGTGCCCTGCAGGTCTGCCTGGGTGCCCTCCGGACTGTCCCGCCCTCGGACCTGCTCCCTGCCCCCCTCCCTGGAGGACCAGTCCCAGCCTCCTTCTGAGCCCTGAGCTCCTTTCTGAGCAACAGGCTGTCTCCCCGCCTAGCCCTGGGGCCAAGCTGCGGAGGGAAGGAGGCCGCAGGTGGGGTGCATGCCTGGCGGGGGTGCTCGGCCCACCAGGCCCCTCACGGCTCGTCTGGGATCCCTGGTGAGGGCCACACCGGAGCCACTGGTGACCACAGCCCGCCCTGGCCAGGGTGCCTGGGGGCCCCGCGGCCCTGAGCCAGGTCAGATTGCTCTGTGGGTTGCCTGGGTTGGGTCTGGGCCAGGAGGGATGACGGCTAAGCCATGCTGATTTAGGGCCCGGAGTCTGTGTGGAGGGGCAAGCAGGCCATCCTTCCAGCCCCACTCCAGGACCTCCATCCATCCCGGGGGGTCCCTGAAACCAGGTATAGGCAGACCCCATCCCCTGTCAGAGCCACCCCCCACCCCCTCCATCTGTTCCTGCTGAGGGGCCCCTAGTCGGGGCGTCCTGGGTTGAGAGAGGTGACCTGCTGGCCCTCAGGTGTCCCAGCCCCCACGGGAGACCTCGGTGGGGGCTTCAGGATCCATGACCAGCACGCAGGTGGTGCCCTCTGCTGGCTGCTGTCAGAAGTGCAGCCCGGAGTGCCCAGGACCTTTTACTGCGGCTGCCAGGGGGAGGGGAGACGGGCCAGCTGGAAACACTGGGCAGACCGGCCCACACCTGATAAAACGAGATAAAACGGCCGGCGGACACCTGGCAAACGGGAAGAGGGATCCACTGACCGGTGGCTGCAGCTTCAGGATGAGCCCGCACAACAGAGCCCTGGCCCAGGTCAGCCCCCATGCCCAGGCCAGGATGGAGGGGCACCCTGGGGCCAGCCCACCTGCCGCCTCCACCTGGGGCTGGGGGCCCAGACTGGGAGGCGGGAGAGCCGTGTCCAGGCCAGCCGGGTGGTCGTCAGCCTGAGGCTGGGATCTAGGGCCAGTGTCCGGCCAAGAGGCCATGTCCTTGCCCGTGGCCTTAGATGAAGGTGGAGTCCAGAGGCCCGGCGTCCTGCTGGCTGAGGGCGCGCGCCTCGAACAGCTGCTTGATGAGGGCGGACTTCTCCTGCTCCAGCTGCGTGATCCGCTCGCTCTTGTCCGTCACCTCCTGGCAGGTGGGCGGCAGTCAGGGCCCGCCAGGCGGCCAGCCACCCCCGGCCCCCCCGCACGCACCTCACCTGCGTGAGGAGCCGGTTCTGCTCTTTCAGCATCAGGATGGTCTGCTGCTGCCAGCCAGGCGCCGGGGGTGAGGTGGGGGCCAGAGCGGGGCACGGGGGCCCCGAGGAGGCCGAGGGCAGAGCCTACAGGAGGGCACAGTCAGGCAGGCCTGGCATCCCTGGCTCAGCCTCTGGGGGTGGGGGCCGGGGCACTCACCGTGCCAGCACAGGCCGCAGCCAGCAGCTCCCCCAGGCAGCGGGCCACCTCCTGCACCTTGGGCAGCAGTCGCCCCAGCGGGCGGGGGCTCCCCTCAGCCCCAAACTCCTAAAAGGAAGCAGGGGAGGGGTGGTCAGAGAGCAGGGCCAGCCCGGAACCAGCCGCCAGGCCTTGTGGGGTCCCCCCAGGTGGCCCTCCTGCCCCCGGAAGTTCCTGCTCAGAACCCAGAGTCTGAGGTGCTGCTGGTCGGGGAGCATTGCTGTGGGGGATCCCAGCACCCTGGGTGGAGGGACAGCCGCTGCACCCTGAAGAGAGAAGGCAGTCCCACGCAGCCTGGGGTGCGGAGCCTGGGTGGTGTCACTGGGGGGGAGGGTCACCCTGCCTGGCATGGGCAGTGTCACTCACGGCGCTGGCCCGGCTCTGGCCCAGGCGGCGCTGGCGCTCCTGCACGCGCTGCAGCTGCTGCTGGTACCAGTCTCGGCCCCGGGCCATCATCTGCAGACCCTGCAGCAGCACCTCCTTCTCCTGCTCCAGCTCCGCCATCTGCTTCAGCTGCCACGCGGGGGCGCACACGTGCCAGTCAGTGCACACACGTGGTGGGGCCCACACGCACGCATGCACCAGGGACGCCCTACACCTGAACCCTCCCAGGCAAGGGCACAGCCTTGTTCCTCCCCCCGGGGTCCAGCCTTCCACACCAGCCTCCCCAGGGGACGGGGCCACGGTCCGGAGCTCAGCGCCCCCTCCTGAGGCGAGCGGTGAGCACACGCTGGTGGCTGGGCCCACCCAGAAGCGGGGAGCCTGGGGCCCAGGCTGGGGCAGGGGCAGCTGTGGAGAGGGGCCAAGCCCATTGCCACGGCACACCCAGGCCCCATCTCCCTGAGGGCTTCCTGCCCTGACCCTGGGCCCTTCCATGCCTCAGGCGGTTCCAGGCGGGGTGGAGAGGTGCTGGGAACCGAGCCCCTTCCTGTCACAGGCCACCCCTGGGACCCAGGCCTGGCCGCCCCACCCAGGCAGTGGATGGTCCAGGAGACCAGTCCCAGGCAAGATGGAGAGTCCCAGTGCCCCAGGGCCCCGCTCACCAGCTCACAGTCCACTCCGTTTGTGATGGTGTGTCTCCGTCGTTCGCCCCGGGCTCGGGGGGCCCGCCGGGGGTCCCCCACACCCAGCTCCCAGGCCCTGCAGGTCACTGCGCCTGCAGCAGAGGTGAGCGCCTGACCAGGAAGCTCCACCCACAGCCTGGCTTCCGGGCCCCTCCCGACCTCGCTCCCACCACCCCAGCAACGCAGAGCTCCGTCCAGGCCTGCCCGCCTCTGGGGTCATCGGCCACTCGGAGCCTCTCTCGGCCCCGCCCCGTATCAGTGCAGCCCCGCCCACCCCTCACCTCTGTCCCCACTTGACTCCCACCAGGTCCCCTCACACAGGCCTGGGGCCTGTAAATGCATGTCCACACATGACACACGTGTGTACACACATGCACAGGGCGTGAGCTCCCTAAGGGGCCAGGGCTTGCCCAGCTTGTCTCTGCACCTCCAGTGCCCACCTTGGGGCTGAAAGGCTGCAGGTACCGGGGGAGGGGGGCCCTCTGGGCTTCTCCATTCCCCTCCTTGCAGCCGGGCCTTAAAGGGCGAGCTAAAGCGGGGAACATGTGGGGCCGTGGGTGGCTGGGGGGGCCTAACTTCCCAGGTGGGGGGATCCCGTGAGCATAGCCCTCGCTGTGCACAGGCAAGGTGCACGCACCCCGACAGGAGCTTCTGCAGCTCTCCGTCCACCTGCTGCTGGAAGCCCAGGTTCCCGTGGGAGCGTCCTGCGGCCAGTCGGCTGCCGTGGGGGACGGGGCGCCTGCGCAGGGCTCCCGGGAGGGGAGGAGGGGTGTGGTGTGGGGGGCCCCTCCCCGGGCTCCCTCGCACGACCCACCTCCTCAGCTCATCTTAGAGGCCGTGGGAGTGGGCGAGTGATGCCAGTAGTGGGTGCAGGTGTGCCTGGCAGGGGCACGGCCAGAGGCTGGCACAGGTGGCGTGTGGGCCGCCAGCCAGCCCTGCTCATGCTCCAGGCAGGCCCAGGGTTCACGTTCTAGCCTGCAGTGCTGTGTGGCGGGAAGGTGCAGGCAGAGGGAGGCTGGGGGTGGGGGGGACACACCCCAGGAAACCTGGGCCCAGTAACACTATCCAGTCCAAGGCGGCTCCCAGTCCCCACCCAACAGCACCCTAGACCTCCAGCTGGGAGGCCAGTCAGAGAGGGGTGGAGTCCAGCAGAGAGGGGTGGAGTCCAGCGAGGCTGGCAAGCAGCGGGTGGCACAGAAAGCGCTGGACGCTGCCCCCACTGGACGCTGCCCCCGAGGGAGCCCATCAGCCACAGTGCAGGTCCTGCTCCCGGGCAGGCGGGGGCACTCAGCCATCGCCGACCCTGCCCAAGGCCGGGAGCCTGCTGGCCACCCCCAGAGGCTGTGGTCTGCCTCCTGGGCGCAGGGGCCGAACCCTCCTGCCAGCGGTTAGACTGAGAAGGACTAGGAGGCAGAGGGCCCTCTCTCGCCTGCACTGAGGCGAAAGGCCGCCGCCCAGCAGTCACAGCAGGAGGCCGAGGGCCGGGTGTAGGGCAGGCATTTGAGGTGGAGACGCCCTCTCAGAAGATGCTGTCCCCAGGCCCGGCTCCTGTTTGGTACCGAGCGGGTTCCTGGTGGCCTCGCTGTGGTGGGGGGAGGGCCGGCCCAGCCCCTGGCTCCTGAGCGCAGAGACGGGCGGAGGCCCCTTTCCCCGCCCCGCCCCCGGTGGGGGATGCCCGGGCTGCACGTCTCCGGCTCCGGTCTAAGCTGCGGCCCGGGCCGAGGAGCCACCCGGCGAGCCGCCGGCACTCACCCGCGTCCGAGCTCGGGCTGCGCTCCAGCGCCGTGCCCTGCGGCCGCTCGGGCTCCGCGAGGCCGGGCGCCGCCTCCGCCGGGACGCACAGCTTCTCCAGGCTCCGGGCCGCGCCGCCGGGGCCGACCGCCGGGGGGCGCGCGCCCAGCGGCAGGGGCTTCCTCTCCAGGACGGTCCGCGGCTCCTCCGCGGGCGCGAACACCAGGCGCTGCGGGGGCGGCGGCGGCGGCGGCTGGCCCCCGGGCCGCGCGGGGCCGCCTCCCCGGGCCGGGGCGCGCGCCGGGCCCCGCGGGCCGCCGTCGGCGCTCCCCAGCGAGGCGCGCAGGCCGGCCACGAAGCGCTCGAAGGTCAGGTAGCCGCTGGCCGGGGCCACCTGGCGCAGGCCCTCGAGGACGCCGCGGGGCAGCTCGCGCGTGTCGGCGCCCCGCCAGCGGGACTCGATCTCGCGCAGGTGCACGTAGCCGCGCCGCCGGTCGTCCAGGATGTCGAAGAGGGTGCGCAGGCTCTGCAGGAAGGCGCGCGGCAGCCCCTCGGTGCCGGGCGCGGCGGGCGGCGCGCGGCCCGGCTCAGCCATCGCGCCTCCGGCCATGGGCCTGCCGGCCGGGCTCCGTCCTGGGCCCGCCCCCGGCTGGGTCCCCGCGCGGCCCGACGGCGGGGCCCGGCGGGCGCACGCAGCCCGTGCCGACAATAGCGGCTACTTTTTGAATGGGCCTCCGCGTGGCGTCAGCGCTCATTAGCATCCGCGGCGGCCATTGGCCGAGGCTGGCCCATCTCCCCCGCGATTGGCTGCGAGGCCGCCAGCCCGGTTTGATTTTCCTGCGAAGGGGCCCGCGCCCCGGCCGCTCCTGCCGCCTTCCCGGGAGGGGCCGGGGGCGCGCGGAGGCCCGGGCGGCAGGGGCGGGTCCCCCCCCGCCCCCCCCCCCCGTCCTGGCCTCGCCGCGGCTCCCTCCTCTCCGATTGGCTGCTCGCCTACCTCTCCGAGGGGCGGGACCGGGCACTCAGCACAAAACCTGTCCCCAGGTGGCCTGCAAGGGGTAAGGGTGGGGGGAGCGCACCCCTCCAGGGACCCACCTTCCCTCCTGCTCCCCTGGGCGCTCTTCGCCGAGGGTCCCCGCACGGACACCGCCAACTCCGGGGCCCCTTTCTCTTGTGCCAGGCGGGCCCCCAGAGGATTGTGGGCTCCAGCCAGCTGGGCGCTTCCCCTCACAGAGGCCTCTCTGTCCCTGCTGCTGCCGGCCCCTCCCCTGGACCCTGGGGACGGCCTGGCCTTTCCTGCCTGTGGCGGGACAAAGCCACTATTTCCTGTGTCCCCAGATCCCCATCTGGTGACCGGCTCTCCCCAGCCCCCGAGGTCCCTGCCCCAGCCTCTGCCTCTGGCCGGCTTGCCAGGTCCCCATGCCCCCTGCCTCAGTCTCCCCAGACATCCCCACGTCCCCCGCACTAGCCACCCAGCGTTCTCACGCGTCATGGGCTGCTTTCTAGGCAGACTGCCCACCCTCAGGGGTAAATCAGTGAAGAGTCGCCAGACACCGCCCCAGGCAGACCCTGGCTCGGGATTCACCTTGGCCCTCTGGCTGGCCTCTCTCCGGCCAGCCGGGCTGGCCCACCTCCCTGGGCCTCTGTCCTTGGGCCCCAAAGTATTGGTGCCTGTGTCTCAGGTTGTAAGGGTAGCCAGGGAGTATCCTGGGTCCACTTCTCCCCTGGGAGGCGCCCCTCAAAGGCCAGAGCTCCTGTGCGGTAAGGAATTTAGGGGACCTGGAACGCTGGGAGCCTGGAGTCCTCCCCTGCCTGCCCTGGCTCCCCCTTTCATGCAGGACTGGCCACAGACCCAGGGAGCATTCCAGCGTTTGCCCTGCAGTCCCTCCCCGCCTCCTCTGCTCCCAGCATTCTCCTCTGCCCCCCCCCCCCTCCCATGCGTAGGGCACCTGGCATCCCCTCACCTCTGGGCCGTTACCCATGTGGCTTTCCCGTCAGGAATGCCCTCCCCTGGCTGATTGCAGCAGGCACACTTCAAAACGCCCTCTGGTCCCTGACCCACCCTAAGTCGGGTTAGGTGCCCTGACCCTGACCCTCAAAGCCTGCTTTCTCCTTGCTGAGGTGGCGGTCTCCCCGTGAATCCCTGTGCTCTTTGGGAGCCAGGGGGGCACCCCAAGGCCCAGCATCAGCCCAGTCCGCAGTGGGTGCTCAGTGGACAGACGGCCGACACAAGAGGAACCTGATCCTGGAGGCCACAGAGGAAACGCCAACCTCAGGGGGGACACCAAGCCAGGGTGAGGCCTGGGGATGGGAGGGCTGGGACGGGCTCTGTGGAGGGTGCGGCAGCCGGCGGCCGGCAGGTGCTGCTGCTGCAGCCCAGGCCAGTGCAGCCCGCAGTGCTGGGGCCAGACCGGCGAGAGCCCAAGCTCACCCTGCAGAGGAGTCTGACGCCCCACTGACCCTTGGTCTGTGGGCTCCCCCGTGGCCCCTGGCTCAGGGTGTGGGACTTAGGTGTGGCCCTTGTGTTCTTGGAGCCCAACTCTGATCACTTCCTCCTCCAGGCCATTCCCAGCCTGCTCTGGGCCCTGCTCCCCGGAACCCTTGGGATGAGGCCTTCGGGCAACGGGAAAGTGACTCCTAGGCCACAGATCTGCCCTTGGCAGGTGGCCCAGGAGACAGCCTGCCTCCCTGGCACACCCGCCTGTGGGCACCCGTCTGCCCAGATGGCTCAGTTCCTTTCCTTTCGGTTCTGCAGGTGCCTCTGACTACTCCGTCCCAATGATCCAAACCCTTCTGCTCACAGGCCCACTCCCACCTGGAGGCCGGATTTGGGGGTCGCCCGGGCCAAGGCAGGCCCCAAATTCGTGACACCTGGCTTCCAGGGCACAGGTGCACGGGCGATAAGAGTCCCCATGGCCTCTGTCCGGTGCAGGCCTCTCTGGTCCCACACACACCCTCCACCTCCATCTGCCCCAAACTGCCCTTCACCTGCCGCAGGCCATTCATTCATTCATTCATTCATTCAGCAAGCCGTCCCTGAGCCCTCCCCGCGGCCCAGCCCCCTGCTGGGCTTGGGACCAACACCCATTCATTCAGCCAACAGCACTAACTGCCTCCTCCTGTGGGCGGGCATGGGTCAGTGCCGCAGGGCAGTGAGCGGACAGCCCCTCTCTCCGGGAGTTTACTTCGGGGTGGTGGGGTGCAGGAAGGCAGCAAGCCAGTTGGCCCCAGGTCTGTTTCTGCCCCTATCACATAAATTACTTTTAAGTAAGAAAACTAGTTTCTAAAAGTGGGTTCTGTCCCCACATGGCCTGAGGGACTTTGATGCTTGTCCCCAGGAAGGTCACCAACAGAAGCTATTGGCCAGACAGCGAGGCGGGCAGGGGCGGCTGCGGGCGGGTCTGGTCGCAGGGGGACCAGGAGGACCTCCCAGGGATGCAGGGTGGCCTTGCTGGGGCCTGGTCCACCCTCCGCAGCCAGTCCAGCCGCGAGTCTGGCCTCCTCTGGGGCTGAGGTCCCGCCGCGAGGCGCCTTAGTACGTGCAAACGTGGCAGGAGCAGCCTCTCCCGGCCCCCGCCCCCCGTCGAGCGCCCCCGTCCCGGGCAGTGGGCAGAGGGGATGTATTTGAACGGAATTTAGTTGGCGTTCCTGGCGCCCGGCCCGGCTCCTGAGCTCAGAGCGACCCCAGAGGTCCTGCTGGGCGGGAGGGCGGAGTCGGGGCGCAGCGGGGCCCGCATCTCGGGGGCAGGGCCTGGGCGGGGCGCTGGGGCCGGCACCGCCCGCCGGGTCCCGTGACGCCGGTGGGGCCGCGCGGGTCACGAGGGCCTTCGAGGCCGGCTCGGCGGCTGCGGCAGCGACATGGCCTCGGAGGCGGCGGTGCGCGCCCGGCTGCGGCGCGCGGGCCAGGAGCACCTCCTGCGGTTCTGCGCGGAGCTGGAGCCCGGGCCGCGCGCCGCGCTGCTGGCCGAGCTGGCGCCGCTGGAGCCCGAGGCGCTGCGGGAGCACTGCCTGCGCGCGGCCGCCGCCTGTGCGCGCCCCCCGGGGCCCCCGCCCGACCTGGCCGCGCGTCTGCGGCCCCTGCCCCCCGAGCGCGTGGGCAGCGCCGTCCGGAGCGACCCCGAGACGCGGCGGCTCTGGGAGGAGGAAGGTAGGCGCGCGGGAGGCCCGGGCGGGGCGGGGCGGGGCGGGGTCCGGCCGGAAGGGAGGTTGTGCGTGGAGTTTAGTTTGTTACCTCGTGAAGTCTCCTTCCCGCTCACACACTCCAGGCTCCACTGCGGCGGGGAGCCCCCCAGTGCTTTGTGCATGCGCACCCCCGGCTGGCCAGTGCCCCGCCCACAGGCGCCCTGGCAGCAGGGCACCCCGGGCTTGCACACTCCCACACCCTCCTTGCACACCCACATTGGCGCGGGCGCATTCCTGGCCTCTCGGCCTGGAGGTGAGGCGGGTGTTCGTGGAGAGTCGCCGGCTCAGCCCCACCCTGCCCCGCGCCCCCCACAGCTGGGGGCCGGGCTAAGGTGGGGGAGACGCAGGCCAAGTAGATCAGTCAGACCCCGGGTTCCCTCTGAAGGATCCAGGTTGGAAGGATCCCAGGAGGACATCATAGAACCTGGGAGTGTCAGGGCGGCTTGGATTGGGGTGGGGTCCTGGCCAGGTGAGGTCGCAGGTCCCTGGGAATGTGGCTCTCAGAAGGCTCAGCGCCCCCCCTCCCCCCCACACACCCACAGGCCTGGCTGGCTCTGACTGCAGGGGTGGTTGTGTGGCGGGTTTGGCGTCTCCTCACGGCACCCCTGCCTCCAGGTTTGCGCCAGATCGCCCTGAACAAGGTGGCGGTGCTGCTGCTGGCGGGTGGGCAGGGCACCCGCCTGGGCGTGACCTACCCCAAGGGCATGTACCAGGTGGGGCTGCCCAGCCAGAAGACCCTGTACCAGCTGCAGGCGGAGCGGATCCGGCGGGTGGAGCAGCTGGCTGGCGAGCGCCATGGGACCCGCTGCACTGTGCCCTGGTGCGTGCGCCCTCCCCGCATGGCCTTGGCCCCAGGGATCCCCCATGTCGCCCGGCTCTGCCCCACACCCTCCCGCATAGTCCTGGACAGCGCCCAGCACCCACCCAGAGGGACTCCGATGCCAGCCCCTGTCGCCGGGCCGGCCCCCCTCACGGCCTGCTCGGCCTGCCCTTCGCGCAGGTACATCATGACGAGTGAGTTCACGCTGGGGCCCACGGCCGAGTTCTTCAAGGAGCATGGCTTCTTCCACCTGGACCCCGGCAACGTGGTCATGTTTGAGCAGCGCATGCTGCCCGCCGTGACCTTCGACGGCAGGGCCATCCTGGAGCGGAAAGACAAGGTGGCCATGGCCCCAGGTACGCCCCACCCCCCGGCCTGCACGGCGGGGCAGGAGGCTGGGACCCGCGGGGATGTGCTGCCTGAGGCTGTGTGGTTCTGGGAGAGCGGCCTCCCTGTCGGGCCTCATTCCCGTCTGTCACGGGCAGAGCCGCAGGCCTCCGTGGGTAGTGAGAGCACCTCGGGGCGCGAGGTCCAGCCCCAGGCGAGGGCCTCCTGCCTCCAGCCGGGACAGCGGGCTGGGGCCCAGCTGGACGCTCACGGGGCGCCCCCCTCTCCCTCCGCAGACGGCAACGGAGGCCTGTACTGTGCGCTGGCCGACCACCAGATCTTGGAGGACATGGCGCGCCGGGGCGTGGAGTTCGTGCACGTGTACTGCGTGGACAACATCCTGGTGCGGCTGGCAGACCCCGTCTTCGTCGGCTTCTGCGTGCTGCAGGGCGCGGACTGTGGCGCCAAGGTGAGCCCGCCAGCCTCCAGCCGCAGCCGCACCCCGCCCGGCCCGACCGCCCGACCCGCGTGCCCGCCTGCCCCGGCTCCCAGCGCGCCTGTCCTGGCTGCAGGTGGTGGAGAAGGCGTACCCCGAGGAGCCGGTGGGCGTGGTGTGCCTGGTGGACGGCGCCCCCCAGGTGGTGGAGTACAGCGAGATCAGCCCCGAGACCGCCCGGCTCCGTGCGCCCGGCGGGGGCCTGCTCTACAGCGCAGGCAACATCTGCAACCACTTCTTCACGCGCAGCTTCCTCCAGGCGGCCACCAGGTGCGCAGGGTGGGCTGGCCTGAGCAGGGTGGGCCGGCCTGAGCAGGGTGGGCCGGCCTGAGCAGGGTGGGCCGTGGTCAGCTTGGCCGGTGGATTGCCGTGGGGAAAGGTTCTTGGCGTTTAAAGAAGCCAGCGGGCCCAGCTGGCGGGGCTCAGTGCTAGAGCGTCGACCTATGAACCAGGAGGTCAGGGTTCGATTCTTGGTCAGGGCACAGGCTCGGGTAGTGGGCTCCATCCCCAGTGCGGGGCATGCAGGAGGCAGCCGATCCATGATTCTCTCTCATCATGGATGTTTCTCTCTCTCTCCTCCCTTCCTTCCTGGAGTCAATGAAAATATACATATATAAAAAGAAATTTTTTTCGCCTTTAAACAAGTAATAATGATAATAATAGGGAAATCAGAGGCCCCAGAGAGCCCGGCGGCGGGCAAGGCTCTGGCCAGGTGGCTGTCGCTCTTTCTGTGTCCCCCCGGCACTACCTCTGCCCCAGGGGCCACATCACCTGGGCAGGGAGGAGGGCGCCTGGCTCTCGGGCCAGGGAATGGCGAGGGTACCTGTGCCCTCCAGGGACCTGCTCAGCTCCCACCACCGGGTGCCCGCAGGACCCACCTGCCACTGGCCCCGCTGGCTGGGAGCCCTCAGGGGTCCTGTCTGAACTGCGCCTGCCTCCTCGCCCCACCCCCACCCCGTCCCGCAGGGAGTTCGAGCCCTTGCTGCAGCCGCACGTGGCTGTGAAGACGGTCCCATACGTGGACGAGGAGGGGAATCTGGTGAAGCCGCTCAGACCCAACGGGATAAAGATGGAGAAGTTCGTGTTCGACGTGTTCCCGTTTGCTGAGTCAGTGGCCGCAGTCATTTCCTTTGTCTGTCTTCCCTCCCGCTCCGGTGGGGGTTCCCAGGCCCAGTTGGGCGGCGGGAATGTGGAGGCTGAGGTGGGGGCGCCCCCTCGCAGTGGGGAGCTGGGGGGCTACAGGCAGGTCTCGGGGAGACGGTCAGAGGAAGCAGCCCCCTTCAGGGGGGGCGTAGGGAACACTGGGGGCCGTGGACTTTGGGGGAACCCTGGCCCCTCCTGAGCCCTCGTCCGCGGTTTCCAGGTCAGGGTGCTGGGGCTCTGGGGGAGGATGCCAGGCCTCACCACGGGCCCTCTTGGGGCCTGCTGCTCCGGAATGGGGTCCGTGAGCCAGGACGTGGGTCACCGGCTCTTCCCCCGCCAGGAACTTCGTGGCCTTCGAGGTGCTGCGGGAGGAGGAGTTCTCCCCTCTGAAGAACGCTGACTCGGCCGACAGGGACAGCCCCACCACGGCCCGGCGGGCCCTGCTCGCCCAGCACCTCCGCTGGGCCCTGCAGGCGGGGGCCCAGTTCGTGGACGCACACGGGGCCCGGCTCCCGGAGCTGGCCAGGTGAGGGCGGGCCCAGCTCGGCCAAACAGTGACCACCCCGAGCGGGTGGCCCCGGGGAAGGTCTGCTCGGGCCCCGGGGAAGGGGGGAGCGTGCAGCCTCACCTGGCTTGCTCGTGAGCTTGGAAGCCAGGACCCAGGCAGGGCATTCGGAAAGCGGCAAGGGAGGTCGCTTTTTAGGGCCAGGAAAGGAAAGAACATTCGATTTCTATTTCTTCGGTCGCCCACAGCCAGCACCTGAAGCTGGGGTCCCAGGCTCTGGGAGGGGTGCCGCAGGGAGGGGATTGGGTCCCAGCCCAAATTGGGGCCTGTCACTCGGGCGGGGGCAGCGTGCTCAGGGCTCTGGGTGTCCTGGCAGAGAGATGACCGAGAAAAGGACTGTGGGGAGCTGGGCGTGTGGTGGTCAGCTGGGCCACACAGGACAGGCCGGCTCCCATGGGCGGGGGCGGGGGGCGTACCCCGAGCCGATGCTGACCAGCGGCCCCCTCAGCCTGCCCAGTGGTGGCGAGCCCCCGGCCGTCTGTGAGATCTCGCCGTTGGTGTCCTACTCTGGAGAGGTGAGTGCCGCCCGGCGTCTGGGCTCTTGTGGGGTCAGGCCTGCCTGGTCAGGGCAAGAAGACGGTCGGGGAGAGGTGAGTCCGTGGGTGGAAAACAGCAGCTCTGCCTCCTTTCACCGGGACCGGGGGTGGGGGGTGGGGGGGGTCAGTGGGTCCTTAGGTTGCAGAGGACCTTCCTGGACGTGAGATGGGGGTGGGGTGGAGCCCTCGAGGTCCTGGGGGGGTGGGGAGAAGAGCCGGGCAGCGGCCTCAGTGAGGTGTGCTGGCCATTCCCCTCGGGGTGAGTTCTGGCCCTTGCCTGCTGGGAGGGCTCCTGCTGCCTGCGGTCCTGAGGTGACACCTGCCCTGTTCCTGGAAGCCCCTCTCCAGCTCCAGGCAGAATTGGGGCCTTGGGACCCCTCCTGGGGCCAAGAGGTGGACACCTGGCTTCTTTCCAGGGTCTGGAGGAGCACCTGCGAGGCCGCGAGTTCCAGTCCCCACTCCTCCTGGATGAGACCCGCGTCAGGGCATTGCAGCCGTGACGCTCAGCCCACCAGCCCCCAGGGTCCGCAGGCGGGTGGGTGCAGCCCTGGCCCGGGGCTCTGGCTCGGAGCTCAGGCGGCTGCGCCCTTCCCGACCATGGGACACAGAAGGAAGAGCCTTGCCTTACTCCGCGAGGGTGGACCTGTCCCCTCACCGGCTGCCATAGACACAATGACCACAGGCCTTCTGTGGGCCCCAGTCCTGGGTGTGGGGTCCAGGCGGGAGGCAGAGGGACTCTGGACCTTGGATTGTGGGGCTGAGGGAGGTGTGGCCTCATTGAGTGACAGCAGCAGGCCCTGCCTGGGAGCGGAGACGGGGCAGTGGCCTCCCTGGGGAGCCCCAGCCACACCCGGCTTTTCTACAGATGAACAGACCCAAGGAGAGGAGGGTCCCTGCCCCCCCATGGGTGACTTCTTTAGGGGGGCTCCCCCCTTCCTGGCAGCTGAACCAGTAACGGTGCGGTTGGGGGCACACAGCCCGGCCTGCCAGCCGAAGGGCCTGACTCCTCACCGTGAAGGGCTGGCGGCACCGGGGACCGAACTCTCTCCGTTCCCTCTGAGGCCTCGGCCCTCTGGTTTGAGCTGCTGAGGGTTAGGTGCTGCCCCCTAGAACCTGTGGGACCAGCACCCCCTGCCTCCTTTGTGGTCATGAATCTGGAATTGAACCAGATGGGGGGCACCCTCCCTCACCCAGTCTGCCAGCGGCTTCTGATCTTGGTGCTCACACACCCCTCCCCTGCTCTATAGAGGGGCACAGGCGCAGCCTCCGTACTTGGGGCCACAGCACCCTCCCCGCACCCCCACAGCCTGGCTGAGGCCGGGGGAAGCCAGCTGGTCCTGGCTTTACTGCTCCGGGCCCCAGCGCCTCCTTCCCCTCTGGACACAGCACAGGGGCATCTACCTCCCCACTGACGTGAAGAGCAGCTCGCAGTGCAGCCGCAGCTAAGCCGGGTCCCCTGCCCTCCCTCCACAGCCCCTACAGGCCCGCAGGGAACCCCGGGCCCCCAGGGTGAGGGTGCTGTAGGGCAGGGTCGGGGGCGCTGACTTCTCAGGGGCTTGGCGTGGGCTGTGGCTTCCTGTGCGTCTGCACCTGGGCACCATGGCGGCGTCAGGGCCGTGCCCAGGTCTCCCAGGCGCTTGCAAACCTCAAAACCAAACCATGTGCCTTAGGACCCTCATCTCAGCGGCTCCACAGGCAAGGGGGGGCCTAGGGCCCAGGGGCGGAGGCCCAGGTCCCGGATCCTGCCCAGAGCTGCTCGCGACCGGAACTGGAACCCAGGACACGGCACAATCTCTTTGATGAGTCGTGTTTTCTGGGCAAACGATGGAAACAGCTCCCTTAAAACACACACACATTTTCATATGAAGTTTCGAAGAGCACAGAGGTCCCAGGTACCCCTCACGGAGTTTCCCGTGACACTGGTAGCCTCAGGGGTTCCAGGACGCCACCACCCCAGGACACGTGCACTTCCCACCCATGTGCCTCCCTCTGTCCACTCTGTTCTGGGAGCTGGATGGTCCCATCACCACACAGATCTTCGTGCCTTTATCTCTCACCCCAGACAACAGCTAATGAAACGACTGCGTTGGAAACATGGCCAGACTCTTGATTTTTTTTGCACACGAGGTGGCGGGGGAGTCGCAGTAAACACGTGCTGCGGTTGGCCCAGCCCGGCCTGGAGAGCAGTGTGGGCCCAGCATGTGTGGGGGGAACAGCACCAGGAGTCCATCAGCCGGACCTGCCCTGGGCCAGCTAGGAGCCCCTTCTGCTTGCTCCGCCCAGCTCCCTACCAGGCTGCGGGTGGGGCGGGCTTGCAACAACCTAGTGGGCCGGCACCTGCGCCTTGAACGAGCTCCAGGCTGGGGCCCTGGTCCTCAGGCCGAGGCTGGTGACCGCGCCCTCCTGCACCTGCATCCTCCAGGAGCCAGCGCTTCCCTGGAAGCCGGTTGGGCAGGGAGGGATGCTGGGGCGTCGCCGGCACCACCCGCACAGCTGCGTGCGGGATGAGACCTGCAGGGGCCTGAGCGGCGGCCCCTAGAAGAGAGGGGATGGGAAGGCGGCAGGAGCGCCCTGGGGCAGCTCCAACCAGTGAGGGGCCGAGCTGGCCCCGCACGCGGCGGGCACCGTGCAGGCACCCAGGCAGGGCTGCCCGGAGCAACGGCGGGCCCTGGGCTGAGCGGGTCCCGAGAGCAGCGGGCGGTTCTGCTACGAGTGGAAGAGCGCGCCCCCATGACCAGCCGGTCCGAGGGGCGGGAACCCCGCGGCGGGTCGCCCTGGCGGTGACGGCTCCATCCAGGTGGCTGCACCGCCCCGGCCCCGCGCCACGGTGGCGGAGCGGCCGGCCGCTCTTCACTGACCGCAGGACTTGGGTGCACACGGGCTCCGCTACGGGGAAAACCGGACAACGCGCGCCCGGCCGGACGCTGACGGCTCGGCCCGCCTCCCAGCCGAGGCCACGCCCACACCCAGGCGAGAGGTGCGCAGGCGCAGAACAGCGCCAGCGTCGCGGGTGTGACGTCACATCGAGGCGCCGGAGTAAACAGACGCAGGTGTCCGGAAACGTCAACCCGAAGTCGGGCGCACGCGCAGTGGGGTTACGAGGGCGCGGCGCACGCGCATTGGCGGCGGGCGCGATGGGCGGGGTGTTGCCCGAGCTGCGATGGCTGCCCGCGGGTGTCCCGGGATCAGAGCCGCCGGCCCCCCGCACAGCCCGGCCTCCTGACGCCGCCCGCGGGCGGGGTCCCCCGGGCCGCCTCCGCCGCCGTCATGTATCCGCCCGCGCCGCCCGCACCGCGGCGGGACTTCATCTCCGTGACGCTGAGCCTTGACCAGCGCGACGACGGCAGCAAAACCCGGCGGCGCCGCTCGTGCTGGCGGGTGAGGACGCCCCGCGACCCCGTGGTCTCCGCCCCGCGCGCCGCCTCGGGCTGGAGGTGCAGGCGCTGGCCCTGGAGGGGGCGCGGGTCCCGGCTGCACTGTCCCCGGGCCGAGCTCCGCGGCCTGGGCGGGGGAGGGCGCCGAACGGGGCGGCCGCACCCCCAGCGGGTTCCCAGCGGAAACCTGAGGGTCCCGGATGCGCGCTCCTGCGGGGCCGGGAGCAGGAGCGCGGCCTCGTTAAGCCCCGGTGCGTCCCCGGCGGCCGCGGGGCGTCCACACGCCGCATCTGGGCAGGTCCGCGGGGCCGGAGCCCTGCACACGCCTTGCGGGGTCTCCCCGCGGCCCATGTGCGGACACAAGTGCACTCGACGTCCGTTTCCCGCCCCGTCTCACCTGCCCCGGTGCCTTCTGCCCCGGCATCCGGGCCCAGCCGGTCACCCCCGCGAGGGCGCCGCCCCCGTCCCGCAGCGATGGAACCTCTGCGGCGGGACCTCCTGAGCTCCTCCCCGTCCGCCCCGAGGCTGTCCCCGTGGGAGAGGCCCCGCGGCGTGAGTCCCAGTAAAGGTGCTCCTCCGCCCCTGCCGCAGGCATGGAAGCAGCTGTCCCGGCTCCAGAGGAACGCGATCCTCTCCGCCCTGGCCTTCCTGCTGTGCTGCGGGCTCCTGTCCTACCTCAGCGCGGCCGACCCGTGGACAGGTACCTGCTCCGGGGGCGCCGGGCAGCGGAGGGCCGAGGCGGCTGCAGCTGAAACTGGCCAGGAGCCGCGAAGGGCGGGGAATGGGCACCCCCCAGGTTAAGAGGGGCGTGGCGTCCCCCGCCTCCTGGCTGGACACGGGCGCTGCTGCCAGTCCTCTGGCTGCTCCGGGGTCTGCCGTGGGCAGGTGTCTGCCCGCTGCCCTGCGGTGGAGGCTCGCGGTCACCCCCCCACCCCCGTGGTTCTCAGGACCCGCGCCGCCCTGTGTCCGGAAAGGACGAGAGGGCGGCCGGGAGCCGGGAGGGGCAGGGAGGGGTCCTCCCCACGTGCAGACACCCAGGCAGCGCAGTGGGGCTGTGGATGGGGAGGCGGGGACAGCCACGGGCTCGGAGGAGGTGCTCGCCCTCGGCTGTTCTTGAGCGCACAGGGGTCCTCGGTGAAGCAGCAGGAAGCGCCGTCTGGGTGTCCCCCACGGAGGCTCTGAGGTCCTCGGGGCCTGGGCGCTGGGCTGAGGAGGTTCTCTGGTTCAGCCCCGAACGGCAGGCCAGCGGAGGAGCAGAAGGGGAGGCCCGCACACCCACCCGTCTTGCCGGCTCCTCGGAAGGCAGATGCCGACCCGGGACAGGGCCCGCGGCTGCCGCCTCAGGTACCTGCCATGAGCCGGTCAGGCTGGCGCCGGCTCCGTGCCAGGGGCCTCGGGACAGGACGCAGGGCTCACACCGATGGCAAGGTTGCCTGTTCCCGCCATCTGACGGGTGTCTCACCCCCATGCTCCTCCGGGCGGGTGGGCGACCCCGGGGAAAGAGGAGCCGGGCCTTCCCTTCGACCTCGGCCGCACGCCTGCTGGTCCCGGGGCCTGGGTTTGGGGGTGAGCAGAGCAGACTGTCCTCTCCCTGGGCCTGGGCCAGGGCAGCCTCCCTGAGGACAGGACCCCAAGCAGCACTGGGAGGCTGAGGGCCTGCCTCTGGGGAGAGTTGAGAGCAGGTCGGGGGCTGAGACCCAGCAGGGCCTGGACGCGGAAGGGGCCAGCCAGGGCTTAGCCCTCACCCAGGGCCCCAGCCGTGTGCAGTCTCCACCCAGGTCGGTCAGGGGCAGAAGATGGGGTGAAAGGCCCCTCAGTCGGCGGGTCACTGTGAGGAGGAAGAGCCCAGCGTGTGCACAGCCTGGGGGTCGGGTCTGATGGGAGAGACCCCGGTGGACGGAATGGCAGCCGGTGGGCAGGGAGCTCCTCTCACTGTGGCCTTCCCTGTGACGTTCGTCCAGAAGCCTCAAAGGCACGTGCGGCGGGGCCCCCCCAACCTGCAGATCAGAGCGCCCCACAGAGACGCGGGGGACAGGCGGCAGGAGGACGGCCGGAGGGACGAGGCGGCGGACGAGGCTCGCCAGGGAGAAGGCCCGCCGGGGACGGTCGTCAGGTACCCGGAGCCGCGGGGAGGGCCGGGCGGGGGCCGCCTGTGGCGTCTCTTCTGGAAAAGGAGCCAAAAGGGAACAGCACCTGGCAGACCTGTGCCTTCCCTTTGAAGGGACAACTCGTGCCCATCCTGCAGGGGGCCCGGTGTGGGGGAGGGGACTGCGCCCCATCTCGCCCCTCCTCGCCGGCCCTGCCCTGGGCTGCTGACGCTCCTCTCCCTGCAGCTGGCGGGGAGCAGTGATTGAGCCGGAGCCACGCACCCAGGCGCCTTCCAGGAAGGCAGAGGCCCCTGCCCGGCCCTCTCTGCAGGCCCCCAGGATTCAGAACCAACGAGGTGAGGCCCCCTGCGCCCTCTTGGGCCCCACCTGGGCATCCTGCTGGCGAGGGCACGTGGACACAGATGCGTCCCTGGCGAGGGCAGAGTGCCAGCCATCCCCGTGGGGCCGCAGCACGCAGGGCACCCACTCCTCAGAGCTTAGGCAGCGACGCGTGGCTTTCCTGTTTTCTTAACGTGTTTTATGGAGAGAAAAGAGAGGGAGAGAGAGAGGTGGAACCATAATTGACGAGAGAATCATTGATCGGCTGCCTCCTGCACAGCCCCTGCTGGGGATTGAGTCCACAATCTGGGCAGGTGTCTTGACCGGGAATCAAACCGATGCTCAGCCACTGAGCCACACCGGCCAGGCAGCAAGGGGCCTTTTGAGGCCGGTGCCCCATGTCCAGGCTGAGGCAACGGGAATGCGTGTGGGAGGCTTGCTTTCCCGCCCGTGGCAGCTCCCAGGGCTGAGAGATGTGGGCAGCCGCGTGGGTGCCTGCATTCAGGCACCGTGGCTGGGGGCCTCCTGGGTGCCGGCACTTCTGGGGAAGGACGCAGGAGCCCAGAGCTGGGCTGGCGGCCAGGCCTGTCGGGGACTCTGATCGTGTGGCCTGAGGGCAGAGCTGTGGGCCTCTGCCCCACAGAGCGGACACGTGGTGTGAAGCCAGTGACACTCGGACCTCACGCGTCTCCTCTTGGAAGACGCCAGGTGCGGGGTCGTGAGAGGCGGGTGGTCGGGTCCTCGTTCCAACACCCGTCAGGGTGGACGTTTCCGCGCCCACGTTGCCAGCGCAGCCAGTGTGACTGGTCTGCAGCCTGAAATGCTCTGCTCGCCGGGGCTCCCTGTGGCCCGGCAGGTGGACGGGACAGGCCTGGTGGACATGAGTCCGAGCTGCCTTGTGAGGCCCCAGCGCCTCTCCACCTCCACAGCCCTGCCCAGCTCTGAGGGTCTCACTCTGGGGCCGTCCCCCGACCTTCCTGCTGCCCGCTGTGGCCCTGGACAGTGCTCCCCGGCTCCTCAGCCTCCCTGCTTGGGGCCCCAGAGGGACTGTCCCCCTGACCAGGTCCTGTCCCCGACCGCCTCCCCCACAGCCTCCCCTAACGAGCGCCAGCAGGCCGTCGTGGACGCCTTCCGCCACGCCTGGGCCGGGTACCGCGCGTTTGCCTGGGGCCACGACGAGCTGAAGCCGGTGTCCAAGTCCTTCAGCGAGTGGTTCGGCCTCGGCCTCACGCTGGTCGACTCCCTAGACACCATGTGGATCCTGGGTCTGAAGAAAGGTACCCGTCCCCCAGCTCCCGCCGAGCGCCCGCATGTGACGGTGGGCAAGTGGGCGCGCATGCCCGGAGGTCCGCCTGCCGTGTCCGCCAACGTGCCTCCTTCCCTGGGGGCCAGGAGCGGGCGTGCTGGTTGTGGGGACTCTGTCACCTCCCATCCAGGCGTCCCGGGGGCACTCAGGGCAGCGAGAGGCCCCTGCCGAGAGCCAGGTGGACCCTGGTGGGCGCCCAGCGGCCTTCCCGCCGGGGTTCCTGCTGCAGCTGGGAGGCCCGAGTGGGAGGTGGCACGTGGTCTGATGTAGCTGCCAGCACCCGGAACCGTCCTCAATGTCCACCTTGTGTCGCAGCTGGGGGCAAACTGGGACTAGGCGTCATCGGTTATTTCTAAACCGACGTTGGCTGAGAAGGCTGGAGGCCGCCGCTGAGCCACCCCATGTCCTTGTGCCATGGCCTCTGACGCCGACCGCTTGTGCTCACGGCTGAGGTGGCTCCCCGGTCGCACCTGGCCGGTCAGCTCGGACCCGAAGACTCGGGTTCCTGCCTTTGCACCCTCAGCAGAAAGGTGGACAGGAGCACACGTGTCGCCTGGGTGGGAGGCCTGAGGGCAGTGCTGGGCCCGCCAGCGTGTCCTGTGCCCTCTCCCTCTCCCGTTCCCCTAGAATTCGGAGAAGCCCGGAGGTGGGTGTCCGAGAAGCTGCAGTTTCAGAAGGACGTGGACGTGAACCTGTTTGAGAGCACCATCCGCATTCTGGGGGGCCTGCTCAGTGCCTACCACCTGACGGGGGACGCGCTCTTCCTGCAGAAAGCCGTGCGTGCCCGCCGGGGCCCGTCTCCTCTCTCCGGGGGCTCTGGGCGGGGCTGTTCCACCCCCTTCCCTCCCGCCCACTCGTCTGTCTTGGCAGGAGCTGACCCGAGTGCATGCCCGTCCGCTGCAGCCACAGGGACACGCTGGGCTCGGAGCCAGCGCCTTGGCTGCGTGGAGGGCGAGCTCCCGAGGGTGGGAGCGGGTGGCGGTCCGCGCTGTGGGGGGGACGCCCTCTCTGAGCGCCAGCACTGACCTCGCTGTGTGTGCCTCAGGAAGACTTTGGGAACCGGCTGATGCCGGCGTTCCGCACGCCCTCCAAGATCCCGTACTCCGACGTGAACATCGGCACCGGCGTGGCCCACCCGCCCTGGTGGACGTCCGACAGCACGGTGGCCGAGGTGACGAGCATCCAGCTGGAGTTCCGCGAGCTCTCTCGTCTCACGGGCGTCAAGAAATTCCAGGTAAGGCCTGGTGTCTGGCAGAGCCCCTGGCTCGCTGCAGCGGGTGCCGACAGTGGGGCACCGGTCCCGGGCCGCCAGCCCCTGCCTCTCTTCACGCCTCAGGCACGTCCCTGCAGGGCCCCCCCCCGCCCAGAGGACAGGCCAGCCCCAAGGCGGCCATGCCTGCAGACAAGCAGGGCGCTGTGAGGGTGGGCCGGCCGGTCAATGGCCAAGGAGCAGCGTCCAGGACACAGGCCTTGCTGCCCGGGGCACGGATGGTCAGGGCGGAGGGCACCAAGCCCTCTGGCTGCCCGGCGCCCTCGCTCACCCCCTCCCCCGCCTGCCCAGGAGGCCGCGGAGGAGGTGACCCGGCACGTCCACTCCCTGTCGGGGAAGAAGGACGGGCTGGTGCCCATGTTCATCAACACGCACAGCGGCCTCTTCACCCACGGAGGCGTGTTCACGCTGGGCGCCCGGGCCGACAGCTACTACGAGTGCCTGCTGAAGCAGTGGATCCAGGGCCGGCGGCAGGACGCGCGGTGAGGCCGCTGTGCCGCCCCAGCCCTGGGCGCCCGTGGGACCAGTTCCTCTCAGCACAGCACGGGCCAGGGCAGGGCCTGGCCGCCCGAGCCGGTGCCGAGGGGGGTCTGGGTCGGGCTGCGGGCCCAGCTCCCTCCCTGAGGAGGGGCGGATGCAGCCCCCGAGTCCCCCCTGGAGAGAGGGCGCCAGGACACCTGGGCTCCCTCCGCGGTTCCACTTACCATGCAGCAGCCCTCGGTGTGGGGAACCCAGACACGGGGGGGGGGGGGGGGGGGGGCGGGAACGGGACTGGCGTGGCTGCCCCTCCCCCCGGGCTTCCCCATCAGGGAGCCGCCCTCCAGGGCTTGGGCAGGTGGGAAGGGACCACCCTGTTTGGGAAGTGGAAGGCACTGCCCTGCCCCACGGCTGACCCACCCCAGGCCCCACCCCCAGGCCAGCCTCAGCCCTTAGGGGTGAGCACCCCCGGGGCCTGCCCCTGGACGGGCCGTGCGCCCCCCGGACTGAGGCCGGGCCTGCTCCCAGGTTGCGGGACGACTACCTGGAGGCCGTGGAGGGGATCAGGAGGCACCTGCTGCGCAGATCGGAGCCCAGCAAGCTCACCTTCGTGGGGGAGCTCGCCCACGGCCGCTTCAGCGCCAAGATGGTGCGTGTGCTGCAGGCAGGGCCGGCCTCCCCGCCTCGGTGTCTGGACCCGAGTTAGGGCCAGGAGAGAGCAGGGAGGGGGTGGCCCAGGAGTGTGAGGGCCACAGGCAGACTGGCTGCCCGGCCTGGGCTGTGCCCACGGTGGGGGGAGGGGTGACCAGAGAGGGCCACAGGCACCTGACCCCCGGCAGCTGGGATCACTGTGGCTGGGGCCCAGGGAGAGGCCAGGTCGGGCTGCTGGGCCACGGGGGTCCTGCTCCTGGCGTGGAGGCCGAGGGCTCCTGGGACGGGGAGGCGGGCTCCGCGGTGGTGAGGAGGCCCTTCACTTGCAGGACCACCTGGTGTGCTTCCTGCCAGGGACGCTGGCCCTGGGCGCCCACTACGGGCTGCCCGCTGACCACATGGACCTGGCCCGGGCGCTCATGGAAACCTGCTACCAGATGAACAAGCAGATGGCGACGGGGCTGAGCCCCGAGATCGCGCACTTCAACCTGCACGCGCAGAAGGACCAGAAGGACGTGCAGGTCAAGGTGAGTGGGGCGGGGCCGGGCAGGGCGGGCGGCCCAGGGCCCTGTGTGGGCCTCACGCCGCCTGTGCCCCCAGCCGGCCGACAGGCACAACCTGCTGCGCCCCGAGACGGTGGAGAGCCTCTTCTACCTGTACCGCCTCACGGGGGACCGCACCTACCAGGACTGGGGCTGGGAGATCCTGCAGAGCTTCAACGCCTACACGCGGGTGAGCGCTGGGGGCCGGCCACGCCCACGCCCCTTCCCTGGCCCCTCCCCTCCCCAGCACAGAGGCCACGCCCTCCCCAGGGCCCTCGGTGCTGGGCGGAGCTGGGAGAGGCCTTAGCAAGGCCTCCGCGGGCTCTGGAGGCAGCATTCCCGTCAGTCACGGGGCAGCTGGAACCACCCGGGGCAGCCCGTCCCCGGGGGCCCTCAGTGACCCCATTCCAGGCCCTGCCGGGCCGTGCCGCCGCCCAGAGGAGGGAGCGGGCTGTGCCCACGCAGTGACCCTGCCTCGGCTCTTCCAGGTCCCCTCGGGCGGCTACTCCTCCATCAGCAACGTCCAGGACCCGCACAACCCACAGCCCAGGGACAAGATGGAGAGCTTCTTCCTGGGGGAGACGCTCAAGTACCTGTTCCTGCTCTTCTCTGACGACATGGAGCTGCTCAGCCTGGACTCCTACGTGTTCAACACCGAGGCCCACCCCCTGCCCATCTGGGCCCCCGCGTAGGCGGGTCCATGGGGCGCTGCCCTGGGGTCTCACTTCTGGTGTTGGAGGGGCCTGGCAGCAGGGCCCTGGCCCTGGATAGGCCCACCCTCCTTTGACCTTGGCCGTGTGGTGTCGGCCCAGCTGGACAGCAGGCCAGGAGGCAGCTGGGCCGGGCCATACCCGGGCTGTGAGGCGCTGGGTTGGCCGCGGGCAGCAGGTGTCTGCCCAGCTGTGGTTCCCTCGGGACATCATCGGGGACCAGGAGGGAGACCAGCGCTGTGCTCAGGGGTCCCGTCCACGGGCCGCCTCCTTCCTGAGGATCTCGGATCATGGCTCACATTCCTGAAACCTGGACATCCTGCCAGCCAGCGCACAGGCCTCGGGGGGCCCAGCCTCGGGGTCCCCAGGCCCACATGTTCAGGGCAACAGCGAGGGACCAGAGTGCAGCTTGGCCTCGGGGTCTGTCTGTGGCCCTGTCCGAGGTTGCGGGGTGTCTGTGGCCCCACTGACCGGGGCACCTGGCTGGCTGTGCTGTTTACGTGTTGGACTCAGGGATCCCACGGGGCGGCGGGCAGGTGTGCCCTGCGCCCGGCCTCCCGATGGGACGGACCTTCACTCGGGATAAAGTAGATCTGCTCCGCGCTGCTGTGTGTGTGTGTGCGCGCGCGCGCGGGCGCACCTGGCATGGGGTGGGCGGGGCATTGGGCTGGTCACCCTCCCCGTCCGCTGAGCTCAGGACCCGCTGGCACCTCTCACCCCAGGTGCTGCTTTCCCGGACATGGTCTTGAGGGGGCCCCTCCCCTCCCGCAGCTCCCACCTCAGGGCTGACGGTTCCATCCCCGGCCTTGCCTGGGTCCCTGACGGTTCGTTTCCACAGAGACCACCCCCGGCCTTGCCTGGGTCCCGGCCCCCAGGGCCCTCTCCGCCCTGTTCAGCTGGCAGCCCGTTGCCCTCAGCATCTTTAGGAAATGCCCTTCGCTCTGGAGCCAGGCCTCTCCGAGGAGACGCACCTCTGCCAAGGTCTGGGCTCCCAGGGGCCGGGGCCTGGGCCTTCGGACATGTACGCGTGCCCTTGACTCCCCGCAGGCCCAGGGCCCAGCCCGCCTCTCCGAGGTCGGAAAGCTGCAGGCCTGGCCCTGAAGTGCCCCCCCCCCCATGCAGGCCCATGGCTGAGGGTGGGCTCCTGCAGGCCCAGGGCCTCCAAAGATGGACGGGAGGGGGAAGGGGCGGGGCTCCTGGGGAGCACCCTTGGTGGTGGTGACATTGAAAACAGCAGAGAAGGGAGGTGGAGTCGCTGGGGTGGCCTCGGTGTTTGGTGTCACAGCTCAGCTGGCCCGTGAAAGCAGGCCCCCATCGCCCATAAACAGCAAACTTGGGGGTTCAGGACTGTTTTATTGTGACTGATGATGGGGAAGGTTGGGCATGCGTGCTCCACGTCCTGTCCCTCCCCCATGGGGCTTGGCGAGGCCCCTGCATTTGCCCAGCCCCCCCTCGAGCACGCCCACCCTGGAGTCCTCGCCGGTCCTAGTGGGGGGAGCGCCCCTCGGCCTTGGAGACTCCGTGCTGCGCCCGCCTGGCCTCCTCCACCCACTGGCCGATGAGCGTGGCCTCCAGCTGGCGTGCCTCGCGGACGGACGGGGGGTCTGCCGGGTGCGATCCCCTGAGGAGCAGGTCGGGGCGGGGTCAGCAGCCCGGCCAGGTCCAGCCGGGGCCGGGCAGGCCAGCACCCTCCCTCCTGGCGGCCGTACCTGAGGTCCAGGTGATGCGCTCCCCCTCGGATGGTGATGGCCAGGACGGAGGCACTCAGGTTCCTCTGGATCTGTCAGTCAGACACCCGTCAGGTGTGCGGGGGGGAGGGGGCTCCGGCAGCCAGCCCCCAGCCCCCAGCCCCCAGCCCTGCACAGGCTGCACGTGCCAGCTGGGGGTGCAGCTAGAGCAGTAACCAGAGGAGGCTGTGCAGCCTCGACTGGCCTCCTTGGAGAGGAGAGGTGACCTATCAACCAGGAGGGTGAGGAGGTGCAGACCGGGTGTGGGTGTGGCCCAGGCCCAGGTTCCTTGGAAGCTCGCAGCCCCATGGGGAGCCCCACAGGGACTCACCCCGCCCCCTGCCCAGGGGTCCAGGTCACCGTTGGAGAAGATGATGTTGCTGGCGGCTCTGAGGTCTGGAAGGGACAGAGTAGGTTGGGGGGACCAGGTGGGGCCCCGAGTTCAGTGAGCTGTGGGGCAGGCAGCTCAGACCCCAGCTCAGCTGCCCCCCAGCCCGAGCCTCACCGCCCCCCCCGAAGTTGGTGTGCAGCCAGTCCCTCCGGGGCCACACGCCCCAGGTGTCCAGGCAATACTGCTGGCGGAGCTGCTCCGTGAAGGGCAGCGCAGGGAAGAGGTCCGTCTGGTTGTTGCTGGAGAAGGTCAGGCTCATCTCCGTGCAGGCCTGTGGGCAGCCTCACTCAGCACCCACCCCCGCGGTCCCGGCCCCCCACCCCGCGGTCCCGGGCCCCCACCCCGCGGTCCCAGGGGGCCCCCCCACCCCGTGGTCCCAGCCCCCCTCCCCACAGTCCCTGGCCCCCCACCCCTCAGTCCCATGCCCCCCCATACCTGGTAGTCCCAGGCCTTGGCGTCGGAGCCCAAGCCGCAGCCGGTGGGGTCTGCGCAGGCCTGGTACTGCAGGTAGATGTCGTAGCAGGGCTCCGTGCCGGAGGAGTTGTACACCAGCCCTGGGGAGAGGGTGCTGAGCCGGTGCCTGGACACCCCCCCCACCTGCCCGCTCAGGACCCTGGGGTCTTGTGTGCCCAGGAGGGCACACCCCGAGTCTGCACCAGCAGTGCCTGCCCTCCCGGCCGAGACCTCCCACAGCCCCTGGGGTAGTGGCCCCAGGCTGGGCCATGGGGGAGGTGGGGGTGGTGGGGTATCCTGGGCCCCGAGGTCCCTGGGATCCCCACACCAACACTGGGGCCCCCTCTCGGCACCAGGCCCAGGGCCCAGGGCGGACCCACCTGCCAGCGCCCGGAGGCCTGCAATCCTCTGGCTCTCACTCAGCAGCCGGTCGCAGGCCACCTGGGGGGCAGCGGGGCGCCTCAGCCGGAGATCCCCAAGACCTGCACCCCTCCCGCTCGCCCTGCCCTGCCCCCAGGCTGTGAGGGGTGGGGGCCCTCGTGTGGTTGGCATCAACCATCCTGGGAAGCTGGCCGGGACCCATGGGGGGGGGGGCGATGGGGGGAAGTCCTTGCCTTGACAGGGTTGGCGGGCAGGGGCCCCAGGAAGTCGGTGGGGTACGGATAGTCCATCATGGCCAGCATGGTGAAGGCGTTCCGGGCGAACCCAAAGAGCTGGGCCAGGTCCTTCCCGCTCGAGAGCGGCTGGCAGGTGCCGAACGCCCGGCTGACCGTGTCATGTGCTGCAGGGAGGGCAGGCCTTTGGGGGCTGCTGGCCAGGAGGGGGGTGCTGCTGGGGGGTTGCAGGAGGTGGGTGGGCCGCGAAGGGGTGCAGGCAGGGCAGGCCTTTGGGGGCTGCTGGGGGACAGGGTGCTGCTGGCCGGGAGGGGGAATACAGACAGGAGTGGGGGGGGTTGGGGGGTAAGGCAGGCCTTTGGGGGCTGCTGGCCAGTGGGGGGGGGGGGGCGGCCTCCTCACCTCCCTGTAGGAACAAGTCCTTGATCTGCTGGAAGGCGTCCCGCACGCCCTGGGCACACTTGGGACTCTGGCCCTCAAAGTCCTGGAGGAAGGACAGGTGGCTGCAGCCGGGCTGCTGCGGGACCCCAGCCCCAGCCCCCCTGGAACCCCAGCCCCCGCCCCCCTCACCCCCACTCACCGCTGAGACGTCCCGGAAGAACTGGTAGGCGTCGCCAAGGCCCGCCACGGACACAACGGGCGCACTGGCCGCCAGCGCCCCCGCCACCAGGTAGGGGTACTTTATCCTCATGTAGGCGGCGAGCATCCCCCCGTAGCTGGTCGGGACGCAAGATCCAGGCTGGGGCCCCACACTCAGCCCCTGCCGCCCGGGGCGCCTCCCAGCCCCTCCCCTCTGCTCCCCCGCCCCGGCCCGGAAGGACCTGGGACGTCTAAGGCCCTTGGGTCCCGGGAGAGAACGGGGCGGCGAGGACCCACCTCCCGCCGAAGGCAATGGCGGGGACGTCCTGGGCCCCGAGGTCCCGGCGCAGCGCCTGCAGCAGCCGCGCGAAGTCGGCCAGCGCCTGCTCCACCGTCAGCAGCTCCGTGCGCCCGCGCTGCGTGGACCGCTCCCCGAACGGGAGCGACTTCCCGTAGTACCGCTGCGGGCGGGGGCGGGACAGTGACCCGCCGAGGCCCCCCGCCCCCGCCCCCGGCCCGCCGTGGCCACCCGCCCGGGGCTGCCAGGGCCCGGCCCGGGACCCACGTGCCCAGCACCCACGTGCTCCGCGAAGACCACCAGCGCCGCTTGCTGCGCCGCCAGCTCCAGGATGAAGCCCGAGTTGTTGGCGAAGGACCACACGTCGCCCTCGTTGCCCGTGTAGAGGAACAGGGGGCCCTCGCCCCGCTTCCAGAACCGGTCTGCGGGGTGAGCGGGAGGGTGAGCCGGAGCCGGGGCCGCCGGGGCGGGGGCGGGGGCGGGGGGGGGGTCCCCGCAACTCACCCGACACCAGGAAGCGCTGCGGGAAGGTCCGGTTGCCGAACCTCTCGAAGTTGAAATGGTCCAGCAGCTGCTCGAAGTAGCGCTCCCGGAAGCCGGGGTCCGGGGCGCGGGGGGCCGCAGGGGGTCCCCGCCGCCCCGCCGCCCCCAAGCCGGGCCGCGCCAGCGCCAGCAGCAGGGCCAGGGCCGCGGGCAGCGCCAGGGGACACCGGGAGCCCATGTCGGCGGCGCGGGCACCGCACGGGCGGTCACATGACCGGCAGGCACCTTACGTGACCGGCGGGCGGGGCTGGCCGTCCTCCCGCTTCCGCTGTCCCCGCGTCACCATGGAGACGGGCGCGGCCGCCGGAGGCTCGGGCTGGGCGCGGGGACTGGGCCGTGCGCGGCGGCTGCTGGGATCCGGCCTGTGCCCCGCGCCCCGCTCCCCGCCGGTCACCGAGGGGTCCTGCTCGTGCCAGGCGTCGGCGGGAGGAGTGACCAGTCCCCCCGAACCGGCCTCGGCCACGCGGAGGTGTCCTGGGCCCGGTCCCTGCAGACAGGCCTGGGGACGGGCGGCGGGGATGAGGCTGCCAAGGGGGAGGGAGCCCTGGACCGTGGGGGTGGGGTGCCCATGCCGCGGGCAGCTGCCCTGGGAAGGAGCTGGTCCAGGGGCAGCAGGGGCCAGGCCGGGCAGGGGTGGGGCCGGGCAGGGGTGGGGCCGGGCAGGGGTGGGGCAGCCAGAACGTCACTGCTGAAAGCCTGGGGGGCGGACTAGCCTGAGGACAGAGAGGCCCCTCCCGCTGCCCAGCGCCCAGTCCAGGGCCTGGGTGAGGGCCAGAACCGCAGAGCTCCCACCCCCAGTTGCAGAGGGGAGGGGCGACACCCCCTCCCCAGGCTGCCCCTGGCCAGCGTGACCCCGGCTCTGCCCAGCCCGGGCGGCCTGGTGCGGGGACAGGGCTGGGTGCTGGGGGCTGGCCACGGGGTGGGCCACTGTCCGGCTGTTCCAATCCAAGGCCGTCACTGAGGCAACGGCTTGATGACAATGACGCCCACATCACACCAGCCACGGGCGTGGCCCTCCCCTGGCCCCCCGCCCCCCGGGGCCCCCAGTCCCTGTCCGGCGGCCCCGTCTCCATGTCCTCCTGCTCCCCCTGCCCCTGTGTCCCCATGTCCCTCTGTCCCTGTGTCTCCGTCCCCGTGTCCTCGTGCTCCCCTTACCCCCCGTGCCCCCGGGGCCCCGTCCCTGGGTGCCCGTCACTCTGCTCTTTCCCCTGTGTCTCCATGACCCCGTGCCCCTGCTCCTGTGTCTCGGTCCCCGTGCCCCCGGGCGCCCCATGTACCCCGTGTCACGTCCCCGTCCCCGTGTGCCAGCCCCCTTGCCCCCGGCCCTGCGTCCCCGTGTCCCTGTGCCGTTACCCCTGTGTCCCTGTCGCCACGTCCCTGGCCCTGTGCCCCTGCCCCCCCGTCCCCGTGTCCCCGTGCCCCCTGCCCCGCGTCCCCGTGCCCCCCTCCTCACGTCTCTGTGTCTCCAAGATCCAGTGTCCCCGCATCCCCGTGTCCATGTTCCTGTGTCCCCGCGGCTGCGCCCAGGGCTGCCTGTCCTGCGTGAAGTAGGCAGCCGCCCGCTCGGGGCCCGAGGCCTCGGCAGAGGGGGGGCCTGGCAGAGACGAGGACGCGCAGCCTCCACCCCGGACGGCAGCCCCTTCACTGCTCCTGCTCCTGCTCCAGCTCCAGCCCCCCTCAGCGCAGGCACCGGCCCGCAGCTCCCCGCGGGCGCCCCAGCAGCTCTCCATCCAGGGGTCACCCGGAAGGAGTGTCCTGGTCCCTCTCGGACGGTCCTGCCCCACGTGGTAGCCCTGCACGGGGGGGGGGGTGCATCTGGGGGTCCACAGCCTCCCCTCAAGCCTCCCCTCAAAGCCTGGGGCCTAATTCCCTCCACAGCTCGCAGATTTGGGAGCCGGACCTGGACCCCAGCACACCTGCTCTGTCCTTTTAGACCTCCAGGCGGCAGCAACGGAGGGTAAGGAGGGGGGGACCCCACCCACCCGGTTCCCCTTGTAAAGCGTTACCTTAAGCTGGCCCTCCTCATCCCTTTCCAAAGCGAGGTCATCGGCCCAGACGACCTGGCCGCTGTCTGACACCTTCGCAGGGCCGCATCCGTGGTCCACCCGTGTCTGTAGTCCGGCCACATCCATGGTCCGCCCGTGTCCGTGGTCCGCTGTGTCTGTGGTCCGCTGTGTCTGTGGTCCGCCCGCGCTGCCCACCTCACGGGCGGGGTATGGGTGTCTGCCTTGTTTCACAGCATCACGTCTTCAAGGTCCACGTGTGTCTTAGCGTGTGTCAGAACATCCCTCCTTTTATTTTTTAAAATATATTTTATTGATTTTTTACAGAGAGGAAGGGAGAGGGATAGAGAGTTAGAAACATCGATGAGAGAGAAACATCCATCAGCTGCCTCCTGCACACCCCCCACTGGGGATGTGCCCGCAACCAAGGTACATGCCCTTGACCGGAATCGAACCTGGGACCCTTCAGTCCGCAAGCCGACGCTCTATCCACTGAGCAACACCGGTTAGGGCGCGTCCCTCTAAAAAAATTTTTAAAAAAAATTAATTTCAGAAAGGAAGGGAGAGGGAGAGAGAAACCAAAGATGAGCCCTGGCCGGTGTGTCTCAGTGGATAGAGCGTCAGCCTGTGGACCAAAGGGTCCTGGGTTCGATTCCGGTCAAGGCCACGCACCGCGGTTGCAGGCTCCTCCCTGACCCAGGCCCTGGTCGGGGCGCGTGCAGGAGACAACCAGTCGGTGTGTTTCCCTCTGTCTTTCCCTCTCTCTCCGGCCTCTCTAACAACCAATGGGAAATATCCTCGGGTGCGATTAACAACAACAAGGATGAGAGCGAATCATGGGCCGGCTGCCTCCGGCGCGCCCCACACTGGGGATGCAGCCTGCAACCCGGGCACGTGCGGGACCGGGCGTGGAACTGTGACTGGTTCACAGGCTGCCGCGCAGCCACCCTGGCCTGGCTATCGAGGTGCTCGCCCGTTTCTGAATCGGGACCCGGGTCCCCACGTGGGCCCTGTGCGCTCAGCTCGCACCCGCTGGGCCGCAGTGGCCGCGGTCCCGGGCGTGTTGCGTGGTTCGTGCGGCGATGCGCCCCGGGGGGAAGGTCCCTGTGTTGTTGCTCGTTGCTGAGTTTCAGGAGCGTTTCCAGCACGTCCTGCTGCGGATCCTGGTGCGACGAGCGGCCGGGACGTCCTCCCATCCATCCCGGGGGTCCTCCTTCCTCCCAGAGGCTATGCCCGGTGCCCGGAGGCTCCTGTTGCCATGACACCCAGCGTGCCCGCTCTCCCTTTGCTGCTGGTGCTCCAGGTTCCTCTGAGAACCCGGCGTGGCTCCAGGCGGCGGCGCCAGACGCTGTCTCCCTTCTTCTTTCCCAGAAGAGACGCCTCAGGCAGGCTCCGCCCAGCGCTCACTGCAGCTCCTGGGACCTGATGACCAACCGACCGACCGACCGACCTGGCGGGCTTGTCCCTGAGGAGCCTCGTCCACCGCCTCGTCCCTCCTCCTGCCGCCTGTCCCCGCGTCTGTGTGGGGCGCTCTGATCTGCAGGTTCAGGGGTCCCTAGCCTCCCAGTGCTGCTCGGGGTCCTGTCCTCAGGGAGGCTGCCCAGGCCCAGGCCCAGGGAGAGGACAGTCTGCTCTGCTCACCCCCAAACCCAGGCCCCGGGACCAGCAGGCGCGCAGCGGAGGTCAAAGGGAAGGCCCGCCACTGCCTTCCCCGGGGTCGCCCACCCACCCGGAGGAGCATGGGGGTGAGACGCCCGTCAGACGGCGGGAACAGACAACCTCGCCATCGGTGTGAGCCCTGCATCCTGTCCCGAGGCCCCTGGCACGGAGCCGGCGCCAGCCTGACCGGCTCATGGCAGGTACCTGAGGCGGCAGCCGCGGGCCCTGTCCCGGGTCGGCATCTGCCTTCCGAGGAGCCGGCAAGACGGGCGGGTGTGCGGGCCTCCCCTTCTGCTCCTCCGCTGGCCTGCCGTTCGGGGCTGAACCAGAGAACCTCCTCAGCCCAGCGCCCAGGCCCCGAGGACCTCAGAGCCTCCGTGGGGGACACCCAGACGGCGCTTCCTGCTGCTTCACCGAGGACCCCTGTGCGCTCAAGAACAGCCGAGGGCGAGCACCTCCTCCGAGCCCGTGGCTGTCCGTCCGCCTCCCCACCCACAGCCCCACTGCGCTGCCTGGGTGTCTGCACGTGGGGAGGACCCCTCCCTGCCCCTCCCGGCTCCCGGCCGCCCTCTCGTCCTTTCCGGACACAGGGCAGCGCGGGTCCTGAGAACCACGGGGGTGGGGGGTGACCGCGAGCCTCCACCGCAGGGCAGCGGGCGGACACCTGCCCACGGCAGACCCCGGAGCAGCCAGAGGACTGGCAGCAACGCCCGTGTCCAGCCAGGAGGCGGGGGACGCCACGCCCCTCTTAACCTGGGGGGTGCCCATTCCCCGCCCTTCGCGGCTCCTGGCCAGTTTCAGCTGCAGCCGCCTCGGCCCTCCGCTGCCCCGGCGCCCCCGGAGCAGGTACCTGTCCACGGGTCGGCCGCGCTGAGGTAGGACAGGAGCCCGCAGCACAGCAGGAAGGCCAGGGCGGAGAGGATCGCGTTCCTCTGGAGCCGGGACAGCTGCTTCCATGCCTGCGGCAGGGGCGGAGGAGCACCTTTACTGGGACTCACACAAGTGCCCCGCCCCGCAGGAGAGCTCGCCCAGAACCTCCCGGGTCTCAGAAGCACCGGCCGACGGTTTTTCCAAATTCCGCCGTCAGGCCGAGGCCAGACAAAGCGAAGCCACGGGACAGGGCGTGGCGGGTGACACTGAGGGTCCCGCTGCGGGATTTTGTGGATTAAACTCTCGTGTGTGCTCGCAGCTGCGTGCCGCTGGGTCCGGTGTGACTTCCTTCCGTCCGGCCACGGCCGCTGGGCCTGGACCTGACGGTGGCTCAGCCGGCCGGCGCCCTGGCTGATTGTAACAGGCAATTGTCAGAAATAAAACGATGGTTACCCTTTGTCGTAGGTCTTGAAGCCAAGGCCCTAGATTTGAGCTCAGGCAGCGAAAACAGGTCCCAGCGCGTCGCTGGTCTGTGGGAGAGGAGCGGGCTTCCTCCCCTCACTCCACTCCCCTTTAAAGCCTGCACACATTTCACTGATCTCAGAGAGGAGGGGGGCGGGGGAGGGAGGGAAACGTCAACGATGAGAGAGAATCACGGGTCAGCGGCCTCCTGCACGTCCCCTCCTAGGGGTCAAGGTGCAACCCGGGCCTGAGCCCCGACCCGGAATGGAGCCCTGACCTGGTTCCGAGGCCGTGGCTCACCCACTGGCCGCTTTGTCCTCTGAGCACGTGAGGCGCACGCAGTGGTCAGAGGCCCACATTTGTTGGCCAGATGAGCCGGGCCTAACGCTTCCGCTGCTGCAGCCCCAGCCCTTAGGGCCGCGCCCGGCACACAGTAGGTGCTCAGGAAATGTCGGTGGCGTGAATGAAAGGTGGCGGGTCTTGCCCCCGTGGGATGTGTGGGGACCCTGTGAAGCTGGGAAAATGGCCGCCCGGGAAAAGGGGAGTTGGAAAGGCGGCGACGGAGGGACCCCGTGGTGGGGCAGGCAGTGGCGTGCGGACAGGGTGTGCGTGGACGTCAGCACGAGGGCAGGGGAGACAGCACCGCTGGGGTCTGCAGCTGCTCTGGGTCGGGAGGCCCTCGGGTCCCCCCAGATCAGGGAACAGAGACCCCATCAGGCCTGCTGCAGCCAGCCACCCCCCAACCCCCTTTGGAGTGGGCCCTCGCAGCAGGGGGCTCGGCCGTGGGGAAGGTGTCTCAGCCTCGTTCCTGCTCATCTGCTCGGCCCGACCTCTCGGCAGAAGTGTGTCTCCCGGCGGCTCATGAGCCCCGTCCCCAGGGACTCACCCCCCCCCCCCCACAGAGGAGGCAGAAGTGGGTTCTTGTCCCAGGTTCCGAACTGGCTAAAATCCTGGGGAAGAACTTGAGTGGTCGGCCTGGGTCATGTGACAATCCCTCAGCCAATGGGCTGAGGCCAAGGAGGAGCTGTGTTGATGATTGACAGCCCTTCCTGGAGCCCTGGTGGTTGGAGTGAGGGAGGGGCGGGAGCAGGTCCCTCCGCGTGCTGTTGGGCAGAATGAGCCAGCACTGGGGTGGCCGTGCACCCCAAGACCACCTTCCCATGGGGAGCCCTGGGGCAGAGGCCACACCCCAGGTCTCCTTGGGCCTCCCCACAGAATCTGCTTCCCCAGCATTCAGAGGGGTCCCTGTCTCAGCCAGTTCCTCTGTCACAGCAGGGCAGCCAGTCAAAGGTCTTCTCCAGCCCTGGCCAGTGTGCTCACTGGTTAGAGCGTCGGCCTGCAGACTGAAGGGTCCCAGGTTCGATTCCCGGTCAGGGCACATGCCCAGGTTGCAGGCTTGGTCCCCAGTGTGGGGCGTGCAGGAGGCAGCTGATCAATGGTTCTCATCATTGATGTTCCCACCTCTCTATCCCTCTCTCTTCCTCTCTGAAATCAATTAAAATATACATATATATATATTTTAAAGGCTTTCTCTAGTTCACCCCAAGCCATGATGGGGGTGGAGGAAGCCTCCATCTCAACACGGAGCCGCACTCCTGCAAGGAGCCCATGACCTGGTGCGGGCACGGCCTCCACCCTCCCCTGGGTGTTGGGGACCTTGCAAGGGGCTCCAGGCAAAAGCTGCGGCACCCGGGCCTGGGGAGGGAGGAGGGGTGCTGACCAACCCGTTTTGACAGAAAGAGGGCCCTGCTGTGCGGGGTTCGGCCGCTTCCCTGGCTAAACACTCCCACCGGCCACTTGCAGGCTCCCCGCTGCATGACAACCAGCTCGCAGATTCCTGGATGTTTAGAAACTGCTGCTCCAGGTCAGTGGAGCTCCCACTGGAGGAGTGGGGGTGGGTGGAGGAGACAGGCCCGCAGCGCGGCCTCAGCCCCCCCCTCCCCCCCGTGCTGGCTGACCCCTGGCCGTCCACCCCCTGCACGCAGGCAGCCTCCAGGCTGTGACCTGCCAGGGCCACAGAGCCTCTGGAGACAGCGCCAGCTCTGGGCCCTTGAGCGCACCCCACGTGCCCTCTTGTGAGCCCCGGGAACAGTAAGCGTCCTCAGGGCTGGGGGCTGGGGGTCTCCCCACTGTGACCCTCGATCCCAGACAGAGGCTGTGGGGCTGCAGCGAGATGTGGCCCACCCGCCCCCAGGCCTGGGTTCCCCTCACTGAGGAGAAAGGGCTGGAGAGGGAGCCGCCAAGCTGCAGCCCCTGCCTCCCGCCCGCCCGCGCTTGGCTCGGGGCTCAGCCTGGTGGTGAGAACTGCAGGGGGTGGGAGGGGAGGGGGTGCCCGCGGACCAGGCGTGGACCTCCCCTCGCCCCCGCTCAGAGCGTCACTGAGGAGTAGGGACAGCCCGCTTTGTCCCACCGGGGGCTTTTGCTGTTGGGAATGCAAAAGCCTCAGTTGCTATTGGAAACGGTGATGTCACGGCAGAGGCGGAGCTTCAGTTATCCTTTAGGTTAGGGATGGGGGAGCAGGCCTGGGAGTGGAGGGGACAGAGAATTAGGATCACGGGGACCAGAGGGAGGCGAGGGGCTCTGGAGAGAGGCAGGACGGGGGTGGTGGGGAGTGAATCAGGAGGGGCCCTGGGGGGGGAGCGGAAGCAGAAGACACAGGTCTGCCCCGCAGGTCCCTCCTGGGCAGTGCCTCCTGGAGTCTAACCTTAGTCCCACCTGCTGCCGACGCCACTTCTGGCCTTGGGCTCCCCCCACGGGGATGGGGCCAGACCCCCGACTCTGCTGGGAGGCCCAGCTCCACCCGGGCAGTCAGTCTGTCATCCTTCCATTCTCCCCAACCTTTGGGGGGCGGGAGGGGTGTCCAAGGCACAATGCCAGGTAGATGGGGACTCTTCCCCTGTGTGAGCTTCTGGAGAAGAGCCCCCCCACCCTCTCCCGGGGCACGTGGCCTAGGCCCCTCCGCACCCCTGGGTCTCGAGCCCCAGAATCCGTCCCGAAATATCACCGTGGAGGAGGACTCGTGCCCGCGCGCGCGCGCGCGCGCGCGCACACACACACACACACACACACAGCCTGGCACCCGGGGCTGCGCACGGTGACACGGGAAGGTTCCTGCACTCAGCTCCCCGCAGGCCGCGCAGAGATCAGGCCCTGTCCCCGCGACCGCTCCACGGAGCGCGCGCACCCGCACCCGCACCCGCACCGCCTCGCTCCCCCGCGCGCCCCGCGCTGGCAAAGGCTCGCAGACGCAGCGCTCGCTCCGGCGCGGGAGGCGCCCCCTCAGCTCCGCGTTAGGAAGCGGGGGCGGCGGGAGGGGCAGAGACGCGGGTCCCGCTCCAGGCTCTGCAGCTGCCGCAGTCGCCGCCGCCGCGTCAGGATCCGCACCGGCCTCGGCGCGCGAGGCGGCGGGAGCCACCCCGGGACCCGCGTCAGCACCGCGGACAGCGCCCGCCGCTGAGCCTGAACCCGCGAGCGCCCAGGACGGTCCCCTCCGGCCGAGGGCTCGGGAGCCCCCTTGCCTCCCGAGGACGCCCTGGGCTTGAGGCTCCCGGGGACCTGGCGCCCCCCGCCCGCGGGGTCGGGTGCGCGCAGGCCGGCCGGGGCGCCCCGCTGGGGCCGGGGATGCGCCGAGGGCCCCGCGCCCGCGCCGCCCGCCCATGAGCACGATGCGTCTGCTCACGCTCGCCCTGCTCTTCTCCTGCTCCTTCGCCCGCGCCGCCTGCGACCCCAAGATCGTGAACATCGGCGCGGTGCTGAGCACGCGGAAGCACGAGCAGGTGTTCCGCGAGGCCGTGAACCAGGCCAACAAGCGCCACGGCGCCTGGAAGATCCAGCTCAACGCCACCTCCGTCACCCACAAGCCCAACGCCATCCAGATGGCCCTGTCGGTGTGCGAGGACCTCATCTCCAGCCAGGTGCGCCCCGCCCACCGCCAGCTCCCCCCTCCCACCCCCACCTCCTCCAGCCCCTCTGCGTCCCAGCTCCGTCCACCTTCCAGCCCTTCTCCTTCTGGCGCGGAGAGGACCCCCATCGGCTACCTCCCGCCGGAGAGGGCTGGATTCATTGGCAGCCGGCGCCCCATCTGGGCACCGACTGGGCACCTGCCACCGTGGCCAGTGACCCCTCAGAAGGGCTCCAGGACCTGACCAGCGTGTGCAGCCGTGTGACAGGCATTTGGGGTGTGTGTGTGTGTGTGTGTGTGTGTGTGTGTGTGTGTGTGTGTGGCCGGGGGTGGGGGTGGGGGCTCCGGGTCGCAGCAGAGGCGCCCGGGGCATCATTGTTCCGGCTTCTCCTCCTCCCTCCCTTCCTTCCCCGCCTCTGCCACAGGTCTGCCTGTTTTGGGAAATGCCAGGTGCTGGAGGGCAGGAGCGGGGCTGGGGGCGGGGGAGGCAGCGGGCACAGCAGGGGAGCCAGGCAGCCAGGCTGCGGGGGAGGACACGACTCAGGGTGGCGCGCTGGGAGCCATCCGCCGGGCACGGGCGCTGAATGCCAATGAGGCCGCGGGATCGCCGCATTGCAGCCCTTTATGTAAGAGCAGGGCCGCCTCTGGACCCTGCCTCCTACACACCCGTGTCTGCAGGGGGCAGGGACTCACACCAGCTCATGTCGCAGGGCACACTCATTACACACTCACACCACCTGCCCCCACGCCACGCCGCAGACACACGCACGCATGCGCCACACGCTGCTTGGCACACCCAGGGCACACGCAAACACCTGCTCACACACGCCAGGCTCCGGGACCCCTCCACATGTCCGTTAAACACAGGCGTTGGGGTACAGTGTGCACACGCACCCCTGGCAAACGCTCCCAAACACCCTCATGTCACGCACACACACACACGCCGATGCCAACACTGACCGGGCACCTCTGGTGCAATGGGGTGGGGAGGGAGGAGGGAGGGCCAGGGAGGGGGGCCAGTCCCAGCAGCTCACCTGCCCAAGCCGGGCCAGAGCTGTGCTAGAAACCTCCCTCCCTCCCTCCCTCCCTCCCTCCCTCCCTCCCTTCCTCCCTCCCTCCCTCCCTCCCTCCTTCATGGCCACTCCTATGCCCGCCCGGGGGCGCTCCTTCCGTTACTCGCTCTGTGCAGGAGGGTGGGGGGAGCAGTCAGGGGTCCAGGTGGGGCCCTTTCTGGGGGTCACCCCTGCAGCTCACAATTTTGCTGTCTGGGCACTGTCTCCCCAGAGAACAGCCAGCCCCATGCGCCGAGGTGACAGCAATCGCTGTCCCTCGCTGAGCACGCCCCGTGGGCCAGGTGAGCCCACGGCCGCCGCTGCCTGCATGGGGGCCAGTGCACACCACCCTTCCGCTCGCAGAAGCAGGGGCCTGTGTGGCTCAGAGAGGGGAAGGCAGAGCTGGGACAGGCACAGGCCCTTCACGTATTTATTTATTTCCGTTTCAGAGAGGAAAGGAGAGAGAGAAAAACATCAATGATGAGAGAGAATCATCCATCGGCTGCCTCCTGCACGCCCCCAGTGGGAATCGAGCCCACGACCCAGGCCTGTGCCCCGACCAGGAATCGAACCTCGACCTCCTGGTTCATAGGTCGACGCTCAACCCCTGAGCAGCGGGCCGGGCGACATGGGTCCTTCTCATGTGAGGACAGCGTGGAGCCGCCCAGCCGTCTGCCCCCCTCCCCGACCCCTGAGCCTGGGCACTGGGTCTCGTTCAAACTGAGGGAGCCCAGCTGCCCCTGGAGGCCTCGGGGAGCTCCTCACCCGGCCCCTCAGTGGTGCCCGGCCCCTGGAGCGCCAGCCCTGAGCCGGATGAGGGACAGGGTGTGGGGTGGCTGTCCGCCCCGTCCGGGACCAACCGCCTCCCAGCACACTCTGGGGGTGACTTGTATGGCCGGGTGGGGCCTTCGCCCTCCCTCTCAGCACACACTGGAGGCGGCCCCTGCAGTGTGAGGGCGGCCAGAGGCCTGGGGAGGGGGCGGCGTGAGCCAGGGCCTGTCGCCTCCCTGTGTGTCTTCAGCGCCACCCCAGCCTGGCTCTGCCTCTGCCTCACCCCTGTGATTTGTTGATATCAGAGGGGGTTCTGGGTCCTGCCTGGTGGGTGTGCACCCCGTGCTGTGTGCGCACAGATGGCGCCCCCGGCCCTCCCCTGCTGGCCATGGCCCCGGCTCAGGGCCCGGCCGCCCACACTCAAACTGACGCTGTCCCTCACCCACAGGTCTATGCCATCCTCGTCAGCCACCCCCCGACTCCCAATGAGCACTTCACCCCCACCCCCGTCTCCTACACCGCCGGCTTCTACCGCATCCCCGTGCTGGGGCTGACCACCCGCATGTCCATCTACTCAGACAAGGTGAGCCTCGCCCTGGGCCGCCCGGTGCTGAGCTCTGTGCTGAGGCCCACGGTGCCCAGAGCTCCCACGGCGCCACGCCCAGGGCTCCCACGGCGCCATGCCCAGGGCCACGGCAGCTGCCTGCGGGGGGACACGGCAGGTGCTCAGACCAGGGGCCCAGGCTCACGGAACACAGGGCGATACACGAGCACATGCAGCTGTGCAAGCTCACACACCCACACCCACACACACTCACCCATGCAATGCACAGCAATGCGCACGCACACACACTCACGGGTACAACCAAATCCACAGTCTCTCACACCTGCACACACCCACACTCATACACATCCACATACACGCTCACACCAGCACATGCTCACACACATCCACATGCATGCTCACACTGGCACATGCTCATAAACTCAAAGTCACACCAGAACCTGCTCAATACACTCACACACACGCTCACATGCACACTCACACTCACACTCACACCAGCACATGCTCATACACTCACACTCACATGCACGCTCACACTGGCACATGCTCATACACTCAAAGTCACACCAGAACATGCTCAATACACTCACATGCATGCTCACACTCACATGCACATTCACACCAGCACAGGCTCATACACTCACACTCACACTCACACGCACGCTCACACCAGCACACTCACACTCACATGCACACTCACACTCACACGCACGCTCACACCAGCACACTCACACTCACATGCACACTCACACGCACGCTCACACCAGCACAGGCTCATACACACACTGACACACCCGGCGGAAGGCCCGCTGAGAGGGTCAGACACCATAGCCCGGAAGCAGAGGTCCCTGGACTGTGGGAGGTGGGGCTCCTCCCCTGCCTCCTCGTCCCTGGGCACCAGCCTCCAGCTGCAGAGAGGAGAAACACCTCTGGGGAGAGCAGGAGGGGGGACGAGGGGGGAGGGAGAGGGAGAGGAGGGATGGGGGGCCGGCTCCCAGGGCACAAGCCCCGCCCACCACATGCCCCAAGCCCAGATCCAGACCGTGGCCCCCTCTCTGGTCCAGCGTGAGGCCAGCGTCATGGCCACGTCTCCAGCTGCCCCGGCCCCACTCCTGGTCCCAATGTGCAGCCAAGCGGTGCCTGACATGGGCTGGAGGCCTGGCTCGACCCCACTCCAAGACCCCAGCTGCCGCCGTGCCGCCCTGGGCCTGGTGCATGCCGGACAGAGGCAACGGCGCTCTTGTTCCTGTTTTATAACCCACCCTCGAGGATTCCCCTCCCCACTGATGTCCAGAGAGAGTAGGAGGAGAGAGGAGGGGGAGAGCGGGAAACACCCACGTGAGAGCCACATGCTGCTTGGCTGCCTCCCGCACCCCTCTCTCCCGGCCGGGACCCTGCAACTCAGGTCCATGCCCATGACTGATAATTGGACCCAAGGCCCTTGGATCCGTGGGCCAAAGCTCTAACCAGTTGGCCAAACCAGCGAGAGCTGAAGGGCCATCCTTTTTTTCTTTTTTAAGTATATTTTTATTAATTTCAGAAAGGAAGGGAGAGTGAGAGAGAGATAGAAACATCCATGATGAGAGAGACTCATTGATCAGCTGCTTCCTGCACTGGGCATCGAGCCACAACCAGGGCATGTACCCTGACCAGGAATTGAACCCAGGACGTCTTGGTCTGTGGGCCGACGCTCTAACCACTGGGAAGACCAACAGGGCTGAAGGGGCATTCCTGCACTGGGGCTCCAAGGCACTGCCCCAGGCCACAAGGGGGAGCAGGTGGAAAACAATCTGGAGGTCTCAGAGGACCACAAGCTCGGTGGGTCGCAGAGACACCAATGGGGCTGCCAGTGCTGCCTGGACAGACCAGGGCCCGGCTGAGAAGGGGGGAGCCCCTTCCCTCTTCCCTCCCTGGAGATCATGAGCCGGCGAGTCAGGCCGGGAAGGGCCAGCAGGCACAGCCTCCCCGGTAGATCCCAGTCGCCTGACGTTGGGAAGGCCCCGGGGAAGCCCCAGTGGGGATCGTCGAGAGGCCCAATGTCGGGGGGCACTATATATATACTAGAGGCTCAGCACACGAAATTCGTGCACTGGGGGAGGGGGGTGCCTCAGCCCAGCCTGCACCCTCTTGCAGTCCGGGAGCCCTCGGGGGATGTCCGACTGCTGAGGAGGTGGGCGAGGCAGCTGTGAGCCTGGCTTCTGGCTGAGTGGAGCGCCCCCTGTGGGAGCGCACTGACCACCAGGGGGCAGCTCCTGTGTGGAGCGTCTGCCCCCGGTGGTCAGTGCGCATCTTAGCGACGGGTCGTTCCGCCGTTCGGTCGATTTGCATATTAGCCTTTTATAATATAGGATATTATTGATTTCAGAGAGGAAGGGAGAGGGAGAGAAACATCAATGATGAGAGAGAATTATGGATCAGCTGCCTCCTGCACACCCCACACTGGGGGGTCAAACCCACAACCTGGGCACGTGCCCTGGCCGGGAATTGAACCCTGACCTCCTGGTTCATAGGTTGGTGCTCAACCCCTGAGCCACGCCACCGGGAGTCGGGCTTGCGGAGCACTTTCTGAGCCCAAGTCGTCCAGTGGCGGCAGCTGGTTGGCTGTGGGGAGGTGGGGGCTCATCCCACACACACCTGCCGGCACCGTGAGGTGCTGCTGGGCACGTGTGGCTGGTGCAGGAGGAGGGAGGAGGGAGGAGGGAGGAGGGAGGAGCAGGGGGAGCCGCGCCCTCACCCGCCCGCCCGCCCACCCGCCCTCAGAGCATCCACCTGAGCTTCCTGCGCACCGTGCCGCCCTACTCCCACCAGTCCAGCGTCTGGTTCGAGATGATGCGCGTCTACAGCTGGAACCACATCATCCTGCTGGTCAGCGACGACCACGAGGGCCGCGCGGCGCAGAAGCGGCTGGAGACGCTGCTGGAGGAGCGCGAGTCCAAGGTGGGCGCGGGCGGGCGCTGCCCGCCGTCTCTCTCTCCATCCTGCATGGCCAACACACCTCGTCCGGCGCCCGCCCCGGCCTGTCCTCGGCTCATTTCACTCGCTTCTGCCATTTAGTCCAAATCTCCTTTGTGTCCGTCCCTGCGGGCGAGGCAGGACCACCTGGAGCTCCGCAAACACCCCGCCCCGCCCGCCCCTCCTGGGTCCACTGCCCGTCGCCGGCTGGACCCTCCCTCCTGCCCCTGCAGTTCGCCCCAGCCACTCTCAGAACTTGGGGCGCTCCTGCCCCCTCCCCAGCGGCCTCCCCCAGGGCGCCCTGCTCAGGGATGGCCTCGTATGCCACACCCCTCCCAAAGGGCCCGCTACCTCCCTGCTGCCCCCCACTCATGTCCCCTCCCTCCACTCGCCGCAGCCTCCACCTCACAGCGCCATCGCCCTCCCCAGACCCCTGTCCCCGGGCACGAGCCACCCCAACCCCCACCAGGCCCCCAGCCCCCTCGTCTCACCTCCCCCCACAGGGCTGGCTCCGCCTGGAGACCAAAGTGACACCTGCTTCTGGGGTACACTGACCCCAGCCCCGCCCCCACGCTGCAGGGCTGCGGCAATCTCTGGGGGTCCAGGTGACCCCCATCTCTTCACTGCCCGCCCACTGCCAGCTGGCGCTCACCAGAGGCCCAGGGGAGCCTGCCCCAGCGCAGAGCCTGGCCCTCAGCGCTGGGCCCCGGCCCGGGGGGTGGAGGCCACGCTGGGCAGAGAGGGAGGGAGGCAGACAGGGAGGGAGGCAGGCCAGGGGGTGGGGGAGCATGTCCCCTGCGAGTCGGAGAGGGCGTCACAGGCTTAGTGCCAACCCCGGGCCCCGGGCGCCAGAGACCCTGAGGGAATAGTGGGTGCTGGTGGGGGTTGAAGCCAGAGAGTGGACCCAGAGGGCCTGGGGGCTCCTATTGTGGGGATCGGCTGAGGCTGGGAGGGAGGGCTGGCTGCCAGGGCCTTGGGGGACCCCCGAGACAGCGCCCCACACCTGGCAGGCAGGTCCTCCGGGCGAGCCCACCAGGGCCACACACACTCACATGCCCGGGGCACACTCACACTCATCAGACACCCCCCACACCAGCCACGCGTGCCCACCCTCACAGGCCCACCCAGTCACTCCACACCTCCCGCCAGACCCTCCCCTCCGGCCGCCGGGCACTCGGGCACCTCACTCACCAGCTCACAAGCATGTGCCCGCGTACACACACACACACACACACACACACCCGCCCTGTGGCTGACGCAGGCTCACGCTCCCAGGCACGTGCCTGCCACCCCTGTGCACACGTGTACACAAACCCCTCTCGCTCTCCAGAGGGCAGTGGGTGTGTGCACCCCAGTCAGCGAGCACAGAACACGGACCCCTTAGAACGGCCCACGGGAGGGTGCGGGAGGCGGGCTGTCAGGGCAGGGCCCGGGGAGAGGCGGCTCACCCCCCACTCAGGACTGACATGGGGCACAGCAGGTGCATGGCGGGGGGTGGCAGGGGGGCCCCCAACGGGATCCGTGCGGCATGGGCGGGAACAGGGGCGCCCTTTCTCCCACGCATGACTGGTTTCGAGAGCACAGCTTCGTGCCGGAGCCTCAGTGGCCCCCGGCCCCGCCCCCAGCACCGCCCCGGCCCCGCCCCCAGCACCGCCCCGGCCCCGCCCCCGGCACCGCCCAGGCCCCGCCCCCAGCACCGCCCCGCCCCGGCCCCGCCCGGGGCCCAGGTGTCTGCGAGCTCCAGGTACGTGCCCATCTGCAGACGCCCGAGGAGGTGGTGTGATTGCTTTAGCGCCGTCATTTTCAACCGTTTATAATCTTCTTCTGTGTCTGCATATTTTCTCTGTGCACATTATTCATCAGAGTAAAAAAAGGAACTATGACAACCTCGACCAACTGTCCTATGACAACAAGCGCGGACCCAAGGTATATATGCATGGACTGCACGCCACCCACCGCAGGGGCCGGCCCGGCGCCTCGCAGAGGCCGTCTCCGGCCCAGGCCAGGCGAGCGCAGGCCGAGCAGCGAGGAGAGCGAGGTCAGAGAGGCAGCCGCAGGCAGGAGAGGGCAGGAGCGGCAGCCTGGGTCCCTGGCCGGCCCATCGCCGCGGCCGGGCCTGCGTGAGAGCGGCCGCTGCCGGAGGAGCCGCCTCGGGAGGTGCATGCGAATCTCTGGGACCCCCGGGGTTTCCTCGCGGAACCCAGGAGGGAGCCCGTCCGTCCAGCCGCCCGCCTGCCTGCTGGGGTCCGGGCCACTCTGCAGGGGCCTGTGGATCGGGCCTGAGAGCAGCTCCCGTGGTTTGGGCCAAGTCCGCCCCATCTCTGCTCCCAGTTGCATTCCAAACCTCGTCCAGGCTCCGTCCGCTGCACGCTCTCTGCGTCTCGGCCCACCCGGTTGCATGCTCGGCGCACAGAGGACCAAGTGACAGGTGGAGAGAGAGGTCCGAGAGCAGGCGCAGCGCAGGCCAGCGAGCAGGCGCAGGAAGGACGAGCGAGGTCAGGCCAGGCCAGGCGGCAGGAAGGCGAGTGGACAGGGCAGGTGGCAGGTGCAGGCCGAGCAGCCCTAGCGGAGCTGCCTCGGACTCCTAGTGGCTGCGGCCCAACTCTCGCCCCTGAGGCGCTATGTCCCCGGCCCGGCCACCGGCTAACGCTCCTGCTCACACCACAGGCGGAGAAGGTGCTGCAGTTTGACCCGGGGACCAAGAACGTGACGGCCCTGCTGATGGAGGCGCGGGAGCTGGAGGCCAGGGTCATCATCCTCTCCGCCAGGTGAGGCTGGGCGGCCCCTCCCCCACTGCACCCCGGCTGCCCCTGGGCGGGGCTGAGGGCACCGTTGCGCCTCAGCTTCCCAAGTGCCCTTGCCAAAGAGAGCCCCTCCACGGGGGCCTGGGGACCTGGGGACCTGGCCACCTGGCAGGTGGGGCGCCCTCTCTCCGTCCATCCTTCCTGCCTTCTCTCTCCCTTCCCCAGTCACCACTGCCACCGCCCTGAGCTGGGCTTTGGGGTGGGGTATGGACAAGCTCCAGCCCTTAGGAAGGCCGATGGGGTAACACTGCACTCTGGGACTGGACTCAGGGAGGGGCCCTGAGGATGGGGTGTCCGGTGAGCCCAGGCGGGAAGGCCCGAGGCAGGGACAGGCCTGGAGCGGTTGGAGGCGGCGGCCGGGGAGGGGGCATTAGGGACAGTGAACCAGGCTGTCCTTGCAGGGCCCGGCCCCACACCTCCCGCTCAGGGACCAGCCGACAGTAACAATCTCCCCATTTGCCAGTGGCTGGGCCTTCTGGGGAGGGAAAGTCCAGGCCCCCAGAAGAGCCCAGGGGCCGCCAGGAGTGTGTGCTGGGCCCACCCGCTGCCTGCCCCGCGCAGATGCTCCTGGGCTCCGGTCCAGGGCAGAAAAGCAGCAGGGCCATCGGCCCAGAGGCACGCCCCACAGCTGCTGGCCTGCAGGAGAGTGTGAGGCCCAGGCGGGGGGCATTTGCACACTCAGTCAGCCCACCTCGGGCACAGAGCGAGGTGCCCGCTGCCCAGGCAGGTCACAGGGCAGGGCCGACCAGGGCTCCGGGGCTTGGAAGCAGAAACCGCCCACTCCCACCCACAGAGGTACAAAAAGAGGGTGCTAAACCCCCCCCTTACAGTGGCGAACATGGGTCTCAGAGTCACGAGTGACTTGCCCACGCTGACCATCCAACCCTGGGCCCCGTGGGGAGGGCTTCGGAGAAGGGTTTAAAGACCCGCCAGGCAAAGCCAAGAGGGCACACAGCCCCTCCCTGAGGAAACCCACCTAGAGCAAGCCCAACCTGGACCTAGCTGCCCAGGGAAAGCCCCGCCCAGGACAAGCCCCGCCCAGAGAAAGCCCCGCCCAGGACAAGCCCCGCCCAGGACAAGCCCCGCCCAGGGAGAGTCCTGCCCAGGACAAGCCCGGCCCAGGACAAGCCCCGCCCAGAGAAAGCCCCGCCCAGGACAAGCCCCGCCCAGGACAAGCCCCGCCCAGAGAAAGCCCCGCCCAGGACAAGCCCCGCCCAGGGAGAGTCCTGCCCAGGACAAGCCCCGCCCAGGGAAAGCCCCGCCCAGGACAAGCCCCGCCCAGGACAAGCCCCGCCCAGGGAGAGTCCTGCCCAGGACAAGCCCCGCCCAGGGAAAGCCCCGCCCAGGACAAGCCCCGCCCAGGGAGAGTCCTGCCCAGAACAAGCCCCGCCCAGGAAAGCCCCGCCCAGTGAGAGTCGTGCCCAGGGAAAGCCCCGCCCAGGGAAAGCCCCGCCCAGGACAAGCCCCGCCCAGGGAAAGCCCCGCCCAGGACAAGCCCCGCCCAGGGAGAGTCCTGCCCAGAGTAAGTCCCGCCTGGACCCCTCCTTTATTTCCCTATTCGTGACACTTCTCACTGGTCACAGGGCTGGAGGGAGATCGGGAGGCTGTGGTGGGTGGAGGGTGGCTGGGTGGGTGACCAATGGGCAGACAGGCCAGTGGACAGGTGACTAGATCAGGCCCTTCATCCAGGTCAGAGCAAACCAAGGAAGCCGTGACCCCAAAACACAGCTGTTCAACAGTGGCGCATGTTTGCAAAGGCCAAGGTCGCACCCACCTAGGCCTCCCCATCCACACACTGTAATCAGAGTGGCCACCAGGACACGAGCCAGAGAGCCACAGGCAAAGCCAATCTACGGAACCCCACCCAGGTCCCAGCGGGGGGCGGGGGGGCTTCGCCACTGTTCCCCTCTGGTCACTGGGACCCTGCCCACGCGCTGCAGGCATGGAAGGGGAAGGCCCCAGACACGCCCTGAGAGGGTCTTGTCCTGTGTCACTGGCCCCAGGGTCAAGGACCAGTTTGCCAGTTGTGGCTCCGACAAAGGTCCGCCCAGAGAAGGGCACATGGTCACAGCGGACAGCGGCACATGCACTACCCACATAGAGCCACCCACGGGAACTATGTGCACACCACACGCATGCAAGCACACACCCTATACACCACACGTATATACATTATACGCACACCACACACGCGCACACACACACACACCTATGTGCACACACATGCATGCATGTGTGCACAGGAACAACATATTCACATAATTGTCACACATGCACACCGTGTTTTCTCACAGACTGCACATGCACATATATATATATAAACACACAGCATGCACATATGGTATACATGTGTGTACATCACATGCACACACCTATAGACATGTGTATGTGCAACATACACATCATATTTAATGCATGCATATGCTCACACACCGGCACCATATAGACACCATCACATGTGCACACAAGATATTGCATGTGTGCATATGCAGGCACGTCGCACACGAATGAATACATAGGCACACGGTCATGTGCACACCTATATGCAAGTACATGCATGTACTCCATGGTAGCACACACATGTGTGTGTGTGCTGTGTGCATGATCACATGGACCATACCACATGCTACCTACATGCATACACCCCTCACAGGCAGGTACACTGCCCACCAAGGCTCAGCACTCACAGCAACCACCACCCACCAGCACCCTCGTGAATCCACCCAGGCCAGGCCTCTGGGCTGGCAGGAGTGGCAGGGTCCCTCCCCTCACACGCTGGCCTCTTTGGAGCAGAGGCCAGTCCCACCGCAGAGGGCAGGCCAGCCCCAGCACCCTCAGCCCCAGAAGCCCAGCGGCAAGGCCGTCCCCTGGGCAGTGCCAGCACCAGTCTTCTTGACCCTGGCGCTCCAACCGGACACATTTTGGCTCCTGCTTCCTGCATTTTGTACAGAAACCTCATCAAGCCAATCTTACTTTTTGTTTTTTACCAATTCTCTACCAAGTGCAGAGAATTCAGTTCCAAACATTCCTTCTCTGGCTGGGACTGTTCTTGCCGCAGTCGGCTGTCTCCATGAGCCAGTGTGATGGCGCGGCCAGGCTTGTCTACAGCTGCTTTCCTGATGCACCATTTACTCGATGCCAGCTTAGTGTGTCATTCCACCTGCCCGGCACAGGCCCTGCCAGGCGTTGCGGGCACCCGCGTCCCGACAGGCACAGTTTGTTTTTGCCGGTGATCGTGGCTGAATGCTCTGGTTTAGGCCACAGTGTGACGCCGCCCTGCTCGGCGTTGCTCCCATTGGGCGCTACTGTTGTCATTGAGAGCGAAGGCTTTCAGACCTTCACCAGCTAATCCTTGAGGAAATCCGGGCAGACCCCTTCGGCAGCCTAGGGCCCCCTCGGTCTCCACGGTCAGCCATGGGACAACAGCTCAGCCCTCGGGCATCTGTCCACCTCCCTTGCACCTGCTGCCCACACACGGGAACAGTGCCCACCAGGGGCCAGGTCCATGGGGATGAGGACGCCCTGACGTCTCAGGAGCACGTGTGTCCCCAGGCGGGGCCCGTGCTCTGCCTGGCCAGTGGTCCCAGCCCGGGTGGCAGGCAGGGCACGGCTGCTTGCTTAGACTCCGGAAGGGAGAAGCAGCCCTCCTGTTCGCTGTGGCTTCCGCTGTGCTGTTCAGGGCAGTTCCCAGGCCCTGGGTCCCCCCAGCACCCGACCAACCTGGAGAGCCCCCGGCCCCTCACTCCAGTGCGGACATGGGAGCCAGAGGTCGTGTGGCTTGTTCAGGAGGTCACAGGAGCAGGGGCACCCGAGTGAACGGTTCAGGCACAGGCCTGACTCAGCCACTCAGCACCACTCACGTGCCCGGGGTGCCTCAGGTTCCCCTCCTGACACAGGGATAGTACTAATGCCTGCCCCCTGTGCAGCACTTAGAACAGTGCCCCCTAACGGGTGGCTGAGCGATCAATAGAAAATGATCCACTGCCACCCTGGCTCCCCTGACCCTGCTGGGCAAGGGCAGGGGGCCAGCAAGAGCGGCCTGGGAAGCTCTAGGGTCTGCGCCTCACCTCTGTGGGGTCCCCTGGCCCAGATACGGGCTGGGGGGGGGAGCAGGGCTGGCCTTCCAGGGGAGGGGTTGGGGGAGGGGCAGGGACAGGAGGAGGACCTAGGAACCGAGAGGAGCCGCCCGCCAGCTTCGGGTCGGGGAGGGCGGGAGTCCCGGCCCGTCACCCCCCTCTGCCCCACAGCGAGGACGACGCTGCCACCGTGTACCGCGCCGCCGCGATGCTGAACATGACGGGGTCAGGGTACGTGTGGCTGGTGGGGGAGCGCGAGATCTCCGGGAACGCCCTGCGCTACGCCCCGGACGGTGAGTGCTGCGCCCCTCTGGCCCCGGCGGGTGGGGTTCCCACACGGGGTTCCCCACGGGCTCTAAGCCCTCGCTCGCCCCAGGCATCATCGGGCTGCAGCTCATCAACGGCAAGAACGAGTCCGCCCACATCAGCGACGCGGTGGGCGTGGTGGCCCAGGCGGTGCACGAGCTCCTGGAGAAGGAGAACATCACCGACCCGCCGCGGGGCTGCGTGGGCAACACCAACATCTGGAAAACCGGGCCGCTCTTCAAGAGGTGGGCGGGGCCTCTCTGAGTGGGCGGGGCCGCTCTTTGAGATGTGGGCGGGGCCTCTCTGAGTGGGCGGACCGCTCTTTGAGATGTGGGCGGGGCCTCTCTGAGTGGGCGGGGCCGCTCTGGAGGCGGACAGGGCTCTTAGGAGGTGGAAGTAGCGGCTCTTCCGCTGGTCCAGCTCAGCCGGCTGCCCACAAGCTACAGACACAGTCACCTACCCCAGGTCCCTCTGTCCCCACTCCTCCCCTCCACCCCCTGCTCCCCTGTTATAATCATCCCCCCCATTTCCCACACACACCACGGCCCTGTCGCTGCCTCCACAGCTCCTGCCCCCAGCTTTTAACACTGCAACCAACCCTGAAACTCCCCGGGTGGCTGACAGCCTGCAGCAGGTGGGGACCGGGCGCTTCCAGGCGTTCAGTAAAGGAACCAGGGATGGCACCCGAACCTGCAGGGAGAGAGCCAGGGCGGGCCACAGGCCCAAGCAGAAAGCCGCAGTGGGCAGGAGTTAATTCGCGGCCCTCAGGTGGGCAGGCCCAGCCCATCACTAGATCCCACCCCCTGAGTAGCAAGCACTGAGCTGCACACGCAGAGCCACAGCCCACCGTGTCCACAGCAGGAGCACACACAGCTGCAGATGTAGGGCATATGTACACGCGTGCACACACATGTGCACAGACTCAGAGGCATGAAGCACACATGCCACACGCACGTGCATGGGGTTGCATACCAAGGATCACGTGTGCACACCGATGGCCCCGCTGGGTATGCCACATGCACACGCGGACAGACAGGACCTCACCCTGTGTCCTTTCTGGCAGTAAAGCGAGGACAGGGCTATGAGGATAGATCCGAGCCCACAGAGAACCCTCAGCACCGGGCTGGCTCGAGGAGCTGCTCTGCGGCCATGGTGTGCTGTCCACCAGGTGCAGGCAGACCTGCGCGCCACCCGCGGGATTCACAGCTCAGGGTCTGCGGGACTGGGGCAGCGGCTAGGAGCCGCTAGGCTAGGCTCAGGCTGCGCGGGAGGCGGGGTCAGGCCGCTCGGGAGGCGGGGACAGGCTGCTCGGGAGGCGGAGTCAGGCCGCGCGGGAGGCGGGGTCAGGCCGCGCGGGAGGCGGGGTCAGGCCGCTCGGGAGGCGGGGTCAGGCCGCGCGGGAGGCGGGGTCAGGCCGCACGGGAGGCGGGGGGGGGGCGGGGGAGGGTCAGGCCGCGCGGGAGGCGGGGTCAGCCTGCACGGGAGGCGGGGTCAGGCTGCTTGGGAGGCGGGGTCAGGCTGCTTGGGAGGTGGGGTCAGGCTGCTCGGGAAAGGGGGGGTCAGGCCGCGCGGGAGGCAGGGTCAGGCTGCTAGGGGAAACGGGGCGGGGGGGGCGGGGGGGGGTCAGGCCGTGCGGGAGGCGGGGTCAGGCTGCTTGGGAGGCGGGGTCAGGCTGCACGGGAGGCGGGGTCAGGCTGCGCGGGAGGCGGGGTCAGGCTGAGCGGGAGGCCGGGAATGGAGGCCCCCAGCAGTCAAGTGGAACCCACGCTGCCCCCCAGAGTGCTGATGTCTTCCAAGTACGCGGAAGGGGTGACGGGCCGCGTGGAGTTCAATGAGGACGGTGACCGGAAGTTCGCCAACTACAGCATCATGAACCTGCAGAACCGCAAGCTGGTGCAAGTGGGCATCTACAACGGCACCCATGTAGGTGGGGGTCATGAGGGGGTGGGGGCTGGGGCCTTAGGGTCCTGGGGCCAAGACCCCTGCGTGGCCACCCTCCATCTCATACTCCCACCCCCAGGTCATCCCCAACGACCGGAAGATCATCTGGCCGGGCGGAGAGACAGAGAAACCCCGAGGGTACCAGATGTCCACCAGGCTGAAGGTGGGGCCCGCGCCCCGCCCAGCACCCTCACCCTGGACACTCCCTCCACCCCTCAGACCCAGAGGAGGGCACAGGGCGGCCAACAAAGTGCCCAAAGGAAGTGGGGACTGGACAGCACCTGGCCGCCAGCACACACCTGGCTCCGCACAGGGAGCCCGGAGGCAGGGGGGAGGGGGGGGGCTGCCAGCCCCCACCCCGTGGCTCTCTCCCCACTTAAATCCGGGGAAGCTGTGAGGGACAGGACTTCTCTGAGGACGAGCTGCTGGGGGACACAGGGCAGAGGGGTGGCACCCTGTGGGCTTCATGCAGCCTTAGCGCTCTGTCCGAGCTCTGGTGCCAGGGCTGCCACCTCCACACTCCTCATCTCCCCTGTGGGAGAGCCTCGCCAGCCCCACGCCAGCTTCCTGCCACGCCCGGTCACACTGTCCTTTCCACCCTGGCCTCCCTGTGGGAGCCACTCCCCCCGGGACTCTCCCTGGGCCTCTGGGCGCCTCCCGCCCCCCCCCCCCCCCCCCACGGCTTCATCCCTCACAGCTGCCCTTCCTTGGCCTGATGCTACCCAGAGACTTTGGGCTCGTTCCTGGCCCTTCCCTCCTGCGAGGCTCTCCTGAAGGTCCAATTTTTAAATATGTCTTTATTGAGTTCAGAGAGGAAGGGAGAGGGAGAGATATAAACATCGATGATGAGAATCATTGATCGGCTGCCTCCTGCACGCCCCCTACTGGGGATCAAGCCTGCAACCCGGGCATGTGCCCTTGACTGAAATCGAACCCAGAACCCTTCAGCAGCGGGCGACGCTCTATCCACTGAGCCACACCAGCCAGGGCCAGGCCAGTGTTTTAGATCACCAACCACCTCCTCCCAGTGTCCCAGGCCCTGCCCTCGGTCCTGCCTGTGTCCTGGGCCCACCCACAGGGCCTCTCACCCGAGCCCTTGGCCAGCACCTGCCTGAGGGGAGGGCACACCCTCCTCCATAGGCCAGTGGGCTTCCCCTGAAGTCCAGGCACCACGTGTTGGAAAGTCTGAAAACACCAATGGTCAGATGGTCCCACCTGGGCTGCCAGCTTTTTACTTTTTTCCCCACTGATTTTCACTTATTTATTTTAAATATGTTCTTAGTGGTTTCAGAGAGAGAGGAAGGGGGAGAGGGAGAAACATCCATCTGTTGCCTCCTGTGTGCACCCCGACCCAGGACTGAACCCCAGCCTGGGTGTGCCCTCACCGGGAATTGAAGCGGCAGCATTTCCGTTCATGAGACCAACTGAGCCGCGCCAGCCAGGGCTCCGCTGACTTTTAAAAAGCAGAAACATGTATTGCTGTTTAAGAAAAAAACACGGTGAAAGTTTAAAAACTCACCGAGCTCCTTCAGGGGCTCGCAGTCCCCTGGGGAAAAGCCAGTGCTGCCCTTGGCCCTGACTGGGCCCGCCCGCCCCCGCGGCCCAGGCTCCTCCAGGTCCCAGCAGAGGGCGCCGCGGGCTCCGCTTCAATACCGCCCCCCCCCCCCCCCGCCCGGATCTGCCCTCCCCACCCCCAGCCCACAAGCCCCTGGAGGGAGGGGAGGGGCGAGCCCAGCCTGAGCCCCAGTGAGCCCCCGGGGAAGAGGCAGGCGTGGGAGCGAGGGTGGCGTCAGCAGGGGACACAGGGAGGGAGGATGGATGGCCAGACAAGGCCCGCCGCTGGGGAGGCTGAGCAGTCAGACCAGGGACTGGGGCCCTGGGGCCGGTGCGGGCTCTGAGGGGAGGTCAGGGACAGCACCCTGTCCTCATGGGGCAGGCTCTGGGCTGGGACAGGAGTTCCTCATCCCTGAGGGGTCAGAGACCGTGCCCAGGACAGACTGGACATCCCAGCGGTTCTTTACGGAGGGAGTGACCTGTGAGCCGAGACCCAAAGGGCAAGCGGCCAAGAGCAGGCGCTGTTTTAGGCCGGGTGCCTTCTGGGTGCTGAGCCTGGGCCCCTCCTGAGCGCAGCGGGGAGGTGACGCTGGCGGTGGCTGGTGGCCCCAGAGAGAGCAGCAGCAGGACGGGGAAACGTCAGGGTCTGGGATTCGGAGGCGCTGAGAAGAGGACAGCGCCGCCCCCGCCCACCCTCCCGCGGCCGCCGAGGGCAGTGGTCCAGACCCGGTCTCCGCCTCCCCCCAGATCGTGACGATCCACCAGGAGCCCTTCGTGTACGTCAAGCCCACGATGAGCGACGGCACGTGCAAGGAGGAGTCCACCGTCAACGGGGACCCTGTCAAGAAAGTGATCTGCACGGGGCCCAACGACACCTCGCCGGGCAGCCGTGAGCGGGGGCCGGGCGGGCACCGGGGACGGGCCGCTCGGAGGGGAGCCGGTGGTCACCGCCCCTTCCTCCCCGCAGCGCGTCACACGGTGCCTCAGTGCTGCTACGGCTTCTGCATCGACCTGCTCATCAAGCTGGCGCGGACCATGAACTTCACCTACGAGGTGCACCTGGTGGCCGACGGCAAGTTCGGCACGCAGGAGCGGGTACGCGGGGCCGCAGGGGGCGCGGGGGGCGCGGGGGGCGCGCAGGACCTTCCGGGTGCAAAGGGTCTTGCTACCGGTAGGGTCGTGAGTGGGCGGGGCCTTCCGTCTGGGCGGAGCCAGGAGTCGACAGAACCTTCCTATTGGGCGGAATCTGGAGTGGGCGGGACCTCCCTGTTGGGCGGAGTCTTGAGCGAGGGGGGCCTTCAGATTGGGCGGAGTCTGGAGCGGGCGACCAGGAGGTGCACTAGGGCGGGAGCCTGACTCGCGAGTGGGGCCAGTGGCGCCCGCACCCCCACCGGCGGCTGTGTCCCCCACAGGTGAACAACAGCAATAAGAAGGAGTGGAACGGGATGATGGGCGAGCTGCTCAGCGGTCAGGCGGACATGATCGTGGCCCCACTGACCATCAACAATGAGCGCGCGCAGTACATCGAGTTCTCCAAGCCCTTCAAGTACCAGGGCCTGACCATTCTGGTCAAGAAGGTAGGCAGGGGCCCCGGGCGGGAGGGAGGGGGGTCCTGGGAGGCCCCGCGACGCTGACGCTGACGCTGACGCGCGCCCGCCCGCAGGAGATCCCGCGGAGCACGCTGGACTCGTTCATGCAGCCCTTCCAGAGCACGCTGTGGCTGCTGGTGGGGCTGTCGGTGCACGTGGTGGCCGTCATGCTGTACCTGCTGGACCGCTTCAGGTGAGCGCGGCCGGGGGCCGGACCCTCCACCTGCGGGGCGGGCGGAGCGGGCGAGGGCGGGGCGGGGCTGCCTCTCCCGCCCTCTCCCGCCCGCGCTCTGCGCCCCGCAGTCCCTTCGGCCGGTTCAAGGTGAACAGCGAGGAGGAGGAGGAGGACGCGCTGACCCTGTCTTCCGCCATGTGGTTCTCCTGGGGCGTCCTGCTAAACTCGGGCATCGGCGAAGGTGAGGCTGTCAGGCCCCGCCCCGCTCCGCCCGCCGGGTCCTGCGCCGCCGCCCTCCCACCGGCCCCGCGCATCGCTGACGGTCTCTGCCCACAGGCGCCCCCCGAAGTTTCTCCGCGCGCATCCTGGGCATGGTGTGGGCCGGCTTCGCCATGATCATCGTGGCCTCCTATACCGCCAACCTGGCGGCCTTCCTGGTCCTGGACCGGCCCGAGGAGCGCATCACAGGCATCAACGACCCGCGGGTGAGGCCAGCCTCCCGGGGGCGGAGGCGGGAGGTCAGCGGGGGTCGCCGAGTGGGGCTGGGGAGCAGCCGCGAGCCCGCCTCTGACCCGCAGCTGAGGAACCCCTCGGACAAGTTCATCTACGCGACGGTGAAGCAGAGCTCGGTGGACATCTACTTCCGGCGGCAGGTGGAGCTGAGCACCATGTACCGGCACATGGAGAAGCACAACTACGAGAGCGCGGCCGAGGCCATCCAGGCCGTGCGGGACAAGTGAGGGGCGGGGCCGTGCGGGACACGTGGGGGCGGACTGGACCAGCAGGCGTCCACCCTTAAAGGAAAAGCGAGGGTCCCAGCGGGTGGGAACCATGGGGTGGGGACAGATAGGAGGCTCAGGCTGGCGGGACGGCATGCGATCGTGCGGGTCGAGGGTCGCCCGACTGTGCGGGGCTCCCGTGACGCCCGCCCCTGCCTGCAGCAAACTGCACGCCTTCATCTGGGACTCGGCGGTGCTGGAGTTCGAGGCCTCGCAGAAGTGCGACCTGGTGACCACGGGCGAGCTGTTCTTCCGCTCCGGCTTCGGCATCGGGATGCGCAAGGACAGCCCCTGGAAGCAGAACGTCTCCCTGTCCATCCTCAAGTGAGTCAGCCTCGCCCGCGCCCCTCCTCGCTCTCGGAGAGCCGCCGCCTCCGATCCGGAGCAGAGGCGGCCCCGCCCAGGCCCCGCCCCAACTCGCCCAGGCCCCGCCCCAACTCGCCCAGGCCCCGCCCCTCCCCTCAACTCGCCCAGGCCCCGCCCCTCCTCTCAACTCGCCCGGGCCCCGCCCCCAACTCGCCCAGACCCCGCCCCCAATCAGCCCCGCCCCGCCCGGGCTCCAGCCCCACTGCTGCCTGCCCACCAGGTCCCATGAGAACGGCTTCATGGAAGACCTGGACAAGACGTGGGTGCGGTACCAGGAGTGTGACTCGCGCAGCAATGCCCCTGCTACTCTCACCTTCGAGAACATGGCAGGTGCGTCTCCCCGTTTCCCCTGAGCGCCCCTGGAGACACTGGAGGGGGTCCCCCCGGAGCGGCAGCCCAGCCAGCCAACACTGAGGCGCGGGGCCTGGCCCACAGGGGTCTTCATGCTCGTGGCCGGGGGCATCGTGGCGGGGATCTTCCTCATCTTCATCGAAATCGCTTACAAGCGACACAAGGATGCGCGCCGGAAGCAGATGCAGCTGGCCTTCGCGGCGGTGAACGTGTGGAGAAAGAACCTGCAGGTAGGGCGGCCACCCCCCGAGGCCTGGTGCCCACGGCCCAGCCCGGCCCCAGCCCTCCTCCATCCCCACAGGCCGGCGCGCTGGCCCTGGCTCCCGGAGCCCGTGGGAGCAGGCCTGGAGCTAGGAGCCACAGCCAGGGGCCGCGTCGGTAGGGGGCCACCTGCAGGTGGCTGCCCACTGCCAAGCCAGGCCGAGGGAGGCCACGTGCCCTGCTCCAAGCCTCTGCCTGGCCTCTCTGTCTCCAGAGTCGCCCGCCAGCGCCCATCCCATAGGAAGGCAAACTGAGGCAGGGTAAGACAGGGACCCACCTGGGTGTAGCACGTGAGTCTAAGACGCATCTGCCCTCTCCGCCCTCGCCGCCCGCACCCCTCCTCAGCACCCCGGGCCTCCTTCCTGCTGCCTGCTATGTCCTGTGCTCCATAGGGGTCCAGCTGGCCCTGCCTTTGCCCAGGCCGCGTCTGTGGGAGTTTGCTGCCAGCAGGGGGCAGGCTGCGTGAGGGGCAGCCATGCCCACCTGGGGCGGGGCAGGCAGTGGGGCTGGCAGAGGCCGTGGCTCCTGCCCACGGTCCAAGGTCAGTCTGTGCATCTCTTCTCTTTCTCTGGGTGCCTCCCCAGAGTCTGTGTCCTGGGGTGAAGCTGGCAGAGCAGAGAGGGAGGGCCTTGGGGGGTGGTTGCTGGAGCCCCCCCACCTCTCATCTGCCCCCTCTTGCTCTTAGGACCCGGTCGCTGCTCTTACTGGCGGGCACAGGGCCAGCCTGGCCATCAGACCCGAGGCCAGGGTCCCGGGAGCTGCCTCTGTCTATCGCTCCAATCCATCTGGACGCCCACCTTTGGCCCCGCGGCCCCTTCCTGAATCTTGCTGGGCCCTCGGGGGTCAGGATGGCCGGCGAGCCTGAGGGGCAGGTCCTCCCGTGCTCCGAGGGCCCCTCCTCCTGGGACACCTGAGAGCCAGGGAGCCAGGCGACCTCCCGGAAAGAGAGCCACACGGGACCCCCCAAGTCTAGCCCCAGCACGAGGAAGGTCAGGCCCGACCCGGGCAGGAGCTGAGGCCGCCTGCGCGGGTCCGGCTCTGGGTCCGGCGGCCCGGTGCAAGGAGGCTGGCAGGAGCAGGGCCCGAGCGGCCGGCCAGCGGCCCCCAAGGAGCAGGCGAGGGCAGGTGTGGCCGTCCCCCTTAGCTGTCTAATCGCTTATACATATTCATTTTAGGATAGAAAGAGTGGTAGAGCAGAGCCCGACCCTAAAAAGAAAGCCACATTTAGGGCTATCACCTCCACCCTGGCTTCCAGCTTCAAGAGACGTAGGTCCTCCAAAGACACGGTAAGGGGAAGAACGCCCAGTCCCGTCTCCGACTCTTCTCTCGCCCCTGCGTGTCTGTGTCCCGTGCATCAGGCGTGCCCTCCCCCTCCCTCTCATCCCACCCTACCCACCCCATCCCAACCGCTGTGGCCTCTGCCCTCATCTCGACTCACTCAGCACACTAGGTCTCTCTCTCTCTCTCTCTGGGCCCCTCTCAGGGCCTCTTCCCCGCTGGCCCTCACGGGTCCTCGTCCCCATGTGTCTCTGCGTTAGTCCCCCCATGCCATGACGCCACGCGCCATCTGGAAGCTGTGTCATGTTGTTGGTCAGCCAGTCAGCCTCACGTCTCGGGGCCACGCCCGGGGCCCTGGGAGCCCAGAGCCGCCCGGTCCGGGGCTCCTCACACCTCAGGTGGCCGCACCACCTCACTGTCACATCAGCTTCTCGGTCTCTCCCGGGGGCCCGCTGCCCTCGACTTCCGTGGTGGGGTGGCTGTGACGTCCCATCCGTCCATCTGTCTGGCTGCCGGCCCCGCCACCCAGACACCTGTCTCACCTGTCTCACCAGAGCCATGCCTGTTGCATCCCTCCATGTGGTCTCTGTGTGGGCGGCTGGGGGCGGGGCCTGGCTCCCTCTGGGTGGACGGTTGGGGCCTGGAGTTGGCACAGGCCCCAGCCACAGGGGACCCTCAGGCAGGTAGTGGCTTGGACCAGAGCGGGCAGCTCCCACCCCAGGCGGAGCAGGGGCCCCGCAGGAGGCGTACCGGCTGCCCCCAGAGAGTGTGAGGATGGGTGGGGTGGGCTCCAGAGCGTGGGGCACAGAGGCCCCCAGACAGAGGCCAGGAAGGGAAGGCCTCCCTGGGGACCCCCACTTCAGCTCCAGACCCCCAGGCCACGTCGGAGCCAGGCCTTCTGCCTGAGCCCAGGGCTCCCTGCCTTCCCGCCTTGGGCATCTTGTCCCCACAAACTCTGCGCATTTGGACCAAAAGCTTCCCAAACGGACCCAGTCTTGCTAGGCACACCCTGGTCCCAGGTGGGAAGGGGGCCGTGCAGGGACTGAGCCCACAGGAGCTTGCTCCAAGGTGGCAGTGGGTTGGCATCCTGCCCCCTGCACAGGATGAGGGGCAGGCCCCCAGGACACAGCCAGGGCGTGGCACAATGTGAATTCAAGGTGAAGCCACCAGAGGGCACCAAACCCCCCCCCCCCATGAGGCCTGTCTGCTCTTCCCCAGGGGCTGGGTGCAGGGCTGGTGGGTAGGTAGTGAGTCGGTGGGGCTGGAGCGCAGGCTGGGCTGCCCAAGCCAGGGGCACCACCAGGCGAGCAGGGAGAGGAGGGGGGTGCGCAGTCCAGAGGTGCAGGTGTCCCCCACAGACAGCACGCTGGGAAGGCAGCTGCAAGGAGCACAAAAGTCCCACAGGCGATAGCTGCTTTTGGTGGGCGTCACTGAGTCCTGCTCCCCCACCCCCACCCAGAGCAGGCAGGCTCCCCCCACCTGGTTCAGGTGCAGCTCAGAGACTCACAGGGCCTTTCCGGACACACTCCCATAGGAGGCCTCACCCAAGCCTCCCTGGGCATCAGGGACCACCCCCCAGGCCAGCTCTGGCCCCCTATGGCATCTGGGCCTGGCCCTTCGCTGCCGGGGTGACTGGGGAGACCGGGCGGGCGGGGGAGGGCAGCCCAGCTCCCACTCGGCTACGGGCTGGGCACCTGCTCGGAGGGAGGCCTGGGCGGGGGGCTCTGTTGGGATGGGGGGTCGGTCCGGCTGCTGAGATCCTCTGCCCCTGTCTTGTGGCCGGTCCGGGCCAGGGTGGCACTGGGCGCTCAGGGCTGGGGTCCCTGGTGGCCGCGGGGCCAGCGGGTATTGATTGTTGGTTCTTATTTATAGAGCACCGGGGGTGGACGCGGCGCTTTGCAAAACCAAAAAGACACAGTGCTGCCGCGACGCGCTATTGAGAGGGAGGAGGGCCAGCTGCAGATGTGTGCCCGTCATAGGGAGAGCTGAGACGCCCTGCCCGCCCTCCTCTGCCCCCCTCCCCCGCAGACAGACAGACAGACGGACGGGACAGCGGCCTGGCCCACGCAGAGTCCCGGAGCACGACGGGGTCAGGGGGAGGAGCACCCTCAGCCTCCCCCAGGCCGCGCCCGCCTGCCCGCCGGCCGGCCGGCTGGTCCACCCGTCCAGGCCCCGCGTGTGCCCCCGAGTGTCGGGCTAATGGGCCGCCTTGTCTGTGTATTTCTATTTTGCAGCAGTACCATCCCACTGATATCACGGGCCCGCTCAACCTCTCAGATCCCTCGGTCAGCACCGTGGTGTGAGGCCCCCGGAGGCGCCCACCTGCCCATTAGCCCGGCCAAGGACACTGATGGGTCCTGCTGCTCGGGAAGCCCTGAGGGAAGCCCACACGCCCGAGACTGCCCGCCCGGCCTCCTGCCCGTCCGTCCGCCCCGCTGGACCAGGCGCGCCAGAGCTGAGCTGGCTGGGCAGAGGCAGGGCCTGGGTCTGAGCAGGGAGAGGGGCGAACCTGGCCCCAGGCAGAGAGGCTGGGAGCAGAGACCGAGCCCCCTTCCTCCCCAGCCACGCCCAGTGCCCCAGTGGGGGCCTGTGGCCCCTGGCGGCTCCTAGCAGCCGCGGCTCCACCCTCTCCTCTTCTGACCTCCCCCTTCTCCTCTGGACCCCTTTTGCCAATCGGCCCTGCCCTTCCCCGACTGCAGACCCCGACTCCCCAGCTGGCAGCCCTTCCCTGGGGCTCCCGCTGCCTCCGACCTGCTCCTCCAGACTGACTGCGCCTCCCTTCGCCGCCTCCGGCATGCAGCCCAGGACGGCTTCCCATCGCTGGCTCGGGGCTGCCCTCAGCCCTGCCCGCCACTTTGTACAGGCCCAGCCGTCCGTGTCCCAGTGCGCGCGTGCCTTCCCCTGCAGCCTGTGCGCGGATGCGCGCTGACCTCCCCCCAGAGCCCGGAGCGCAGCGCACCGCTCCCCCGACCAGTGTGTGCAGTGATGATGCCTAAAAGAATGTCACGAACAGCTCGGTCTGTGTTGCTTGTTGACGCCTGGAAGGAGCGTGGAGGAGCGCGAGGGGTGGGGGAAGGTTGGGGCAGCGGCGCCCCCTCAGATCCCAGCGGCGGCGGGGCTCCCAGAGTCCGCAGGCGGGGCCCCGCGCGGGCTGGGGTTCGGAGGTCTCCGCGGGGCGCGGGCGAAGGCGAGTTGGCGGCGCCCCTTGCAGGCGGTGACCACCAAGCCCAGCGCCAGGCAGGCGGCCAGGCTGGCGAGGAAGGAGAGGGGCCCGAGCACGTAGATCACGACCAGGTCCCGCGGGGCGAGCGGCTGCGCGCAACGGCTGAAGGCGGCGTCGGGGAAGGCCGTCAAGGGGCTGAGTGTCAGGCGCCCCGGCGACACGCAGAGCAGCGTCTCGGCCTCTGCGGGACACGGGCGCGGCGTTACGCAGTGGCCGGGCCGCAGCGGCGGCCGCCCCGTCCCGCCAGCGCCCCCCGGGCTCACCTGGCGCGGGCCGCGGGTGAGCGCGCAGCCAGGCGCAGAGCGGGCGCAGCGCGCAGCCGCAGGCCCAGGGGTTGCCGCGCAGACGCAGCGCGCGGAGTGCGGGCAGGCCGGCCAGCAGCCCGGGCTCGAGCGCGGACAGCTCGTTGTCCCGCAGGCTGAGCGCGCGCAGCAGCGGGAGCGCGCCCAGCGCCGCGGGCTCCAGGCGCGCCAGTCGGTTGCCCGCCAGCGAGAGGTTGCGCAGCGCGCGCAGCGGCGTGAAGGTGCCGGGCGCCAGCGCCTGCAGCTGGTTGGCGCCGAGGTCCAGCTGCTGCAGCGCGCCCAGGCCCCAGAAGGCGCGCGCGTGCACCCAGCGCAGGCCGTTCTCGCGCAGGTCCAGGCGCAGCAGCGCACCCGCGCCCACGAAGGCTCCGGGCGGCAGCGTGTGCACGCGGTTGCGGTCCAGCAGCAGGTCGCGCGCGCGGGGGCTCAGGCCATCGGGCACCTCGGACAGCGCGCGCCCCGAGCAGTTGACCTGGCCGCCCGGTGCGCACGCGCACGCCTCCGGGCAGGCTCGGGAGCCTGGGGTTCCCATCTGGGTCCCCGTCGGGGTGGCCGCTGCAGGTGCTGGAGCCCGGACTGGCCACGGCGACAGCAGCAGCAGCCACAGCAGCAGCAGCCAGAGCGGCGGCCAAGAGGAAGAGGGGCTCGGCATGGGGGCAGCCGTGGGACCTGCCGAGAGAGGCCGCCGCTCCGCTCTTGTGTTCCTGGAGCCCGTCGGTCCCTTCTGTGCGGCACAAATATTAACTCTCCCGCCCCAACGCCGGCAGTTCCTGTCCCAGGGCCGGGCCGGCCTAGGGCGGGCGCTAGGCACATGGCCAGGGCCCAGCGCTGCCAGCCACCTGTCCCGGAGCTGCCGGCTCCTCTTGGCTCCGAGCCAGAAGCGGCTCAGGCGAGGTGTCCCCGCCTCCTGCGTCGCCCAACACCCTGAGCTCCTCCGAGGCCTGAGCAACCGGACCCCACAACAGCCACCAGGGAGGCGACGCACCGAATGGCAATGGGACCCAGTGTGCCCGGCTCCTCACCGGGTCTCTGCCAGGGCGGGGCTCAGTGAAGTGACCCTTGTGCAGATACACAGCCCCACCCCCAAGTGGGGATGTTTCTTCCCCCAAGTGCATGACTGGTGTTGCAGGAGCACATGTGGGGGCTCGGGGGTTGGGGAGCTGCTGGAGGGGGTGATGCTGAGAGGGGGGGGAGACAGGCCCAGCGGTGGAGGGAGGCTGCTCCCTAAGGCTGGGGAGACAGGCCTGCCCCACCCCACCCCAAGGACTTTCCTGGAATCTCAAGGAGACCGTGTGGGTCAGGCAGGGACACCTGGGAATGATCATAGCCGATTCCACTCCCTCCCTGCCCCGGGGTTTTCTGAGGGCTGGGCTGGGCGGGGCCCAAGGCACTCCGGCTACAGGGTTGGGCTGAGGCTCCGCTGGGGGAAGTAGAGGACCAGGGTGTGGCTCCCAGCCCATGGGGAGGGGGACCCCCAGGTGCCTGGAGTTATGCGGCCCAACCCCATCACAGAGGTGGGGACAGAGGCGCACAAAGACCCTCCCCGACTAGAGGCAATGCCCACAGGGCATGAAGAAGACAGTGCAGAACAGTAAATAGGATTTCATTTCCCTCCCCCTGCGGCCACCGCCTACTCAGGCAGCGGTGGGCAGAGAGGCTCCTCCAGGGCCTGGGCAGGGTCCATGGGAATGGTGACCAGGCCCTGGTCCTCTGGGGAGAGCTCCAGGTTGGCGTCCATGTGGTGGGACTCCACGTGCACCGTTTGCAGGTCCAGGTGGTCCTCCTGCACCAAACTGGGCCCCAGGGACTGGTCAGTGCCCCCCAGCAGGGAGCAGGGAACAGGGAGCAGCGCACCCTCACCCAGGGGTACCCCCAGCACACTCACCTGCTGTCCATGGTTCCTGTGCATGTCTCACTGGGGGCACAAAGGCAGGTGTGAATCCTAGAACAGGCTGCGCTCCAGGAGCCCAGGTGCCCCCCCACCGCCCCCCGCGTCTCCCCCAGCCCAGTCTGGGAACGCCAGGCCCAGCCCCTGTGACATCCTGTCCTGGGGGCAGGAGGCCCCTCTCCTGGCGGGCCCAGGGCCCAGGGCCCAGGGCCCAGGGCAGGCAGGGGGGCCCTCCCCCCGGCCGTGGGGCTCACACACCCCTTGGCTCGGATGACGCCGACCACCACGATGACCAGGGCAAAGAAGCAGCTGGCACTGATGCCCACCAGCACCACCAGCAGGGCAATGAGGGCCTCCCGGCTGAGGCCCAGGCTGCAGTCGCAGTGGTTTCCAGCTGCAGAGACAGGGGCCAGGGGGCCGGGGCCCAGGGGCCATCGTCAGCCCCCCGTGAGGACCCCCCAGCCACCCCCAACCCTGGTGGCCATCGACTGGGACATGGGCCCGCTGGGACAAGGAGGGGCCCTGGCGAGGGTGGCGCTGGGGCAGGAGCAGCACCTGCAGCCGGGATCAAAAGGGACCAGCATATCAGGCCCAGGGGGCTGCCAAGCAGGCAGAAGTCAGGCTGCGGCCAGGGGGCCATGTCCGGCCTCCAGCCTGACCACACACACCTCTGGACGGAACTCAGCGGCAGGCGCTGACCTCACAGTAGGGCCCTGAGGCAGGGAGGGTGGGGGCAGGGCCTCAGCCTGAGCCTCGCTCGCCCTTGGGGGTGGGGGTGGGGCAGGCAGGGTGGATGGGCCTGGGAGTCACCCTCAGGGTCCCCGTCAGGTTAGAGGGGCAGTGGGGAGGGACCAGAGCCCTGCATGGGAAAGGGGGAGGGGCGGGCCCTGCACTTGGGCCGGGGGTGCAGTGCCCCCCGGACCGGGCAGCTCACACAGCGGCTCCCAGGCGCTTCTCTGAGGAGGACGGCAGCCACTCGGGTGGGGCCTGGTGACCGGTCACCGCCCTCCTGCCAGGGCCGGACAAGCAGGGGCTGAGGATGGCCAGGGAGTGGCCCTGTGCCCACTGCCCTCGCATTGGCTGTTTGGGGGAGGGACCGGCCCATACCCCAGTGATGCCCAGGTTTGGAGGGCCCACAGTGGGTCCCCAATCACCCAGAGGAGGTGGGAGGCACTGCCCACAGGCCACCCTCCTCCAGAGGTGGGCGGCTCAGAAATGGCTGCAGGCAGTGTCCTGGGCTCCGGCTTAAACATGTCATTGAAGCCAGAGCTGCCACTTGGGGCTGCCTGCCCGCCCCTCAGAGGGTCTGGTCCCTGCACAGCCCCCTGCAGCCCAGGCGAGCACTGCCCAGGGGACCCGCCTGCAGGCTGGCACGGTCGGGGTTAACCTTGGCCTCCTCCCCACCCGCCTACACTGGCCCCTCCGCCAACACCCAGGCAGCAGGAGGAAGTGCCCGCCCACAGCAGACCCACAGGCTGGGGGAGGCATGGCTGGGTTCCAGCTGGCCCCGGGTCATTGGGACCTCCCTGACCCGACACGGGCGCTCCCCCTCTTGCCCTTGGGGACCTCCTGGCAGCTCCTGACACCTCCACACCTGCCGAGTGATGCTGTGACCTGAGACACCGGGTGATACCGCTCTCATTCACAGACGCAGGGCAGGTGTGCAGGTGGCCTGTGCCCGGGCTGGCACTGCCACCCGCCAGGCCGGTCCGGCAGGTCTGCATCCTGGTTGGGATGACAAAGGCGCACCCAGTCCAGTGCCAAGCAGATGCTGTCGGGAGACTCAGGGCCGCTGGGCCTCGGAGCGGGAAGCCCTCTGCTGACCACGGCTCCGCACAGGCAGGGGCCCAGGAAGCGTCCAAGGCTGGAGCTCTGAGCCCAACCCCACCCTGCCCCCTAGAGCCCGTGGCAGGCAGAGTTCTCAGAGAGGAGGGGTCCCGAGTCGGAAATGCCACCTGGCCCGGCCTTGTGCAGAGGTGGCCCGTGGGACCCACGGGGCTGTCTGGGCAGCGACGGCTCCAGGCCTGGACAGTGGGCACCCTTGTTCTGAAGGGACCTGGTCACCTGTGGGGCAGTGCAGGCTCGAGCGGGTCCTGCCTGTTTTGGCACCGGAGGCTGTGCCCAGGGCAGCCGAGGCCGGACCTGGCCCGTCCGCACCTCCCCCTCCTGGGACCGCAGGTTCCTCTGGGCGCTGCGCGGGGAGGCGGCGCTGGGCTCCTGCTTGGCACTGTGCGCCGGGCCCAGGTGCGCCCTGGCCACGCGTCGGGGGTGGAGGTAAGGGGCCTTCCTGCGGCCGCTGGCCTTGAGTGTGGGACGGGACCAACGGCCACCCCTCGCCTGGAGGCAGCCCCTCCCGCTGGGGATGCAGGAAGGTCCCGGCTCAGCAGGGGTGTGTGGCCACCTGCCTGCCTGACGGTCCTAGACCCACAAGTCCCCGCAGCGGCCCGGGACTCTTTGTGCAGCACTCGGGGGCTGGACCCTCAGGCCGGGCTGAGGGAGGCACTGCAGGCTCCTTCCCGAGGCCAGAGGAGTGAGGCTGGAGATGGAGGCTGGCGGGTGGGGTGGCTCGAGGGCTCCCAAGCCAGGCCTGCTCCCTCCGCCTGGTTGAGGGCCTCAGGCATGGCCACGGGCAAGAACTGCTGCGGGCAGAGCCCACTCGCAGGTGTGCAGCCTGGCCTCCCCTGGGGCTCCCTCCCTCACCTGCTCCGAGGGGGGCCGCCAAGGGGAGGGAGATGCGTCCGAAGGTCACGAGGGGCCCACAGAGCCAGCGGCACAGGGAGGGACGAGAACCAGCTGCTTTACTCTGTTCTCTGGGGACCAGGCAGGGGTGGGGCCAGAGGACAGGCCATGGGGGGGGTGTTGGGGGAAGCAGCAGGGGCATGGGGGCTGGGCAGGGGCCACTGTCCATCCTGAGGCCGTGGCAGGGGCCGGGGCGTCAGCTGCAGCTCTTGGGCAGGCGGTAGACGCCGGCAGCGAAGACGAGCTGCTGGTCGCGCACCTTCTTCTGCAGGAAGGCCTGCAGCTCCTGCAGGTCGATCTCAGCCAGCGCGGGGCCGGTGACCACGAACATGCGCAGCATGCTGTAGATGCGCTCCAGCGACAGGCTCTCCAGGTTGGTCAGCATGGCCTGGATGTACGTCCAGAAGAGCTGGGGGACAGCGCGCGTCAGCCGGCCGCCTCGGCCCCGCCCTCCGCCGCCCGCCGCCCAGCCCGCGCCCGCGCACCAGCAGCTCCTCCTCCTTCTGGTCGGCCTGCGAGGCCATGCCCGAGTCGCTCTCGTCGTCGCTGTCGATGAGCACCATGTTGTCGCGGTCCTGCGGCCGCTCCTCCTCCACCACCGAGAAGGTGCCGGCGGGCTCCTCGCGCAGCACGCCCTGCTGCAGCCACACCGCCATCCGCCTGCGCAGCAGCGCCACCGGCATCTTCACCGCCTTGCTCAGCGCTTCCAGGGTCCAGCTGGCTGGGGGCGGGCGGCCAGGCACGGTGGGCGGGCGGGGCCAGACCCCCACCTCTGCCTCGTCAGCCCCAGGCCCCGTGGGGAAGGCGCCGCCCAAATCCTGCCCACCCTCCCGACAGCGTCAGGCCGGCCGAGGTGCGGCCGCTCACCTTGGTCCTGGAAGTACAGCAAGACCACGGCCTGCACGGGGGTCACGGCCACGGAGAGCGTGCGGTCGGCCAGCTCCACGTCCATGGTCACCAGCCCCAGCGTGTGCTTCCAGCTGAGGGTGCGCATGGCCTGCGGAGGGCGGGCGAGACCTGGCCCAGCGCACAGAGGCCTGACGGGCGCCCGCCCCCAGGCAGCCTGGCAGGCGGGGCTCTGGGCCCCCCCATCTAACTGAGCACCAGCCACAGACGCTGTCGGAGGCCGAGCTGGGTCTCGGGTGGCTGCACCCCAGGATCCAACTTGGACACAGGCCGCTGCCCGTGTGACTGGTTAAGACGAGCTCATCTTGGGGAGCCTCACATGACATGACCGGTGTCCTCGTGAGAGGAAGGACACACAAGGCACAGACACGGGAAAGCCACATGAAGACAGTGACGTGGCCACAAGCCAAGAGGCGCCGGCACGATCCCTCCCACAGCCGAGGGCACAGGGCCCGACCCTCGGGGTCACCCGGCTTCCAGACCACCCCCTGCTGTGGCAGCCACAGGGACAGGTCAGGGTCCCGGGAGGGGGCGCTGCTCTAACAAATGCTGACACAGGGCGTGGCCACGGAGGGGGTGGGGAGCGACGGAGTTGCACACTGCACGGACTGCCGGAGGGACAGGTGCCAGACACACGGACAGTGCAGGCCGCCGTGAGCCTGCGGGAACGAGGGACATGCCGTGGAGCAGGGAGGGGAGGGGCGGGCCCTGCTGGTGGCGCTGGGTGGAAGCAGACCTGCAGGTGCTGAGCTCGGAGGCTGAGCTGAGACTCCCAGGCCGAGGGCGGAAGAGGGAACCCGGCACTGGGCCCCGCGGGCAGGGCACGCCTGTGAGCCCGAGTGGGGCCCAAAGCTGGCTGTGCGGTGGAAGCAACCAGCCAGCCAGCCAGACGTGCGGGCGCCGGCTCTGCCGTGGACGCCGGGGGGAGGCCACAGGTTCTGAGAATTTGCTCCCCGGGGAAAGGCTGCCTGGACTGAAGGGGAGACAGCGGACGAGTGCTCGGCAGGCAGAGCCAGAGGCAGGGGCCCCCCGTGAGCCGAGGACGGCACCCCACCATTAGCCTCGAGCCTCAGAGCCCGGCGTCAGACGTGCTCCTGTCGGAACGAGGGCGTGTGCCCCCCTCCCCACGGGCGCGGGCAGGCAGCCCGTCCGCTCAGGGCTCCTGGCGGAAGAGGAAGTGCCCAGGCCTCAGCCTCACCTGACTCGGGTGGGAGCTGATGCTGAGAGCGGGTCTCTGAGCTGCTGTTTAGTGAGGTTCTGAACTGAGTGGGAGCTGGAGGAGTAAGACTTTGGGGGCTGCTGCATGTGAGAAAGGCACGCGTTTAGGGGCCCAAATTGGGGTCCTAAGAGAGGGGACGCCCTGACCCTGGGCCTCAGGAGGCGACCGCACTTGGAAGTGGGGTCACTACAGACGCAATCAGGGCATCGCTCTAGCAGTGACTGGTGCCCTCAGAGGGAGATCTGGGCACGGGGCGGGAGGAGCCACGGGGGGCCGCACGGCGGAGGGCGGCGCCTGCACCAGGCGCCAGAAGCCAGGAGAGGCAGGAGGGCCCTTGTGGACTCGGGGCGATGCCCTGTGACCCCTGGCTGGGACCCTGAGCCAGAACGAAGGCAACAATCCTGCTGTTCTGAGTCCCCGTCTGGGGTGGCGGCCGAGCGCTGCTCCAAGTCCCTCCACCACCCCCACAGCGAGCGGGAGGCCGGGCAGCCCCATCGCACACAGGACCTGAGCCCAGGCGGCAGCAGCACACGGGCTCCAAGGCCGAGAACTGGAAATCCTGCCCTACAGCCCCGCCGGTGGGAGCCCCCTGGGGGTCGGAGGCCCCGGGCGGCAGACCTGGGCCGGGGGCAGGTCTCCCCGGCGGGCAGCCCCGCGGCGGGCAGTACCTTCAGCTTCTCGTACTTCCTGCAGTAGACCTCCAGGGCCTCCCGGATGTCCTCTGGCACCTCCAGCTTCTCGTCCTTGAAGGGGGGCCAGAACTCGCTGGACAGGATGACGGCATAGACCCCGAATGGCGGCTGCTCCTCCAGGGGCCGCTTCTCGTCCTCCTCGCGGATGTTGGCGTTGATGCGGCGGGAGTCGGCCATGTCCTGGGGGGAACGGTGGGGGGGGGGGGCCGCGTCTCACCAAAGGCCGGGGGTGGGGGCGGTGGGGGGAGGCAGGGGAGGGGGCGCCCACCTTCAGCATGACCTCGCAGAAGTGCATGGGGGCCTCACCAGAGGCTGGGGGGGTGGGGGTGGGGGCGGGGCGGGCAGGGGGGGCGGGGAGGGGCGCCCACCTTCAGCATGACCTCGCAGAAGTGCATGGGGGCCTCGCCGAACCGCAGCTTCAGCAGCTCCACGTTGCGGATCTCCCTAGGAGGACGGGGCTCAGGACGGCGCCGGCGCCCCCACCGCGGGCCACTCCCGGCCTCCCGGGCAGCCCCTGCCTGGCCTGAGGGACGCGGGTCAGCAGCCCACGCACGGGCCGCCCGGGTCCTGCGCCCGCAGCCTGGCGCTCACCGCTCGGGGCTGAAGCTGAGCTGGTGCAGCAGGCGGTCGGCCAGCAGCGAGCGGTACTCGTTGATGAACAGGTCCTTGCTGCCGTAGATGCTGACCAGCAGGCTGATGATGTCCGAGGAGCGCCGCCTGGAGCTGGACTTCCCTGCAGACGGGGGGTCACTGCCGGCACCTCAGGGCGACAGGCCCCCGCGGAGCCAGGGAGGCAGGACGGGCGCCGGGCTGGGAGGCCACTGACCTCTGACCCCTCAAGCCTCAGGGCCATGTGGCAACAACTTGGAAACCAGAGCAGCCAGACCCTCCCGCACGCAGGCTCCCCCCCCCCGCCCCCCAAGCTGGTGGGGCTGGGCTGCGGACCTGGGTCAGCGTCCACGGGGTCGGGGACCCAGTCTTCAGGCTCCCCGGAGTCGTCCTCGCTGTCCTGGCCAGTCTCCAGGCTCGCCGGGTCCGTCTTGGACAGCTCGACGGCCAAGTCCCCGGTCCCGTCCGAGTCCCCCGTCAGCCCGGCCACGATCTGCCGCACCGTGTCCTCCCGCGTCCTGCCAGGGGCGCAGGGGCCTCAGGGGCCTCCCCCTCCCCCTCCCCCTCCCCCTGACCCCTCGGTGCTTGCTCCCTCCCCACAGCCAGTCCCGCCCGCAGGTCAGAGACAAGCGTTAGGCTTTGGCCCAAAAAAACAAAACAGGATGAAGTAAAACAAACGACTGTGGGAGCGGCAGGAGTGAGACGACCAGGTGACCAGGGCCAGCCCTTCCAGGCCGCAGGCTGCAGGTGCGAGTCAGGGCAGCAGCAGGCACCCGCAGCCCCAGCCCCGCCCTGCTCAGGCCCCTCCCGAGTCTGTCCCCCACTGCGGACTGGCTCCGCCCATCAGCCTGGGGCCTGGTCAGAGGAGGAACCTCTCTGTGCTGGAACCGGGGTGGGGCGGGGCCTGGTGTCCCTGAGCAGCAGGGCCCCCGGGAGCTGGGGGAGCCCCAGCACTCACCTCAGGTAGCGGCGGACGGGCTCGCAGGCCACCTCCAGGATGACCATGGAGGGGTCCAGCACGCGCAGCGCCTTGATGGCCGAGATGTAGAGGGTGATGATGTCACACGTGTTGACGCCTACAGCCCAGACAGGAGGCTGAGGGTGACGGCAGCACCCAGGGTGGCCACCGGCCAGCCAGGGGATCTGCAGGGGCCAGGTGACTGCACGCCCGAGATCTGAGCCACGCCCCCCTCAGCAAGCAGTCTGTTCCGGGGACTTGGGCACCACCCCACCACCAGGCCAACACCCCCAAGAGCCCCCCAATACTGCTCCTTACCCACCTCCCCCCAGGGCCTGTAGGTGGCTGGGAGAGTGGACTCTTCGCCTCCGGTTCTGGGCCCGGAGGTCAATGGGGGGTCGGCCCATACCTGGGTGGAGAAGCCGCGTCTCCAGGGCAGCCTTGAGGGACACGAGCAGCTGCTGCCGCTGGTCAGTCCTCTCCAGGCAGTACTTGAGGTCCTCCACGGCCGGCCGGGAGTCGGGGAAGTCTGCAGGGAGAGGCCGGCCCTCGCACCCACACAGACGCACACGCAGGCGGCGGGGCCTGGAGGGTGAGCGGCCACGCCCACGCCTGAGACGAGGAACACCCACCGGAGCTACGCTACCCTTCACGTGCCCACAGGTCTGACGGCAGCTGCCCGGCAGGGCAGACCGCCGGGGCACTGGAGAGCTGGGCCCGAGCAGGGCTGTGAGGCCACGGGGGAGGGCTGGCCACCAGAGGCACAGTCCCCCACCAAAGCCCAACACTGGGCTGGGGAGTCCACCCTGGAGCGGGGAGCCGCGGGGGCGGGGGGGCGGCAGGGCGACAGCTCTGCTCCGGACAATGCAGCCCAGGTGCCCTCACCACCCTCAGGGCCGGCGGGCGGCCGACCTCGGATGATGCTGAAGAGCTCCTCGATGCGCAGGCCGGCGTACGTGCGGTAGAAGAACCTCTGCGCGTGGCAGCGCCAGCGGCGCAGCGTGGGGCCGGCCTCGGGGGACGCGGGCCGGGCGGGGCCGTCCTGCAGGAACACCTTGCCCAGCCAGCCGACCACCCTCTCGATCCACTGTTGGGAGAGCACATGTGGGCGGGGGGCCCGGAGCAGAGGCGGACAAGCCTCCCTGTCGGCAGCCCCCGTAAGGCCGCCTGCTCTGGGGGCCGGAAGCACATCAAGATCAGCAGGGGGACGGCCCCAAGGGGGCGTCGTAGGCCCACCATCAACGCACCCCCTGCCCCTTCCACACGCAACAGCAGCCGGACCAGGGGCAGAGGACGGGCTGACCCCCACCCGAGAGGGACCACACGCAGCCAGCTCCCACGTGCAGCCGCTCAAGGTGTAGTGAGCGTTTCTGATCTCTACCAGAGATCCCGCCACACCCACCAGGACCCCCCCCCCCGCACCCCACAGACGCCCCACCCCGCGAAGACCCCCCGACACTGCACTGGGCAGCACGGCTTCCCGAGCCAGGCCCCCAGGCCACGGCCACTCAGACCACTCAGCTGCTTCGCACCCGCCCCGATCGCAGCTAATCGGCACCGGCAGGAGTGACACTGCGACATGGTGGGGAGGACGACTAGAACGTGGGAGCAGCTGGGTGACCTCATGGTTGGTCCCAGCTCCTCCACGAAACCCAGAGCAGAGTCCAAGACCATATCCCAACAGTGTGGGCGCCCCGAGGCCCCTCACTGGGACACACCAGACCCGGGCGCTGCCTCCAGCCACGCGACTCACACCGACCCGCTGAGCATGCTGGCACCAAGCAGCCCGTGAGGACTGCCTCCACCTGGCACCAGGACAGCTCAACCCGTTCAGCCCAAGCGAGGCCGGCTCATCAGGTCCCCACATTCTGGCAGCGTGTCCAGTTTGCCAGAAACCCATTCGCCTGTCCAGGGGACATGCCCCAGGGGGCCATTACCTTGTGGAACTCCCGCAGGAAGGAGCGCTCATACTCGCCCCGGCAGCGGTCCTCCATCCGCTCCCGGGTCACCTGGTGCAGCGTGATGGTCACGGCCTCGGCACTGACCCGCTCCAGCAGACTGAGCCTGTGCCTGGAGGAGAGCCGTGCCTGTGGGGCGTGCAGAGCACACGCACGCACACGCCCCACCCCCAGCGCACACCTCCCCACGACCCTCCTGGCAGGGACGCCGCCACTGTGCCCGGGGACGCTGGGAGGACAGAGCACCGGCACCCCACCCTCCCCAGCTGGCCTCGCTGCCTGGGCTGGGACACTGGCCGTCCCGTGCCAACAGCATGTGTGGCTCTCGGGGTCAAACCTCATCTCCCAGAAATGGCCCCCACGGCCATGTACATACAGCTGCCACTGATGGGGGCCTTCAGCCCAAAGCCTGTCTGTGATGGCCAAGGGACCCACGAAGAGATGAGAAGGACTGATCTGTGTGACGTCACCTGGGACGAACCCCTCAGGGCCCCCCACCTGGCAGCACAGGGCACTCCCCGGCTCCAGCTACAAGACTCTGCCTGTCGGCCACCCTGCTGCCACCTCATTCAACGGGACGGAATCGTCCCGAGCGGCCAGAGAGGCTGGAGGGCCACACACCAGGACCCGGCTCCAACAGCAAGGCCTTTCCTCTTCAAAGGACTGGAGAGGCACCTGCGTGGCCAAGTGCCGCCTCACCTCCAACTTGTGCTACAGAGAAAAGCAGCAAGTCACCCTCTCGCAGCCACCGGGCAGGACGCACGTCTCCCTCCCCCGGAGCCACACAAGGCAGAGGCCGACTCCGCAGGCACCTGGAGTCCTGCAGACTCAACCAAGCAAAGCGTGGAGCCGGGCTAGTGGGAATGACCGAGAGATACGCCTGCGTCCAGGACAGGAAGTGTGACATTCACAGCACAAGGATCCTGGCCAGCCTCCCTCAGCCACGGCCATGGCCATGAGGACAGATGGCAGACTTCGGCCAGCTCGCCCGCTCTGTGCAGAGGCCAGCGGGACCCAGGGGAGCAAGCAGGGGTGGGGAACAACGGGGCACGAGTACTCACAGGACCTGGCTGAGCTGGTGGAACTGCTCCAGGGCCTGGCGGCACCAGCACTGCTGCTTCTCGCTGCCGCACCCCGCGCACAGGGGGCTCTGCAGGAGCCGGTAGTACCGGCGGCGGGCATACCTGCTGTCCAAGTCCCCCTCCAGCTCAGGGTCCGTGCCCCCCTCTCCTTTCCGCTTACTCTGCATGTAGACCCTCAAGAAGCGCCCGTAGAGGCGCTGCACCATCTCCTGGAAGGTCCTGGGGGTGGAGAAGAACAGGACGCCCCGCAGCGTGGTGTGGACCTTGTCCCGCAGCCCCTGGGCGCCGGTGCCCATCAGCAGGCCCAGGCGGGTCCACTTCTCCAGCAGCTCCAGGCTGCGCAGGTAGGGGTCCAGGCGGCTCTCCAGCAGCGCGAAGGCGTCCAGCAGCAGCAGCAGGCACTGCGGCTCGTCGGCGCAGCTCTCGCGCTGGGAGACGGCGTTCCAAAACTCCGGGGAGATGTTGGCCTGCAGGTCGCTCTGCAGCACCTCGAGGAACCACTCCTCCAGGACCGAGTGCAGGCCGTGCGCCCTCAGCACCTCCACCGCCGCCCGCAGCTCCTCCTCCTTCGGCGGGACTGTGCCGCTGGTCCGGGAGGACGCCTGGGAGGCAGCGGGCGGGACAGCGGTGAGCACGGCGTACGGGTGGGGAGGCCGGGGGCGGGTGGGGAGGCCGGGGCAGGGGCAGGGGGGGCAGGGACAGGCGGGGGAGAGGCTGCGGAAGGCCCGCTGCGCCGCGGAGGGAGCCAGGACCGCGGCGGGCGGCGGACGCAGCCCCAGGCAGCGCGCAGGGGCCCGGCAACCCGCGCGGCCTCACCAGCCCCAGCGCGGCGGGCGGCACCAGCCCGGTGCTCACGGTGTTCCAGGCCCCGCGCAGCTCCTGGGCCGGCCCGGGGGGCCCCTCCGCCGCCGCCGCCATCTGTGCCCACTGCCTCCCAGAGCTGCCCAGCGCCGCGCGCGGTGATGACGCACATGAGGCGCGCGGTGATGACGTACAGGCGCGCGCGCGGCGATGACGTAGCAGGCGGCGCCAGGCGGCGGCGGTTGGGCGGCGGGGCGGCCGGGCGGCGACATGACCCAGCAGGGCGCGGCGCTGCAGAACTACAACAACGAGCTGGTCAAGTGTGAGCGGCGCGTCGCCCGGGCGGCGGGGGGCGCGGGCTGGCGGCCCCAGCGCACGGCCGCGTTTGTGGTCCTGTCGGTGCGGGGGTGGCCGGCGCGGGGCCGTTGGGACCTGGCCCCGCACAGCCGTCGGCGGAGGGAGCCCAAACTTAAGGCTCGAGCCCGTCCTGCCTGCAGGCCCCGGCCCGGCGGTCTCGTGCGGTGCCTTGAACCCCGAGTCCCTGGCAGGCGGGTCGTCGGCGTGGCTCGTGGCAGGCGCCCTCCCCCGTGTCCTACGAAGCAGCGGGTCCGGGGTGGGTGGGGTGCGCCCCCCTGCCGCGCCCACAGCCTGCCCCTCGCGCCGCAGGCATCGAGGAGCTGTGCCAGAAGCGCGAGGAGCTGTGCCGGCAGATCCAGCAGGAAGAGGAGGAGAAGCAGCGGCTGCAGAACGAGGTGCGGCAGCTGACCGAGAAGCTGGCCCGAGTCAACGAGAACCTGGCGCGCAAGATCGCCTCTCGGAATGAGTTCGACCGGACCATCGCGGAGACGGAGGCCGCCTATCTCAAGGTGGGCTCGGGGCCGGGGCCCCCCAAGCAGAAGTGACAGGAGTGGCCGGGCCAGGCCCGCGGGGGGTGAGGGTGTGGCTGTCCGTGGAGCCTCGTGCTCTGTCCCGGAGCAGCGAGTGGCAGCAGGGGCCCGAGCGAACGCGCTTTCCTGGGTGTGAGGGAGGGGCTTTGGGCTAGAGACTCTGGGGTGGGCGGTGGCAGGGCTGCCTCTGGGCCGGGCCCTGGGGGTACTTGGCTGTGGGAGCTCTCAGCAGGACCCCGTGTGTCTGTCCCCAGATCCTGGAGAGCTCGCAGACTCTGCTTAGCGTCCTGAAGAGGGAGGCGGGCAACCTGACCAAGGCCACAGCCTCGGAGCAGAAGGGCAGTGCAGGCAAGGAGAGCTGACCAGGCTGCAGGTGGGCAGGGCGTCTCCACTGCTTCCCCGACGGCCCGTCCCCAGCAAGTCTGTCTGCAAAACGCCTTGTTCATGGCAGCAGCTGCCTTCAGGTGGCAGCCCCCAGCCTCCACTGCCCCTGGGTACAGCCTCCCCCGTAGGGTCCAGTCCATGCACTCACCCAGGCAGTGGGGGTGCGGGCTCTGGGTCAGCCCTGCTCGGGCCTGAATCCTCATACCCCCTGGACTGCAGGACAGCCCTGCAGCTAGTCTCGGCTTCTCGGGAGTCCCCTCACGCTCCCCAGCCAGCAGGTGCCCAGGCTAGGCAAACGGGCAGGGCCCTCCTTCACCTCAGAGCTTGCCCTAGTGGCCTATGACTGTCAATAAAGGTTGTTTTTATAAAGAACCACGCCCCCTGCTGCCTGTGTTCCGTCAGGAGAGTGGGGCTCCTCTGTGGGGAGGGCCTCTGCCCTGGGAGACAGAGCTGAGGGTGCCCCTGAGCATCTCCTGTGATCCTCCCCTGACTCCAGCCCACGCAGCCTGTCCTTCCCCGAGGGCTCTGCCTGCTGGTGCTGCTCCTGGCACCCTGGTGTCTGCATAAGGCCTGACCTAGGGAGATGTCCTGGGTTCCAGTCGCCCAGCAAGGACTGTGCCTCAGCTGATTCCAGATCCTGCTCAGCCTGACGGCCTCACTGCTCCCCACCGTCCCTGGCCACCCACCAGGCATGCCCTCTCTGGCTTTGCAGGTGCCTGTGGCCCAGCCCTCGTCCTCTCTGGGTCCATCTGCCAGCCCGTCGGGTCCCGCGGCTGCTTGCGGGGGGAGTGGGGAGGTTGCCAAGTACATAGGTTGAGAGTCCAGAGACACCAGGCCTATCCCCCCCAGGAAAACACTCTTCCCTCCCAAGCCCGGGCTCCCCAGGGGGACAACCTCCCACTCAAGGTGTGGACTAAGTGGCCCTGGCTCCCGGATACAGCTGGGCAGGCAGCCGAGCCCAGCCTGGGGCTGCACCCAGCAGGCAGCTCTGCATCTCCCTCACCTCCCAGGACCCGCTGGGTTCCCCTGCCAGCTGCTAGCACCCACCCCACGGGAGCTCCAAGGCGCCCTCCCTTTGGTCCCTCCCCAGGTTCTTGGCCCTTCAGGGAAACCGCTGCATACCCAACATCCACAACACCCAGCCCACGGCATGCCGGCCCGGCCCCTGGGTCAAGTCCAGCCCGAGAGCAGGCCCACTGCCAGTGCTGGGAGGGCAACGGGCTGTGGGGAGTGAGAAGCAGCCCTACGAGGTGTGGGGGTCCCCCCCAGGCACAGAGGTCCAGGCTGGGCCCCATCACCCTATGTGGGCTCCTCTCCGCTGCCAGCACCCCAGTGGAGCCGAGCCCCGTTCTCAGGTGAAGGACCATGCGAGGAGGCGGCAGGTCCAGTGCTGTTTATTGAGTCCATCAGAGGTAAGAACAGACTTCCGTTCATCACAAAGGAGGCTGAGCTCAGACGTGGGGGCGCGGGGGCTGAGGGGCCTGTAGTCCTTCAGGGGACAGGCAGCTGAGTCAGTCCTTTGCCCTGGACACACCCAACAGTCACTGGGCATGGCTGCCAGCAGGACCCTGCCCCCAAATCATGGCTGCAGGGCGAGACCCCCAGGGAAGGAGTGGCCTCTGGCGGCCCAGGCCCAGGCATGGTTCTGAGGCCCCAGGAAAGGGGTGGGCTTCGGGGGAGCAGAGCTGGCAGGGCAGAAGGGCGTTTGCAGAATGAGGGTGGAGCCTGGCCATCCTGGTGGGACTGGCGTCAGAAATACAGGGCTGGCTCGCTGCGGAAGTCCGAAAGGTCGCTGTGGCTGGCGGGGGTGAGCTGAGGGGTAAGAAGGCGGTCAGTGGGGCCACCCAGGCCTTAGAAACCTGCCTCCACCCGATGCTGGGCCCCCTCCCTGCCCCACTCACCATGGCCTCCTTCAGTGAGGGCTCCACCTCCCCCGGGGCCTGGGCCAAAGGCTGCTCCTGCCACTTGCTGAAGGCCATGGAGTGCTTTGGAGTGTAGCTGGACAGGCCTGCAGGCCAAGGGCACACGTGGACACATGAACGTGTGGACGTGGCCCAGGCACCGACTGGGCTGTCCACCTGGCCCGGCAGGCACTCACCTGAGCTGCCGTCTGGCAGGCGAGGGCTGTCGGGCGCCACACTGTGCACAAAGGTGGCTCGGGGCAGGAAGAGCGCCAGGGGCTTCTCCACTGCCCCGTTCAGGCCGGAGCTGCCCTCCTCCTCCTCCTCCTCCTCCTCCTCCTCCTCCTCCTCGCCCTCGGCCTCCGCCTGGGCCTCCTGCACCAGGGAGCTCTCGGATGGGTACTCAAACGTGGTGTGCAGGCTCTTGTCGTTGAAGGAGATCTTCATCTGGGGGCAGAAGGCACATCAGCCAGGGCCTGCGCCGCCACCAGATGCCTGGCCACCAGGGTCCTCCCGCTGGACCCAGTGGCACCGTGACCCCCAGGAGCAGGGGGGGCTGTCAGACCTGAGCTGGGCAGGACATGCCATCAGCCCTTCAGAGGCTGAGAGATGGAGGCCCCTCATCAGAGAAGACCCTCCACCTGAAGTCTGCAGGCCCCCAGGCCCAGGGTCACCTCACCCCAAGTGACCCCCCAGGGACCAGGCCCAGCCAGCACCCTGGGGGTCTCCAGAAGCCTCAGGCAGCTCACAGGGTCAGAGGGAGCCTTCTCAGGGCGCAGAGCGCTGGCCACACCTCCTCCCACTCGCTGGCCCCGCACAGGAGCAGAGTCCAGGGCAGGCTGCCGGGGCCCCACCTCCTCAGCTCCTAGAAAAGCCGCTGTTGGCTGGGGCCTCCCTCCAGAGCCAAGGTCATCAGGTCCAGCTTGTGGGCACCTGGACATGCTACCCACCCGACTCAGCATGGACCACACTGCTGGGCAAGGCCAGGCGCACCCGAGGCCGGGTCCCCAGGGCCAGAAAGCCAGGGGCTGCCACACGCCAGCACCAGGAAAGCAGCCCCAGGTGCCGTCGCCCATTTTACGGACTGAGTCAGTGCCAGTCAAGCGCCAGTGCAGGGTCAGTGCCCTGTCCTCCCTGCCCCCTTCACAGACTCCAGAATTCACACCAGAGCTGAAAGCCCCCAGGCCTGCTGGGCACGGTGGGCCGCCCGGTCGGTAATGAATACTCGGCCACCCGCCCGCAGCAGATGGAAGCAGCCCTGCTGGAGCTCGAAATATTAAACTCCCGGGCACAGGACACCAGCAGCCAGCTCAGGTTCCCCTCTGCCCCTGGAAGGAGCCGGAGCTGGAGCCGGCCCCCAGCACAGAGCCGTGGGGCCCAGGGACACAGGCAGGACCACCAGCGTTCAGGACCAGGGCACACACACTGCCCGCTCCCCCCTCCTCCCTCGGAGCCCTGCTCGGCTGGCACCCCACCCGCCCACCCAGCTCTGGGCTCCCCAACTCAGCCTGGCTCACAGACACCTGCTGGGCAAGTCCAGGCCTGGCCCCCTGCCCCTCGCCCAGCCACCCACAGACATGGGGCAAGGGCAGAGCCAGGAGTGAGATTGCTGCTCCTGTCCCTGGGAGCCAAGGGCAAGGCCTGGCTCGGGTGATCAGCAGAGCCCACAGATGTCCACCTACCGCCAGGCGGCTTGGGGATGGCGCCCAGCCCTCCGAGAGATCCCCTAGGAGGAGCCCCAGGCAGGGACCAGGGCTCCCAGGCACCCTGGGAACATGGCATTGTCTCTGAAGGCCCTGAGTCCTCCAGCCCATCCCCCTGCTGAGGACACAGGAAGGACCAGTGCCAGGCCAGGCCGGATTAGCCTGCCCTCGTTAGTCCACATGACTGGCTCCTAGCGGGAGGCTGGGGGCTGGGCGCATGCAGGCCTGAGCCTGGCACAGGCTGGCCGGGTGGGGGCGGGGCAGTGCTCACAGGCCCCTCCGGTCTCCAGGATCCTCACCAGCCCCCCCTCTGTGGGTGCCTGTCTTCAGGTCACAGGATGCCCCGTGACTCATGCTGCTGGGGGCCACCCCCAGACGCCAGGAGGCAGGAGGGAAGTGAGGGGCTGGCACTTGCACACACCCAGTCACCTGTCTCTGGGGACTTTGCCCGCAGCCAGCCGGCAGGTGGGTCCCGGCTCACCCCCCTCCCACTCTCACTGGGCCTCTGTGCCCCTGGCCCCGCCCACCCACGCACAGCCACCCTGGACTCTGCGCTGACTGGGCTCAACCAGCCCCAGCTGGGATGAGGGCCCCACCCTCACTCTCCACACACCTGTTGGGTCCCATCCCCCACCCAGCCCAGGTAACTCCCACAGCTGGAGGGTTGCCCCTGAGTCCAGTGCAGCCCTAGCCCAGGGCCGATCCCCTGCGGGCAGGGGGGGTGAGGGGGGGAAGCTGAGCAGAGCAGGGTCCAGACCTGCCCCCGGGTCTGGGTTCTAGGGCGATCTTAGGGGGACACCTGCAGGAAGCTGGGTGGGGTGGGCAGGGTGGATGAGAGGCAAAGCCAGGCACCTGGTATCCCACCCCACATGGCAGGAGGGTGTGGGCTGCACCCTGGCAGGGAGGTGGCAGCAGTGGTACCTCGGGTCTGAGGGCCAAGGCCACGCCAGTGGGTGGGGGTGTTGGGGTGGCGGTCACCAGCCTGAGGTGAGGGCAGAGGACCAGCAGGTGAGGAGATGAAGAGAGAAAGAGGAGGGAATGGAGCCAGCAGACAGGCAGGAGCCTGGCCTGGCGGCACCTCACAGAGTGGAGGCCAGGGGATCCCATGGGAGGTGGGCAGAGCACTCAGGGCCAGCCCCACCCGTGGCCTGGGGCCGGCGGGGTGAGGGATCAAGGCCGCAGCCCAGCCCGGCAGCAGCCACCCCTGGTCCCTCAGGGAGAGCGATAGAGCATCTGTGATTCTGCAAAGAGATAACTAAGTGGGGACATGTGCCCGCCAGGCAGGCCTCCCGGTGCACCCAGGGCAGAGCTGGAGCCCTCTGAAGCCACACAAGGGCACAGGACCCTCCAGGGAGGTGCCAGCCAGGGGCAAGCTCCCCAAACCCTGCTGCTCCAAGAGTCCCCTCGAGACCCACCAAACCGGCCCTGGAAGAGGCACCACCACCTCCCTCCACTGCCCAGGTCAGCAGCCACTGGGGGTCAGAGTGCACGGTCAGCCCCAAGGTCCTCCGGGCCTGCAGCCCACGTGTCCCCGCAGGGGATGAGGGAGCAGGGCAGTGAGCAAACCACAGGCTGGCTGGAGTGGTCAAGGTGAGGACAAGGCCAGGGGCCCAGGGCCTGGAGGGGCCCCCAGGGACCACAGACAGAAGAGATAGGGGCAGCTCAAGGCTGATGGGGTGCTCTGAGAGCTGGGCAGCCCCACCCCCCACCCCACCCCACCCTCCATCAGCCTGGCCCTTCCTGGGCAGGGCAGCTGGGGCATCCCAGGCAGGAAGTCGCTGCCAGCAGGTTGCGCTGCTCCGGCAGGGCACCAGCCAGGCCACCCGGTCACGCCTGGCATCATCCATCTGGACCAGGACCCCTCAGGATGGCACAAAGCCCAGATGTGCTTCCTCTGGTCACTTCTTCCTGCCCTGCTGGCCCTAGGCCCCGGCCTTCCCTTCTTCACCCACGAGTGACCCCCATGCTCTGTGTCCAGCTGGGGGTGGGCTGAACAGGCTCCAGGCGGCAGCCTTCCAGCCCCAGGCAGGAGCCAGGCTCCACACAGCTCTGGGGACGGACCACCCATGAGCCCATGACCTCACTGTCATCTACAGAGCAGGGAGTGCTTTCACTTCCAGTTCTAGTGGAGGTCAAGGGTCAGAAAGCAAAGGAGGGAGGGGCAGCGAGGGCCTGCCAGTATGGGTGGGGCTGGTGGCCATGGCTACCGGGTGGATCCTCCGCTACTGGAAGGAGAACAGCAGGGAGGGGATGGGGAAGGGGGGGGGGGGGGAATCATGCCCTGTGGCCCCAGGCGTGGGTGCCTTGACCCAGCCCTGGGAGCTGGCAGGAGCACAGGTGCCCTCACGGGGAAGGAGGGGAGGATGGCCCCAGGAGGAGAGGCGAGGCAGTGCCAAGGCCACGCCAGGCAGCGGACAGAGGAGGGGGCCTGTCCAGGGAAACTGGCTGGAGCAGAGGGGCCTCAGGGCCCTAGAGCCCAGCAGCTGAGGGAGAGGCCATCACTGCCCGCTGCCTGCCAGAGGGTCACGGGAGCTGGCCTGGAATTTGCCTCCGGGCCGACGCAGGTGATCGAGTGACCAGAAGAATCTGAGGAACGTAGTCCTGTGCCCAGAGGGTTCCAGGCCACCAGGCAGGGCAAGGCTTAGGGAATGAGGCTCCCGCCCTGGACTGGGTCTCTGCCCTCAGCCCTTGCCCCCAACAAGGTGGGGTGTCCTCACCTCTCCCAGCATCACCCCCCCGCTTCAGACTAAGCCTGCACACCAGGAGCTCCGGAAACACTCTCCCAAGACCAGGTCCCACCGGGCGCGGGCTGGGTGCCTTCTGGGGGGCTGAGAGCCCCTCAGCTGACCGGGGAGGCAGGGCTCCAGCCCCTCGCAAATCAGTCCCCCGCCCCTTCCCCCTGCCGTCCTGGCACTTGCTGCCTGAATCGGCGGGGAGTCCAGGTCATGCCGGGGCCACCCCGCTGTGACCTGGTGGCCAGGTGGAGCCACAGGCTCACACTGCTCTCCAAGCTGGACCTCAGGAGACAGCCCTGCCCGCCAATTCCAGGCAAAGCCTCAGAACCAACACAGGCGCGGGCTGGACCGACCCTGCACACCAGCCTTTCCGGGCCGAGTAGCAAGCTGTGCCCACAGCCCCTGGTTTACTGGGGCTCTACTGGGGCCCAGGTCAGGGATCCCCCAGCCCCAGCTCTCCTCTGGTCTCCATTGAAGCTGTCGCCCTCCCAGGCCAGGTGTCCTGGCTGGTGACCCCGACCTCCCCCCGCCCACCCCCCCGACACACACACACACACACACACACACACACACACACACACACACACGCACCTTCTTTCTCGAGGAGCCAGCCTTGGTGAGGCAGGACTTCTGCAGGGCCAGGTAGCCGCCAATCACCTCGATCTCGTGCACGGTGGGGTAACGCTTCTTCAGGCCGGTCCCCAGCACAGCAGGGGGCTCCGACAGGCGGTCCACCTCCACTTCCTCAGCCTCCAGTGGCCCGGGCTCCCCGTTGGCCAGCAGGACCCCTGGCTTCCTCTTGGGCACCACCGTGAAGGTGTTGCCACCTTGGTGCAGGAGCTCCGATGGGTGGTACCGGGGAGGCCCCCTGGCCCCCGAGCAGGGCAGTTTGGCTTCTTGGGGGTCCTCATCCTCCGAGTCCACCTCATCGATGAAGGTGACGGGCAGCCCTGGCCTTCCGGGCTCCCCGCCATTCTTGGCCAAGCCGGACGCCCCGAAGCCCTGGGAAGGCTCAGCTTCGGCGGCGGCCGCCGGGAGGGATGGGGGCGGCGAGGATGGCCTCTGCCACCTGACAGCCTGGTCCACTAGGGCAGTGGCTGGCCTGGGGCAGGCCCCCTCCGGGACCCCCAAGGGGCTCCTCTCTCCCACGGGTGCACCGTCAGCTCCAGACACCAGCTGGGCTCCGCGCTGCGGGCGCTGGGAGGCCCGGACGGCCTCTCCCTCTGGCAGCCGCACAGGCCGCCTCCCTTGGGGCGGAGGGGCCCCGGTGGCCTTGCGCTTGGGGACGAACACGAAGGAGTTGCGGGAGTTCACACGGAGACTGGCCAGGGCCCGGGCCTGCAGGTCCCCCGCGGGAATCGTGTCCATGTCGGGCTTGGAGGCCGGCCGTATCTCGAAGGAGTCATTGGCGCTGGTGGCCGAGGAGACCCAGCGGCGCTGGCTGGGAGTGGCACTGGCAGGGCTGGGCCTGGGCAAGGCCGGGGGCGAGGCTGGAGTGGCACTGGGGGTCCCGGGGCTGGGGGGCGGGCGGGCCGGAGGCTCCCCCGACTCCACCTTTGGCTTGTACTCGCCCGGCCCAAGGCCGGAGCCCGCGATGCCATTGGCAGCGCCGGCCGGGGACTCCGGGGCCGCGGGCCCGTTGGGGAGCGGGCAAGCGCCCGCCGCGCGGTGCAGGCCCCGGGGGTGGACGGTGAACGAGTTGCTGCTGGTCTTCTGCAAGAAGTCGCTGCGCCGGGCGCCGGGCCCGGTGCCGCGCCGCTCGGGCTCCAAGCAGGAGGCGCGCTCGCCCACGCGCGGGGCGGCCGGGCGGAGGGCAGGCGGCTGGGGCGGCGGCGGCGGCGGGGGGCGACTGCGCTCCGGGCTCCCGCGACGGCGCGGCGCGGCCGGCGGGTCGAACTTCTGGAGCAGACGGCTGACGCGGCCCGGCGACGGCGGCGCCTCGTACACAAGCACCTCGGCGGCGCGGATGCGGGCAGCCAGGCCGGTGGCGGGGTCGGGAGCGGCGGGCGGAAAGCCGGGCACCGACTCGATGATGAGGATGTTGTCGGCGCGGATGGTCCGCACGCCCGGCACCCGGCGGTACAGCTCCAGGAGCTGCTGCACCGGCCGCGCCCCCGCCGCTCCCGCGCCCGCGCCGCCGCCGCGCCGCGCTCCGCGCCGCCGCTCCGACTCGAGCCGCATGAACGGGTTCTCGCACAGCGGGCCCAGGCTATCGGCCAGCACGAGCCGCTCGCCCGCCGGCTCCGCGGGTCCCGCCGCGTCCGCCCCGGCCCCCGGCGCCGAGCCCCCGGTCAGGGCCGCCAGCTTGGCCCGCTTCCGCTCCAGGATCTCCCGCTTCCAGGCGGGCATCCCGGCGCGGGGCCCCGGGCCCGGCCGCCCCAGGCCGGCCATGCTGCGGAGCGGCCGCCAAAGCCAGCGCGCGCTGGGAACTGCGGCAGCCGCCCGCCGGTAGGCCTCGCGCAGCGGCCACGCCCCCTCCCGCGACCGTCGCCCATTGGGGAAGGCGCCCTGAGACCCGCCCCACGCCCGGCAGCCCCACCTATGGCAGGAAAGGATGGCTAGCCGAGCGGATTGGAGAAGGCTCTCCCGGACCCCGCCTTCCCAGGATCTCATTGGATAGCGTCCGCCGCCGGCGCCGGCTCCCATTGGGGAAGGCCCCTTTGAACACGCCCCTGACGCCTCGCGCTGCTCGTTGGCGGCCCTCACTTCCGCCTCTGCGCCCCGCCCTGGGTGCCCCGGGGGCAGAGCCTGGCGGGGGCGGGGTCCTGGCGGGCCTCGGTAGTTGGACCCCGGGGCCCGGTGTCGCGGTCGACCTTGGCCCGGCCAGGTAACTTCCTCTTGGTGCCAGCGCCCAGCCCAGCCCAGCCCGCCTGTTCCCCCCTGAGAGCGCGTGGAGGGAGGACCTGCCCGGGACCAGGACCCGTAGGCTCGCCCCGCGCCTGTGGGCGATGCCCAGGCTGCACACCAGTCCCGCCTGGTCCATGCCTGCCCGCCTGCGGCCCTCCGTCCCCGCGGGACTTGGCGGAGATGCTAGTGCGGGGCCCCCGCCAGGGCTGAGGAGTCGGTTCCTCAGGACTTGATTGTGCTGCTCAGACCAGTGGGAGGAGCGCTATCCCACCCACACTTCCGTCCAGGAGCGTGGGAGCTGCGAGGAGGCACCAGAGCGGACAGACTTCCTCCCCTACACAAGCTCTCACGCCCGAAGGGCCACAAAAGCCAGGCCGTGTGTGCGCCCTGTTACCTCCCCACGCTACTACTGAACCCCTCATCCCAAGGCTGGGGGGCCCCGCTGACCCTGAGGACACAGCTTCCCCGCCCTCCTGCCATGAGAAAGCGTATTCCCCTATGGCCGTGGTTCTCACCCTTCCCAATGCCTCGGCCCCTTAATGCAGTTCCTCGTGTGTGGTGACCCCCACTTTCATTGTGATACATTGAACATAATTAAAGCATAGTGATTCATCACAAAAACAATCCGTAATTATAGATGTGTTTTCCGATGGTCTCAGGCGACCCCTGTGAAAGGGTCGTTCGGCCCCCAAAGGGGTCGCGACCCACAGGTTGAGAACCGCTGCCCTATGGGCCCACCACGTCCTTTTGGGTCCACTGGACTCAGGGGAGAAGGGGGAACTGGGGAGCAGGTGTCGCCTGCCTTCCACCACCCGCCTGCAGCCAGCAGCAGTCCTCAGGGGAGGAGCTCCAGGCCCCGGGCAGGCTCCACCCTGAGGCGCCCCTCAGCTTCTGGAGGCCGTGGCGGTGAATCACCTTTCCAAAGGAAAGTAAACCTTCTTATTCTCGTTACTTCTACAGCAACAGAACTCCCTAATTCCGAACTAACAGAATAAAACGGGAACAACAAAACAGGCAACCTAGAAACAACAAGAATCGAAAACTCACTCCAGCCCTAGGTGGTTTGGCTCAGTGGAAAGAGCGGTCAGCCTGGGGACTGAAGGGCCCCGGGTTCAATTCTGGCCAAGGGCATGTACTTCGGTCGCCCGCTCCATCCCCTGCCCAGGTGGGGGCGTGTGCGAGGGCAACCAATCGATGTGTCTCTCTCTTGCATTGATGATTCTCTCGTCTCTCTCTCCCTTCCCCCCTCTAAAAATCAATGGAAAAATATCCTCAGGGGAAGATTAACAAACAAACAGAAAAGGAAACTCACTCCAAACGTTCAGCTTGTATTTGGCTTGGGCACAAGTTAGGTCATGCCTGGGTAGGAAACATTTTGCAGCTGTGGTTCAGACCAGACCAGACCTGTCTCCAGCTCCAGCATCTCAGCGGCCCCGCAGCACACACACACACACACACACACACACACACACACACACGTCCTCGGCGAAAGGTCACAGCGCTGCACGACAACAAGGGCCCACCAACCTGTTCTGTAAACGGCCAGACAGTAAACGTCTTAACCCGCTGGTCCTCACCAGGGACAGCCTTTTCTCCCAGGAGACGTGCCAATGCCCGGACCCACTTCTGGTTGTCACAAGCGAGAGATGCCACTGGCATCTAGCGAGGAAAGGCCGGGGACTGCTACATAGTCTACAGTGCTCAGCAGAGCCCCCTGGAACGAAGAACGATCTTACCCACAAGACCGGCAGCGCCGACACGGGGACCCTGTACACGGCAGGCACGTTGGCTTTCTGTCAAACGTTCTTCTGTTTTCACGCCCCTTTAAGGATCAGTACAAAGACGGGCCTCAGGCCGTAACCTGTGGACGCTCTCTACAGTGTCAGCCAGGTCCACAAAGACCACACACCGGCAGGATGCCAAGGCTCTGATGCCACAAACTACTCACTCGGCTCTCAACACCGGCCTACCCCATGTCTTCATGCGGCTCCCAAGGCAGGAAGTGGGAATTCTCTGAGGGAAACCGGCACCCCCCCCCCCCCCCCCAAGCTCCAGCAGGTCCCAGCCCTCCTACAGCCTCAGCTCTGTAACCACCCACAGCACACAGGAGGGGGCGTCTCGGCGCTCATTCGATTTCACTCCCAATGGGTCAGGCCACCACTGCCTTTCAGCAAAACATTCTATTTTATTTTTATCTCAGCAAAGGTCCTCATGTGGCACCTGACTGGTACCAAACCAAAGACCTCAGGCCAACGAATGGGAGCTGAGACCGCCTGCACCTCTTCCCCTCGCAGGTGCGCTGACAGTGCTGGCCACCAGGTGGCGGGAAAAGTGGTGACACTGCAATGTCCTGGGACAGGGCTTTTACAGCGAAGTTCTCTTCTCAGGTGACAGACCTCCAGGCCGGTCCGATCATGCTTGTCTGACACCTTCCTGGGGGCCTTGGCTGGGACGAAGACAGGGCCATCCTTTCCCCGGTGGCAAGGGGAGGATACAAGCTGCTTTACGCTCGGAGCTCAAACGGCGAAGGAGGTCTTGTCTGGGTGAACGGGACGGTGAGCTCCGGGGTCAGTGATGCTGCCGGCCTTGCAGCCTTGGCACACGGGCTACCTTCCCAGGATCCAGGACAACACTGAGCCCCCGAGGACATTTTGCTTACACGCAGTTTCCAGCTGCCGGAGGAGTGCAGGCCTGTCACGCTGGGGTCCTCCGCAAGGTCTCCGTTCAGATGCTGCTATTCAACGCATGAAATCACAGGACATCGATTTGAAGGACCAGGGCTGCTCTTTTCCTCCCTGCTGAGCAGTTTCAGACCTGACTGGCACAGAGCCCTCGGCGGGGTACAAGCTGGAGGTGCGGTCCCACCCAGACTTCTCCTCCGGGTGCGGCGGGAGACACCGGGTCCTCACCCTTCCGGGGTTGGCCCTCAGCTTTGGGCCCAGCCTTCGGGCTGCGGAGAGCTCCCTTCCCCGCCCCTCTGCGAGGCTAGTTGACCCGGCAGGCGCGGATCATGAGCAGCTGCAGGAGAATGAAGACGGGAGACGTGATCAGGCCGAACCAGAGCTCCCGCGTCTGCTCCACCAGCTTCTGGCACAGCAACATCTCGAACACGAACTTGAGGCTGAGAACCGTGAGGATCCAGAAGAGGCGGAGCACGGCCAGCCGCTTCTCCCCGTCCTGGAAGAGACGCACCGACACGATGGTGGTGAAGTAGCTGCTGAGCCCGTCGGCGGCGAAGAAAGGCACGAACACGTCCCACCAGGAGAGGCCGGGCGCCAGGCCGTCCACGCGCAGCGCCAGCAGCACGGAGAAGGCCAGCAGGGCCAGCAGGTGCACGAAGAGCTCCAAGGTGGCGAAGCCCAGCCACTGCACCAGCTCCCGGAGCGAGAAGAGCATCGCGCCGGCGGCGCGCGGGCCCGGGCCCGGCCGAGCGTCTCACCCGCCGGGCCGCGCCTCCTCTCCCCGCGGGCCTCGCCGGCGCCCGCCGCTGCGAACCGGAGGCCACGAGCGCCCCGCCTGCCCCGTTCCTCGGCCCCGGCGCGCCGCCGACCCCCCGACCCCAGCCCGGGACCCGGCACCGGCCGCCAGCGGACGCCCGGCCCGCTCGGACGCCATGCCCCGCCGGACGCGGCCCCAGCGCGTCACTTCCGGGCGACGCCGGAAGCCGGAAATCGGGGTCGCTCCCGGCCGCCGGGGCGCTCGGGGCAATCTGCGGGTCGTGTTCCCCCCCCCCCCCCCCGCCGCCCCCCGATGCCGAGCCCACGGCTCCTGGTGCTGTTCGGCAGCCAGACCGGCACGGCCGAGGATGTGGCGGAGCGGCTGGGCCGCGAGGCCCGGCGTCGGCGTGTGGACTGCCGGGTGCAAGCCCTGGATTCCTACCCGGTGGTGAGGGCTCCCTGGGCCTCGGCGGGGAGACCGGGCAGCCGGGGCGCCGCGTTCGGCGTGAGGCCCCTCCTGTGGGGGCGGGGGCGGGGGGCCCGGGGGAAGGGGGCCGGCGGCCGCGGGTCTCCCCGAGTCCCTGTGCCCCGCCTGCAGGGCACGGTCCAGGGCTAGGAGCTGAGCTGTGAGGCCAGAGGCCACCTTTCCACCCGCGGAGCCACCAAAGCAGAAGCGGCAGGCTTAGCCGGCAGTGCCCCGCCGGGAAGCCAGGGCGCCGGGGGGAGAGCCAGCGAAGCGGGGCAGTAGGAAGGGCCGCCCTGCCTGCCCCACCCCGGCCGGGAGGGCTGCCTGGTCACCGCGGCCGGAGGTCTTACACGTGTGTCTCCTTGTTGAGGTGAATCTGATTCACGAGCCCCTGGTGATATTTGTTTGTGCAACTACAGGCCAAGGAGACCCCCCCGACAACATGAAGGTAAGGCTGCCCCAGGCGCCCGTGCTCGGGCGCAGACCCCTGCCCTGGCCCTCACCCCCTTGTCAGTGCCTGGGGGGGGTCTGAGAGCAGTGCTGCCCGGCAGCTGTGGATGTGAGAGGGGCCGGGGTTCTGGGTTCCTCCCAGATACGCTCTTCCCAGGGCACCATCGTTCCCCTCCTGCTGTCCCGGGCCCTGTGTGATCTCGCCTGGGTCTCACGTGTATCTCGAAACTGTTTGACTTTCCGGGAACACCCTCCGATCTTTAGCCCTCATTTGGGCACACGTTGTAGTTCCAGCATGACCCAGGGCTAGGAGCTGAGCTCTGAAGCCAGTGGCCACTTTCCACCCGCACGGAGACAACGGCAAAGCAGAAGCAATGGGTTTCCCAGGCGGTGACGGGCCAGGAAGTACAAGCCGCTGGGGAGAGTGGGTGTAGGCGAAGTCCTGGGGAGGGGGGCTACCCAGGCCCCAGGAGAGAGCGGGCAGCCCGTGCAAAGGAGAGAGACACCCCGCCTCTGGGAAGAGCGAACCGGGGTTCAGGGGTTCAGGATGACAGAGCCGAGGCACGTGTTGGGGAGGAGGGAGCAGAGTCACGGTGAGCAGGGGGACTGAGTGAAGGGCTGCGGGCCTCACAGGTGACAGTCATAACGAAACCACCACCTGTCGGGGGGTGGGGGGCTGTAGGAGAGCAAGGACAGTGCGGGGGTGGGGGTACCCGGCGCAGGTAAGAGACTAAAAGTGGACGCATCCCAGAGACGTTAAGGTAGACTCGACAGGACACAGAGTGAAACAGGTTTCAAAGATGAGAAAGAAGGTGGTGGGATCCAGACAGGGATTCAGGCTCAGTCGCCCACGGGGAGATAGACCAGCCAGGGCCCCGTGCCTGGGACCGTGCAGGTGGAGACGTGAGGTGGCTCTGGAGCCCCGGCCAGGGTCCTGGGTGGAGGTGGGTGTTGGAGGGAGGTGCCTTCCGAGGAAGGTGTCTGCTCAGAGCTGCGCGGAAATGGAGCGAGATAAGGCCTGGAGGCATCCGTGGGGCTTATCAGCGAAGGGACTGGTGACCTTGGGGGGAGCCCTTTCAAAGGCTCTCGGGGAGGGAGGCTGGATAAGAGGGTGACAGGCAACTAACGAGGGAGGGAGAGGGTGGAGAGAGTCCTTTAGGAACCCAGAAAGGCTTCTGACTGTGCCTGGGGCTGAGGGGTGAAAAGGAAGGTTTTTATAAGATGGGAGGGACACGGCCAGGGGACATGCTGGTGGGGAACAGTGGCCGAAGAGGAAGGAACAAGATGGGGTGGGGATGATGTTGGAGACTCAGGGCGTCTCCAGGACCCCAGCACAGGGTCTCCTCAGACAGGAGAGAAGGCAGGTTGGCGGGGATCAAAGGCAGGAGGGGAGGTGGGGTGGGAGACGCAGGGCCCGGGCCGGAGGGGTGGGTGCCCTCCCATCAGCCCCCTGGGCCGTCAGGGCAGAGGCGCAGGCTCAGCGTGGGAAGCCAAGAGCGCGAAGGTGACGATGAGCACGCCGGGACGAGGGTGGGTGACGCAGGCCCCGGCTCCGGCTTTGCTCTCAGCTTCTTAAGTACAAACAGGCCACAGAGCAGCGCCCACGGCAGGGGCGACCCCGTGAGGGGCGGGCCAAGGGGAGCAAAGAGCCGCGGGCGGGCTCCCCGCAGAGGGACACTCGGCCCCACGGCCCGCACGGGAGACGCAGGCTCGGAAAGAGCGCCGGGGAAATTGGTAAAGATGGAGTTGAGACGTTCTTCCAAAAGTAACAAAACGTAAGAGGAAGGAGAGGTTAAAGCTCCGAGTTCACTCCCGGAGCCGCGGGGTGAGAACGTAGGGAGGAGGTTGTCAGGGAAAGGAACAGACCGTCCCAGAGCCGAGGACAGGTCTCGGCCCGAGCCCTCGGGTGCCAGGAAGGGCCCACGGGGCACCCAAAGGCCTCCCGACCGACGCACGTCCTCGTGGGGGCAGCAGGGCTGAGAGGGTCGCCGACTCCCCAGCAGTGACCTCCCCCCGCCCCCCACCCTCAGAACAAAGCTCAGGCTCCGGGATCCGGGGAACGCCGTGGCAGCCCAGGTTCTCCCGCAGCCGGTTGGACGGGGAGGGCCGGTGTGCGTGCTCCGGCCTCGGCCAAAGGGGTTCGCCTCCCCTGGTCGCGCAGGAAGTGCGCTGGGAGGTTCTCCGCGGGTTTAACCCAGCGCCTGGGAGGCTGGGCAGGCAGGGTGCCCGCGGGGCCAGGCAGCCAAGTGCTGGGGTTGGGGAGAGGGGCGGTCCAGGGCCAGCGGGCAAAGCTGTGCCTCCACAGGCCCAGGGCCGGCCCACCCCGTGGCCTCGGTGGGGGAGGCCCGTGCGGCAGGGCCGGGTCAGTGCTGGAGGCTGTGCCTCGGACGCAGCTCTGCAGACCCTGGTCCTCGCCCTCGCAGCTCCCGCCCTCCCGTGGCTCAGCCACCAGGAGGGCCCAGAGGAAGGGAGGCGCTGCGGAGGGGGGCGAGGTGAGGACGGCTCAGCCCCCAGGGGGACCGGAACGTGGGCCTCTCGTGTGAAGAGACGAGAAGCCTCCAGGGACCCAGGGAGGAGCCGGGTGGCGACAGTGCCCGCCCAGCGAGGCCTGGTGGCCCTCCCTCCGCGCCAGCCTGCCCCCCCCCCCCAGAAGCCCGGCGGGAGGGGAGCCCACGCCCCACAGCGGCCCTGGGGCGGCCTCCTCGCAGTTCCCTGCCTCTTGCACATGCCTGGCCTTTTGAGGGAATGGCAGGCGGTCCGTGTCAGCGCCGGGGCGGGTGAGCGGGCCCTGGGGAGGCCGGACCAGCCCCCCCCCGCCCCTGACCCCGGTCTCTGGCGGCAGAGTTTCTGGAGGTTCCTGTTCCGGAAGAGCCTGCCGTCGACCTCCCTCTGCCAGGTGGACTTCGCCGTCGTGGGCCTCGGGGACTCCTCCTACGCCAAGTGAGCGGGGCGCCAGGCTGCTGGCCGGGGGGCTGTCCTGGGAGAGGGATAGGCACCCCAGCCTCCCGGGCTCCTGCCAGGCTGGGCCACAGCCCTGGGCCCTCGCCCCACCGGGGCTCCCCAGTGTGGGCGCCTTTGTGGATGGGCGGGGTGCGACACGGGGCCCAGGTCGGGCACCCAGGGGACTTCCAGGGCTGCCGGCACCCAGCACCAGGCGTTCACAGGGGACAGGACAGCCAGCTCTTGCCCCGCTTTTATAGAAACACGTTTCGTGAGACCCTCGGCTGGTTGCAAACAGTGCAGAGGTCGGCACGGGGGATGGGCAGTGGGTGCAAAGGGCCGCAGGCCCAGGAGCCCCCGTGGCCACCACTCCGGCCGGCAGTGTAACCCTCTCCCGTTTTTCTCAGCGTCTTCAGGACAGAGCGTGTCCCAGCAGGGGGCAGTGTCGCTCTGGGTTATTTCCCAAGTGAACACCAAGGGTTCACGTTCAGGCTGCAAGTGGCAGCAGGTCACGGGTCAGAACCCTGACCGTCCAGCAGGGTTAGGGCTGAGGGGGTCCCACGCCTCAAAGCCAGGCCGTGGGAGGAGGCGCTCGCTCGGGCTGGAGAAAAGGGGGACATGGTGACTGTGCCCCTCGTGCTTCCGGCGTCCCCGGGAGGGCTCCTTCAGGGAGCTGCACCGAGGCCAGACGACCCTGGGAGATGGGGAGACGCGGGGCTGCCCCCGCTGCCCGCATGGCTGGCTGGGCCGCCCCCTCACCTCCCGCCCGGTGCCCGCAGCGACCTCCCTCTCTGCACAGGTTCAACTTTGTGGCCAAGAAGCTGCACCGGCGGCTGCTGCAGCTGGGGGGCGCCGCCCTGCTGCCTGTCTGCCTGGGCGATGACCAGCACGAGCTGGGGTGAGTGTGCCAGGGAGCGAGCGCCCCCCCCCCCCCCCGGGCGGGAGGGCAGCCCTGAGCAGTGCCCTCAGACAGCGTCGTGCCCTCTGTCCAGGCCCGATGGTGCCATCGACCCCTGGCTGCACTCGCTGTGGGAGAAGGTGCTGGGGCTGTACCCCGTGCCCCCTGACCTCGGCGTGATCCCCCCTGGAGTCCCGTGAGTGTGGGCTTTGGTTTGGGGCCCGCGGGTGCACCCGCGCGGCCTGGCCACCGCCTCGCCGGGGCCTCCCAGGCCTGCGGGTCTGACGGGCACCCCCCCCCCCCCCCCCCCAGCTTGCCTTCCAAGTTCACCCTGCGGTTCCTTCAGGAGGCCCCGGGGCCGTGCCCGTCAGAGCCGCACGCGGCCCAGGCAGACCCCCCGAGCCCCCCTTCAGAGCAGCGGCCCTTCCTGGCGCGCATGGTCACCAACCAGCGGGTCACCGGCCCCTCCCACTTCCAGGACGTGCGTCTCATTGAGTTCGACATCGCGGACTCGGGCCTCAGGTGCGGAGTCCGTCCTGTGCACCTGGGGGGGGGGGCGGGGGGGGGCACGGCCGTGGTGAGGGCCCTGGCCCTCTCCCAGAGCCTCAGCAGGCCCCCGGCAGCCCGGCTGCGGCGACCTCAGCCCCAGGCCCAGCCCTCTGGACGCTGGCCTTCCTCTCCTGTGGCCGCCTCCACCCCAAGCCCCCCGCCCCCGCCCACACCCTCCCTGGCTTCCCACCAGCTTTGTGGCCGGCGACGTGGTGCTGATCCAGCCCGAGAACACGGCCAGGCACGTCCAGCTTTTCTGCCAGGTGCTGGGCCTGGACCCTGACCAGCACTTCACACTGCAGCCGCGGGAACCAGGTGAGTGCGGGCCGGCCGCCCCCCTCACTCCCACCCTCGCCCAGGTCCTGGCCCCCACCACCACCTCTCCCTGCTTCAGATGTCGCCTGCCCCGAGCGGCTGCCCCAGCCCTGCTCCGTGCGGCACCTCGTGTCCCAGCACCTGGACATCGCCCGCGTGCCGCGGCGCTCCTTCTTCGAGCTCCTGGCCTGCCTGTCCCCCGACGCGCTCGAGCGGGAGAAGCTGCTGGAGTTCAGCTCTGCCGCCGGCCAGGAGGCCCTGCACGAGTACTGCCACCGGCCCCGGAGGACCACCCTGGAGGTGCGGGCAGCAGGGGGGGCCGTGGGCCGCCTGGGCCGGAGCCACCGTGGCCTGCTGGCCGCCGCCCTGCTGAGGCCGTGTCTGTGCAGGTGCTGTGTGACTTCCCGCACACGGCGGCGGCCATCCCCCCGGACTACCTATTGGACCTCATCCCCCCGATCCGGCCGCGTGCCTTCTCCATTGCCTCCTCTCTGCTGGTGAGCGTCCGCTGGGGCTGGGCATCGGGCTGGGGGCGTGCCAGGTAGCCATGCGGGCAGGCACCCACATCCCATTCCCCAGGCTCACCCTCCGAGGCTGGGTGCTCAGGATGGGCAGGTGCCACCATCCCGCCCCCACCAACCTGCCCGCCATCCCGCCTCCCCCAGGCTCAGCCCGAGAGGCTGCAGGTGCTCGTGGCCGTGGTGCAGTATCGGACCCGCCTCCAGGAGCCCCGGCGGGGCCTCTGCTCCTCGTGGCTGGCGTCCCTGGACCCTGGGCAAGGTGACCCCTGCTCCTCAGCAGGTAGGGGTGGGCTCAGCTAGGGCCCTGGCCCTCCAAGCCTCTTCACGCCACCTCCCTCCCGCCGTAGGCCCTGTCCGGGTGCCCCTGTGGGTGAGGCCTGGGGGCCTGAGCTTCCCCCAAGTCCCAGACACGCCTGTGATCATGGTGGGGCCCGGCACCGGCGTGGCCCCCTTCCGAGCAGCCGTTCAGGAGCGAGTGGCCCAGGGCCAGACCGGTGAGTGGACAGGGTGCAGGGCCCGGCGGGGCCGGGCTGAGCCGCGGCAAGTCCAGGCTCAAGGCCCTGCCCCTCCCCAGGGAACCTCCTGTTCTTCGGCTGCCGCTGGCGGGACCAGGACTTCTACTGGGAGGCCGAGTGGACGGAGCTGGAGAAGAGGGGCTGCCTGACCCTGGTCACAGCCTTCTCCCGGGAGCAGGTGGGTGTGCGCGGAGGGTGGGGGCGGGGCGGGGCTAGAGCGCACTCACCCACCCATCCTGCGTCCTGCAGGAGCGGAAGGTGTACGTGCAGCACCGGCTCCGGGAGCAAGGGCCGCTGGTGTGGGAGCTGCTGGACCGCCAAGGCGCCTGCTTCTACCTGGCGGGGTGAGCCTGGGCGCGGGGTGAGCCTGGGTGTGGGGCCGGGCACAGCCCTCGGGGCACCAGGCGGCACTGAGCCCGCCCGGCCTGTCTCCCCAGCAATGCCAAGGACATGCCCGCAGACGTGTCGGAAGCCCTGGAGTCTGTCTTCCGGGAGGAGGGGGGGCTCTCGGGCCCTGAGGCCACCGCCTACCTGGCCCAGCTGCAGCGGACCCTGCGCTTTCAGACCGAGACGTGGGCCTGAGGAGCTGCCGGCCGGCCGGTCCCTCGCGCTGGCCCTGCCTGACCCCAGGTGGGCGACGGCCAGCTCCCCTGTGCGGCCGCACGCGTCGGGGCCTACACTCCGCGTCCGTGTCCCTGGCTCCAGCTGGCCTTTCCCACTGGCCCCCAGTTAGGTCCTGCTCAGGGGGTGACCCAGGAAGGCATCCTAGCCTGATGGGCGCCAGGGAGCTCCCCCAGATGCCAGATTCCAAACGGCACAGGAATCTGGGGGTGCAGGGTCCCCGGGAGGGCTGAGTTCCCCCTCCTCTGCCCTGGGTCGCACCCCAGCCCTCAGGTTCCCGGGCCTGTGGGACGAGTCACCATCCTTGCCTGGTTCCACGAAGACTCAGCAATAAACGTCAGGCCCAGGTGCTGCTTCTGGCCTGTTGGTTCTCATGCTGTGCCGATGCCTCAGGCGGGGGTGGGCCCACAGCTCCTGGGACAGGAACAGCCGCCCTGGCGGGGACACGGGGCCACGGCTCAGCACTGTGGCTGCAACACTTTGGTGTCTGACTCTCACCTGGTGGGTGGGGCTGTTTGCCCACCTTGTACAAGCCCTGCCCTGGCTCTGACGGGGCAGGGGGCAGTCTGGAGAGGACCCCGAAAGGAAGGGTGTGGGGAGTGCTTGGCTAGGCGGGTAAGGACCATTCCTTCAGTCCAGGGAGCAGCAGCCTGAGGCCCAGGAGGAAGAGGGTGTGGCCTGAGCCAGGAGGGGGCGGGCAGGCAGGTGCTGTCACCACCTGGGATGGGCCTTCCGGGACAAGGAAATTCCTGTTGGGGCACTTGGGCAGGCCGGCCTCCCGACACTGCGGGCCTGGAGCCCATCGTCTAAGTCGGGTGCTGACACGGGTCAGCGGTGGCTGTGCCGGGCTCGGGCGGACCCAGTGGGACAGCCTGTGTGGGCCCAGGAGCGGCTGAAGCTGGCCCGGTGCTGAGGCCCCAGGGAGTCCACTTCCCGTCGGGGCGAGGAGCCCAAGGAGGCAGTGGCTGCTGCAAGGTCAGTGCCAGACGCTACCCGGCCCGAGGGCCACAGTGACCTTCACGGCCCCACCCCCCACTGCCGCCCTGGGGTCCCACTCCCCCCATCCTGACTCCTGCCCCGGGGACCCTACTCATGGCCCCGCTGACCTCAGCTCGGGGCTCCCCCATCCGCCTTCAGCCTCCCCGGGTCCTGAGCACCTGGACCCACTGTGCCAAGTGCTGGCAGAGGAAAGGGTGGACGGCCAGGCCCTGGGGACCCCTGGGGGTGCCCGGTCTCCGGACAGCGAGCCCCTGCTGGGGACCACAGCGGCAGCCCACCCCTGGGCTGGGCCCACAGGGGAGGAGGAAGAGGAGGAGGAGTGCCCCATCTGCACAGAGCCCTACGGGCCCGGTGGGCACCGCCTGGCCCTGCTGAACTGTGGCCACAGCCTGTGCTCGGGCTGCCTGCACCAGCTGCTGGGCTCGGCCCCCAGCGCCGACCTAGGCCGCGTGCGCTGCCCGCTGTGTCGCCAGAAGACGCCCATGCTGGAGTGGGAGATCTGCCGGCTGCAGGAGGAGCTGCTGCAGGCCGACGGGCCCCCACGGCCCCCGAGCCCGGCGCCCCCCGCACCACCCCACCGGGGCCCGGGGGCCTGGGCCTCCCTGGAGCACCACTACCAGCTGCGCTTCCTGGCGGGGCCTGTGGGCGTCCAGGGCTGCCTGCCCTTCCTCCCTTGCCCGCCCTGCCTGGGTGCCCGGCTCTGGGCCCTGCGGGAACGGGGGCCCTGCACCCGCCGCCTGGTGCTGCTGGGGCTGCTGGGCCTCGAGCTGCTGGGGCTGCTGCTGGTCTTCACGCCACTCATGCTGCTGGGGCTGCTCTTCGTGCTGCTGGAACGCGCCGGCCACTGAGCCTCTGCCTGCACCGCCTGGAGGCGCAGCCGGCCCCGTCCTGTGGGCCTGGGGCCTGGGGCCTGGGCTGGGGGGCACCTTGCCCTGAGCTGATGACCAAGCAAAGGATCCAAGGCCGACCAGGCCTCGCCTTCCGTCAAGACCCAAGACTGGGCCCAGGGTCACCCAGGAGCCTCTGCAGCCCCTGACTCCAGACCACCTGCTGCCCAGACAGCAGCCCATGGGGCCCCAGGACCGGGCTGGAGAGGATCGTGGCCAGGGCCCCAAGCTCCCCTCGGGGACAGGCACCACGCTGACGGCCTCCCCCACCGCACCCAGCATGTCTGCGAGAGGCTGAGGACACACGTGAACAGCGCCTGGCAGTGCGTCCGTTCCTTGGAGAGGGTGGGGCCCTGGCAGGGGCTGCCCGTGTCCCAGATAAGAGCCCATGTGTGTTCCCTGAAGGTCAGGGCAGCCGAGAGGAGAGGCCCCTGCTCTGCACACTCAGCCCACAAAGGGCCTCCTTGCCAGCCAGCTCGGGACCCAAGGGGGCGCCACACGTGGCCAGGGCGGGCACATGCCCCCAATGACAAGGGACAGAGGCCCAGCCAGGACCTGGTGCCGGAGCGCGGTGCGGGCCCCCCGCCGGCGGCAGCCCGTGCTGTCGAGCCGGGACCTTCACCTGAAGGACGGACCCAGCCAGTCCCGGCACCGCCTCACGGGCTTGGTGACGTGCTGTGCGGGTGCCTGCCCGGGAAACGCTTCTCAATAAACAGCCGCAGCCGCTGGAACCGCTGCCGCCAGTGCCGCCCTCCGTGCCCTTGTCCTGTCCAGCGGCCCTGCTACGCCCAAGCGTCCTCCAAACCCAGGTCGTGCCAGGGCCAGACCGGAGCTCCTAGGTCAGTGATGGCGAACCTATGACACGCATGTCAGAGGTGACACGCGAACTCATTTTTTTGGTTGATTTTTCTTTGTTAAATGCCATTTAAATATATAAAATAAATGTCAAAAACATAAGTCTTTGTTTTACTACGGTTGCAAATATCAAAAAATTTCTATGTGACACGGCACCAGAGTTAAGTAAGGGTTTTCAAAATGCTGACACGCTGAGCTCAGAAGGTTCGCCATCACTGTCCTAGGTCCTTGTTCCCTTCCATCGTCTTGGCCAGAAATGCCCACCCCGGTCAGCCTGGCTCAGAGCCCTTCCCACACGACCTCAGGGGGGTCAGGCGGTCCCCCATCTGGCCACCCCACGGCCAGTGGCTACTGCACACTAAGCGTCCTCTCCGCCCAGCTGGGCCCGTTCTGCACACCTGCCTGCACATCCCTGCCTGGCGCACACAGGCAGCTGGCTCTGCACAGGTGTGTGAGACGGTCACACACATACACACACACACATGCACACAGCCAGGCCATCACCTGAGCGGCATGCCTGGCCCGGCTTGGCCAGGGAGCGGAGCAGGCTGACACCACGCGGTGCTGGGCCGCCCCGTCTGGGCTGCAGTCCCTGGTGCCCACCCTGGCCCTGCGTGTAGGCCACAGCAGCGGCTGCAGGCCAGGGACAAGATGCAAACTTTGGCAGAGTTTTAATGGCAAAGTTGTTGCAGCGACAATGCCACACAGGTGGGGGCCAGAAGCTGTGTCGGGTGAGGGGGCAGGGAGTATGGGGCAGGGCCGGTCCCTGAAGCTGCAGCGCGAGGACCGACCGCAGGCGGTGGCAGGGACGGCGGGCGGGCGGGCGGGCGGGCACTACATGATGGAGCAGGCGGACAGCGGGTTCCGCACGTGGCAAGTGCAGGCGGCCCCGCAGTACTGCCGGAAGGTCTGGTAGCAGCTGCCCTCGGGCTCACCCCCCCACTGACCACCAGACGGGGCGGTCAGCGCCTCGGGCGGCAGGCGGCTTAAGATGGACGTGTTGACGGCCAGCGCGGCCAAGCCGTAGTCGGTGAAGAGCACAGTCTCGCGGCGGCAGGTGGGGCAGGAGATGAACTTGTACTTGGGGCAGGACTCGTAGAGGATCTGCAGGCACTGCTCGCACACCGAGTGCAGGCAGGACAGCACGCGGGGCCGCCGCTGCGTGACGTTGTACGTGTGCCCGCAGGTGGGACACTCCAGGGGCTCCCCGGCGGCGGGTGACGGCACGGTGGGGGGGCCCGAGGCCGTGGGGCCAGGCGCCCGCATCACATACTGATTCACGATGACCTCGTCCACGGGCGCCACGCGGGGGAAGCCCAGCTCCGCGCTGCCCTTGCGGGGCCGGCGTGGCAGGGGCGGGGTGCGGGACGCCCCCTCCAAGGCAGGCATGTCCCCCCCACATGCCTGGTTGACGATGATCTCCGTGTCTGAGGGCCAGGCGCGCTTGGGTGCCAGAGCTGGGGTGGGCCGGGGCGCAGGTGCAAAGCAGGGGGCGGCCGCCTGCAGCTCGGGGAACTTCTCGGGGTGGACGATCTTCATGGCCTCCATCTTGAGGATGACATGGGGGCCCTTCAGGCAGGACATGAGGAGGCCCGGCCAGCCGCTGCCCGCCTCGGGCCCAGGGTCAGCCGGCATCCGGCTGTCTCCAGTCAGACAGGGTGTTAAGGTGGGAGGGGGCGTGGGGTGGGGCCGGGGGGGAGGAGCAGGGGCAGCATCCTGGTCCCGCCAGGCCTGGTGGGGACCCCAGCCTCCCCGAGGACTCTTGGGGGCGATGGGCGAGAGCTGGGGGGGCAGGGCCCCTCCCGGTGGCCACAGTGGCTTCTCCGGCCCAGTCCGGGGAGGAGGAGGAAGGGGTGGGGGGGGGTGGGGGCCGGCAGGGGCAGAGGGGTGCGGGAGGCTGCCTGGGGCTGCAGGTGCGGCCCAGGGCCTCACCCAGGGTCTCCGGCGGCGGAGGCCGGCGAGGGGGTTTGGGGTGGGCTCTCCGTGCAGCCGCGGTCAGCAGCGCCCCGGCTGGGCCATCCGGGCAGGCGGGGGCTAGGTGGGCCCCATGGCTCCAGGGCAGGGTGCCCACGGAAGGCAGGTAGCCGGGGCCCTGGCTGCGGGCGGGCCCGGGCCGCAGGCTCGGCGGTGGCGGGAGCGGGGAGGAGGCCGGGACCAGGCCCGAGCTGCAGGTGAGAGACAGCGTGAGCGCAGCGCCCGCCGCCCTCGCCCGGCACAAAGACCCGGCGCCCGACCTCTGACCCTGACCCTCTCCGGGCGCGGAGCCCCCCCACCCCCCGCCCCAGTCCCGCCCCCGGCCGCGCGGCGGGAGGGCGAGTGGCGCCCGGGGCCGCCCGCCGCGCCCGCTCTCACCTGCCCCAGCCTGGCGTCCGAGCCGCGCGCCGCCGCGGAGGTTGTCTCAAAGGCAGGCCCGAGTGCGGCGCCCCCGCCTCGGCCCGGCGGCTCCGGCGGCGACCTGGGGCGATGGCGCGGCCGCGGCGGCTCCCGGGGGCGCGGGGAGCGGGCTCGGCGCGGCGCGGCGGCGGCAGGTGCGTGCGGAGCGTGGCGCGCTCTGCGGCGGAGGCGCGGGGACCGCAGTGCGCGCGGCGCCCGCCTGCGCCCGCAGCGCCACCCCCCGTCTGGGGACCCGCGCGGGGTCCGCGGGGCGGGGCCAGCCAGGCTCTCGGCCGCCCCTCGATTCGCCGAGGGCCCGGCGCCCGCTCCCGGGGTCACCCCTCGCCCGCGCACCGCGTGCGGGTGCCAGTCCTGCGTCGCCCCTCCTCCAGTCCCCCCCGCCGCGTCCCCGCCTGGCGGACCGGAGTCCTGGCCAAGCCTCCCGCCCGGACCCCCATGGCGAAGGGAGATCTGTTCTCAGCCCAGGCCTCGGGGCGGGGGGTGGGGTGGGGGGGAAGGAGCGGGACCCAGGGGTGGTCCCCGGAAAGCTGGTTCCAGCTCAGCCTGGGGCCGCCTGTGGCCCCCGCCCCCCGAGGCAGGCTCTCTGCTTGTCCCTCCGCTCAGGCCCCGGTGAGCGCCCTGGGGTCCCGCTCCAGGTGCACCCGCACCTGCCCAGCGCTGCAGGCTGAGGGCAGTGCGGCCTAGAGGGGGCAGGGGCGCAGGTACCGAAGGAGTGGGCGGGGGAGGGCCAGCTGGGAGAAGTCCCCCAGGCCAGGACGCTGGACAGGTGTGTGGGTGAGGGCGGGGTATGTGGACGGTCAAACAGCTGGACAGACGACACACACCTCCCCAGGGCGGGGTGGCCTTCCGCATCCCTCGGGCGGCACGTGCACGTGCCGGCCGTCACCTGCTGAGTGCTCGCCTGACCCCACCCCGCGGGAAGCCCCATTCCTTTCTGCTTCTTCCCCAGGCCGGCTTCCCTGTTCCCCTTGGGCCTGGGGGGGGGGGGGCCGCCCTCGGTGGCAGGGAGGACAGCGGACCGCACGCAGGCGCTTGCCGCCCCGTGGCCGCGCTGGGCCTGCCTCTGACCTGGACGGCCCCAGCCCCTTCGGGCCACAGGCACCTCCGCGTGGGCCAGGCCGCACCTGGGTGCCCAGGTCCTCGGGGCAACGCGCCCAGAGGTCGGTGCTCCCGGAGAGGAGCCCCGTGGGCACATCAGGCTGGAGGAGGGCCCCAGGGGCCCGGGGCGGGACTTGTCGGCCAGTGTCTAGGCCTCAGTTCCGGTCAGGCCGCAGGAGCAGGTGTGGGAGGGGCGGGACGGCCTCAGGGGGCTCTGGCCTGAGCGGGAGCCAGGAGGCAGCGGGGCCAGCGGACACGCGCGAGCCCAGCCTCTGCCTCGAACTCCACGCATCTGCCCTACAGACCCGCGGGGCGCGCACAGCCCAGGCCCCGCCCCCGCAGAGGCCCCGCCCCCCGGAGCGAGGCCCCGCCCCTCCAGGCCCCGCCGGAACCGCCCGCGTCCGCGCCTCGCGAGCTCCGCCGTTCAGAGCTGGGGCGGCCCCAGGCGGGTTCGGAACGGTCCGGGCCCAGCAGACCCCGAACCGGGTCTTTAAGGAAACCCTCGAGCGCTGAGGCTTCTGGGGAATGAAGTTCCCACCGGCCGCCTCCGGCCTGTGTCGCGCATGCGGGCTGGCCGCCTCGCCGCGGAGGCGGGGCCTGCAGGAGCGGGGGGCGGAGCTTGCGGCGCCTGCGCACGGGCCTCCGCTCCGGGCCGGGGAAGTTCAAGGCCGCGGGCCTGGTCCCCTCGGGATCGGATGCTGCATCGGGAGAGCTCGTGTCCCGACCGGTCCGACCGGCCCCACGCAGGCCACCCTGGCCCCTGGGCCACGTCTGATCTGATCCCGCCCTTCCTGGGGGTTCCCCCGGCCACCGAGGACTGGGGGTGCGGGTCCGGGCCGCACCCCACTGCGCCGGGTCCCCCAGGGGGAGCTGGCCCGTGCTGGGGTTCACAGTGTTGCCCTCTGTTGTCACCCCCGCACACAGCCACCCTGCATGGCATGTGCTCAGTGCCACCTTCCAGACGAGGCGGGAGGGGTTCGAGGGCCGAGGGGGGCGCTGGAGGGGGACTCGGGGCCCCAGAACCCCTCCCCGCAGAGGGACCCTGGTCTCAGCAGGGAACTAGAATGTCACTGGGGGTAGGAAGCGCGTGTCGCCAGTTGCAAGATAAGTTTTATCAGCAAAAGTGTGTAAATCAGTTTTTTTATCAGTTAAAAGGCAAGCCTCTTAGTCGGGCGGGCGCCTTCTCCCGAGGAGCCATTTGGTATTTATGACGTCATGCGCGGCCACACAGATCGCCAGCTGAAGAACTCGCGCTCTGCCCGCTCAGACATGTCAATAACTCCCCCTAACCCCCCGGCAGGGCCAGACCGAGTGGCCTCGCGGGCACCCACGGCCCCCGGGCTGGACGCTCCCCACCCCTGCCCTCCGGAGCCCACGCCTCCACCAGCTCTGGACTCGCCCGGGGCAGAGGCTGTGCTGCACCGAAAAGCAGGGGCTCTGAGGGCGAGTGATGGCCACCTGCCCCTGGGGCCTGAGGATGACCCCAGCTCCCCTCCTGGCCTCCTTCCTGGGCCCAGCACGTGCCTGGCATGTGTCGAGGCTGAGTCACCCCGGCTGGCCGTGCCCCTCAGAGCCCGGGCCGTGGCCACCGCCCCCGAGAAGGAAGGGTGGGTGCCCGCTATGCTGGAGGAGCTCGAGCCTCCTGGGAACTCAGGAACCCCATTTTTGAGGCCCGCCCATGGCCCCGCCCCTCCCCAGGAGGGAAAAGGGAGCCGCCAGCCGCTCAGCTCACAGGCACTGGGAGGACCAGAGGACAGACTGCGGTTGCCACTCCAGGTGGGTCCTGGGCCCTCCCTGCTCTGGGGCACCCCGGTAGGGCCAGCTCTGCTGTGTCTCCAGACCCCCCCTACCCTTTCCCAGCTCCCCCAGGGGACTGCCACTTGGGGGCGGCTGGAGACGGGCCCTCACGCTTGCTGCAGCCCAGGCACGCGCACACTGACACGCAGGCCTGGCACCCGGGCATCTCCACAGCCTGGCTTTCCCTGGGTGGGCACTGTCCCTCCACCGAGCCAACAGTCTGCTCTGCCCACCCTGCCAGGCCGGGCCATGGACCCCCACGAAATGGCGGTCAAGAACCCCTACACCCACATCAGCATCCCCCGGGCTCACCTGCGGCCGGACCTGGAGCAGCAGCTGGGGGCAGCCCCCTGCTCCTCAGAGCTGCAGCCTCTGTCTGGGGGTGCCTGCGCCCTGGAGCCTGGCCGCCTCCTGCAGCCCATCGAGGGGGCCAAGGGCGCCAAGGGGGCCAAGGGGGCCGCCCCTGTCCAGGGCCAGCTGTCCTGGCAGCAGCCTGGCAACCCCTACTGCAGCGGGCGCCCGGCGGGACTGACCTACAGTGGCCTGCCGCCCATCGGGCGCGGCGACGACATCGCCCACCACTGCTGCTGCTGCCCCTGCTGCTCCTGCTGCCACTGCCCGCGCTTCTGCCGCTGCCACAGCTGCTGCTGCGTCGTCTCCTAGCCGGCCCGTCCCGGGCTGCGGCCGGACTCTGCTCCAGCGGCCCTGGCAGCGCATGGACATTTGAGGCACCCGCTGGGCCATCGACATGGGTGCCGGCCACCTCCCACTCTAGACAGGGACACCTGCGTGCCACCCAGGCCAGCAGCTCAGCTCGGGCCTCTGGAAAGGGGGCCCTGGGCGCTGGCGTGTGGCAGCCGGGTACCCCCCGACCCCTCCCTCAAGGCCCGAGCCGGGTAATAAAGCAGAGTGCGCTTTCTTCAGGCGATTCCTTTCGGGGAGGGGACCCCAGGCTGGAAGGCACACAGCCTGGGAGCAGGGAAGCCACGGCTTCAAGGCTCTGACCTGCACTGCAGGTCACGGGTCTGCCCTGAGGCTGGGCAGCAGGGGCCGGCGTGTGTCCCCGGTCCTGGCCAGGCCTGGGTTCAAGCGAGGACACACCTCAATCTGTGGGTCCGACAGGAGGCGGTGCCTGGAATCTGGGGAACGCAGCCCCAAGAAAGGCCCCCAGGAGGAGGACCCGGCTGGTGGGAAGGAGGGGGTGGGACTGGTGCTGGCAGGTCCTGGGAGTGGGAGCTCAGGCAGCCGGGACCGAGCCCTGCTCGCCACTGTGAGTCACGCCCCGGGCATTCTTCTTCCCACGAAACATCCAACTCCTGCACATCTGCCCTGGGGCGCCAGGCCACGCCGCTCCGCCCTGTCCAGACTCCAGGGCCTGGGCTCCCCGGAGGAGGCGGGCCGCAAAGGTGCTGGCTGGGGGAGGCCCTGTGGAGCCCCTGTCGTCGTCCAGCCCCCCAACCCCCCCTCCCTGTCTGCATGCAGCACGGCATGCCTGTCGGAGGGCGTGCGGGCAGCTCCGCGGCGAAGCCCGGCATTGCTTCACTGCGGGGTGAGGCCAGGATGCCGGGGCGAGGAGTCAGCGGAGGCCGGCACCCAGCACCCCGATGTTTCCGGGGCTGGGCGGAGAGCTGAGGGAGGAAGTCGAGCTGGCCCCGCAGGACAGACAGGTCCTGTGCCTGCCTGACCCATGGTGACTGGCCGCATGGGTGTGGACAGACATGTCACTGGCCTGACTGTGCGGGAACACGGGGTGCCAGACTCCTGGCCCCTGCCCCACGGCCGGCCCCCACCCAGGCCGGCCCCAGAAACCTGTCGGGTCAGTGCAAGAGGCTGCACATGCCAGAGTGATGGGGGCGAGGGGCCCCCTGGCCTTTGGCTTCCTCCCATCCAGGAGGGGGTCTTGGGGGTCCTGACCCGTCTCAGCCTTTCTCTACTCACCCCCTTCTGCCGCGTCTGTGTCCCAGTCCCTAGGGGGCCCCGGCGGCGGTGGCCCTGATGGGAGTGTCCAGGGCTGCCTCTGGGTGTCCATGTGTCTGTGTGGGGACCCCCTTGGGGCCTTTCGGGACGGGGCACCACCCCAGGATGAGGGCCGGCATGAACACGCTGGCCCCATGGACACGCACCCTCGCCCTGTGATTGAACTGGGCGGAGCAGGGCCCCCAGGGCTCTGGGCCAGTGGGGTCCTGGCAGGCTTCCTGGAGGAGGCGATGCTTGAACGGAGATGAACAGGCCCCATCAGGTTAAGACCAGGAAGCTGCTCTAGCTGGGAGGGGAGTGTGAGAGGGAGAGTGTGAGGAGGGGGCAGGGAGGGGGTCTGGGTGAAGCAGGTGGGAAGATGGGCCTGGAGGAGCAGCAAAGCCAGGCCTGGGCTGGGGGTTCGTGGAGCTGGGTCTGGGCACGAAAGGGGGGGCGGGCGGGGGGGTGCCGGTGGATCCAGTTGCAGGTGCTTTGTGGCTGAAAGGGGAGCCCGCCCGCCACAGCCACCACCTGCCTTCCTGCTGACTCGGCTCGGCCGTAACGTGAGCCCCGGAGGCAGCCGCAGGGCGCCCTGGGTCCCCCCACCCCCGGCCACCCTCCGGCCGGCACAGTCGCCCCGCAGAGCGAATGCAGGTAGGAGGCCTGGGCCCTGGCAGGCTGGGTGGTGGGGCCTGGGGCCCGGCAGGAGGGCCATGGGAAAGGGTCAGGCAGCCGGACAGGACACTGGCCCCGGGGACCCAGGCTGCAGCCGGACCCCGGCGTCTGCAGCGGCCTGGGCTCCTGTCCTCTGGGGTGGGCTCCCCGGGCCAGGGCCCGGACCGGGCAGGACGGGGGCAGAGGCAGGCGGGGTGGCTGTCAGCTCCCCGCACGCCTCCCCCAGGATGCTGCAGCCAGAGGGTCCCCCGGCCTCGGAGGAGGGGATAGCCGCTGGGATCCGGCGAGGCGACTGCATCATCTGCTACTCGGCCTACGACCTGGCCGGGCGCCTGCCCCGCCGCCTGTACTGCGGCCACACCTTCTGCCAGGCGTGCGTGCGGAGGCTGGACGCGCCCGTCCACGAGCAGCGCTGGATCCCCTGCCCGCAGTGCCGCCAGAGCACCCCCACGCCCCGCGGAGGGGTGGCCATGCTGGACCTGGACCTGGCCGCCTTCCTGGCCATCAAGGCCGAGCGGGAGCCGCCCCGCGTGGAGCCCCGGCCCCCTGCGCCCCTCAAAGGCGGCCCGGCGGTCACTCGGCAGCCCGCCGTGCTCTGCCCCCCGCTGGGCCCCCAGCCCCGCTTCCCCCAGCCCAGCTGCTGCTGCTGGGGCTGCGGCCACCTCTGCTGGGCCCCCCCGGGCAGCCCCGGGGTCTGAGCTCCGGCCACGGCGGCCCCTGGGACAGGGTGGCGGCTGCTGGCAGGGCGCTGGCCTCGGACCCTCCGCCGGGGCGCAGCCCGCCCAGAACAGCCTGGGGACCCAGGGTCCCGGGTGCCGCCCCCCACGGACACCTGGGCCACAGCCTGAGGCCGGGGGCTGTGGCCACAGGACCGTGAGGCTCGCCAGGCATGGTGACTGCCCGGCCCATCCGCAGGGATCCCAGGCCCCGAGCTGGCCTGGGTGCAGGGGTGGGGGCTGCTGTTGGAGTCTGTAGCCCCGCCCAGACCTAACTCAGCTCGGAGGGTCCGCCGGGCATCCCGGGCCCCCAAGCCCGGCCCTGCTGAGCGCGCCTCTCCTCCCTGACCCCTCCCGGAGGTCCCGGCGGGCGTGGAGGGGGGGCCGCCCCCTGCGTCCCTGGCCCACAAGGGAGTCTGGAGTTTTCACTCAACAAGCTCATTGAACCCCTGCCCCGTGTCTGCTCCGTGAGGGGAGTCCCAACTGGGACAGTGTCGGAGGAGAGGGCCAGGTCCAGGCCCAGGGAGGGCGGGCACCTGCCCGAGGTCACACAGCCCAGCAGGCCCATGCCCACCCCGGGCCTTGCCTGGCCCTCAGCTGCCTTCTGCCCCCCAGTGGCCACACACAGACCCAGTGGAGGGGCCACAGCAGCTGCTGGCGGCTATGGGCCCAGACACCCCCAGGCTGGGCTACCACATTCCCACACCCCCGCCCGGGGGAGGAGCTGCACGCGGAGCCCCGGGAGGCACGCCAGGCGCCCGGGTGCTGGGTGGCAGGCAGGGGCGGGACACGGGAATCTGCTGAGAAGACTCAGAAACCTGCTCCGCTCCTGGGCAAAGTCCCCCAGCTCGGGGATTGGCGGGCAGGGCAGGTGCGGGGCAGCAGGCCCCTGGGGAGGCCTGGCCTGAGGGAGCTGAAGGGGAGTGACCCCAAGAGGAGGCACCCCACAAGCGAAGGGGCCTGTCAGGGCTCAGCTGTGGAGAGAGGGTTGGGCCAGGCCTCGGGGTCCATGCGGGGTCGGGTGGAGAGCCGGGCCAGAGCATGGCCTTGGGGGGTGCCCCCCCGCCTCCCTCCGCTTGCAGTTGGGGAGCTGACACCCTAACCGTTGCTGGCCACCCCGGACCCAGCCTGCAGAGAGCTTGGCCCAGCCCGGCCCGAGCCAGGTCTGAACCGATGACCCCAGGCCGGCCCTCCCCGCCCGACTAGTACAAAGGGCTTCCCTCCCACCATCTGCCGGGCAGGGACAAGCCGACCCAGATAAGGTCTGAGGGCGCGGGCAGACCTCCCCAGGCCCCCGGGCCCCCCAGCCAGCGCTCAGCACACCGCTCCGTCCCGGGCGGGCAGTGTCCCCGTCACAGTGTCACCCGGGCACCGGCTTGTGGAGGGCCAGCACGAAGGGCCAGTCCAGCCACACAATGCCCTGGACCTGGCCCGGGGGACAGTGGGACCTGGACCAGGCAGGTGCCTGGGCTCCGCGGGGTACCCCCGGGGGCCTCGCTCCTGGGTAAACATTAATGCGGCTCAGCCCACGGCAGGTCATGTGGGCGCCCAGTGGATCTTTGACCTGCGGCTGAGCCCGCCTGTGTCTCCTCCCCACAGGTGCCCCTCACTACCCACACAGGTAGGAGCCTCGAGGACAGGAGGGGCGCGGGGAACACGGGAGCCAGGGCTGGGGGACCTCCAGGACAGGGACCGGCCTGTGTGCCAGCAGGAGGGAGGGTGACCGAGCCCCCCAGGACCGGGCCTGGGGAAGGGGGAGTTGAGGCGGAGAGCTGGGTGGGGGCCTCAGACCCCACGGGCTGAGGGGGAGCCCGGGGCGGAGCCGGCACCGACGCTCCCTGCCCTGCCCCCTCCTCGGGGGTGGGGCCCTTATCGAGAGGAGATGGCACCATTTGGTATCAGATGCCAAAGTCTAAGTCATCGCCATGGCCTCGGTGACACCTGGCAGAAGAGGTCCCGGGTTCCAGGCTCCCAGCCACTTCCGGCCGAGCCTCAGCACCCTCTGCCCTGGGCCACCCACCAGGCCTGCTGCCAGCCGGACAGCGAGGGAGCCGGCCGCGGGGCTCAACTCTGCCCCCGAACTGAACTGGGCTTCCTGACAGCCGCCTGAGGTCATTATAGCCATGGGGTGGGGCGGGCACGGGAGGTCACCCCGGCCAGCAGGACCCAGGGGCCGGGGGGGGGGGGGGCGCAGAGGGAAGAGGTGGTCTGACCTGCCTTCCCCCCCGCAGATCCGGGCTTGGGCCTGGGTCTGTCCCTGCCCGGAATCCATGCGGAGCTCTCTCCCCGGTGGCCAGGTCAGCCCCCCGACTCTGGACACGGTTGGGCTGGTGGACCAGAGTCTAGGAAACACAGGTATCAGGGCCCAGCCCTGGACCCACGGCTCTGGGGAGGCGGGAGGGGCTCAGGACGACCCTGGTCAGGGCCCTCTTCCCTCCCACTTCCTGCCTCTGTCCCTCACCCCAGGCCCCTGTGCATGGCCTTCCCCACCCCCACCCGCCCCCACCTGGGGGTGAACAGGACACAGCTCGGTCCCTGGCTCGACCTGCCCCTGCCCCTGCCCCGGCAGGGACCTCCAGCCCTGCCCCCGCCATGGAGGAGGGGCCCGTGGACCCCTGGGCCCTGCCCCAGCTGAAGGACACGGGCCAGTCCTGGAAAGGTAGGTCAGGAGGTGCCCGGGAACCGGCCATGTGGGGCTGTGCTCCCAGGGTCTGAGCAGGGAGAGGGCCCTGGGGGGGAGAGCAGGGAGGGGGTTTGTCCAACAGGAAACCCACCCCGCAGACCAGCACCCCAGGGACCCTCGTCCCTGCACTCAGCTGCCTTCCTGCCCAGTGAGGGACCCTCTTCCCCCTCTTGCTGGCAGCGAGGCCGTAGGGAGGCTCCGGGGCTGTCTGCTTGGCCATTCTGCAAAGGAGCAGGGAGGGGGGTTGCCCAGCCCTGCCCGGGTGGGGGGAGGTGGGGGTGAGGAGGTGGGCTGGCAGGCAGGGTGGACGGGGCTGGCTGTGGAACCCGCCCTGTGTCCGCAGAGCTCAGCGTGGCCGGCAGGGTCCGGCGGGTCCTGCTGGGCTTCCTCAAGGCCTGCGGGCTCCTGGGCAGCCTCTACCTCTTCATCTGCTCCCTGGACATCCTCAGCTCTGCCTTCCAGCTGCTGGGCAGTGAGTGGCCGGAGGGGCGGCCGGGCCGGGGGGAGGGGGGCGGCAGCCAGGCCTGGGCCTCAGCGCCCCTCTCCCCCGGGCACAGGCAAGGTGGCCGGGGACATCTTCAAGGACAACGTGGTGCTGTCCAACCCCGTGGCCGGGCTGGTCATCGGGGTGCTGGTCACGGTGCTGGTCCAGAGCTCGAGCACGTCCTCCTCCATCGTGGTCAGCATGGTGGCCTCCAACTGTGAGTGCCCTCCTGTCCTGGGTGGGGGTCGGGGGGGCACGGGAGGCTGACATGCGCCCCCCACAGTGCTGCACGTCCGGGAATCCGTGCCCATCATCATGGGTGTCAACGTGGGCACATCCATCACCAGCACCCTGGTCTCCATGGCACAGTCGGGGGACCGGGACGAGTTCCGGAGGTGAGTGGCCGGGAGGGCGGGGCCGGGGCCACCCTGGAGCCAGCCTTAGCTGACCCCGCCGGCCCCCTCCCCCCCCCCCCCCCCCCCCCGGCTGCAGGGCCTTCGGGGGCTCGGCGGTGCACGGCATCTTCAACTGGCTCACGGTGCTGATCCTGCTGCCGCTGGAGACCGCTGTGGCCCCGCTGGAGAGGCTCAGCGAGCTGGCCCTGCAGGCCGTCAGCCTGCAGCCCGGGACACAGGCGCCCGACATCCTCAAGGTGCTGACGCAGCCGCTCACCCACCTCATCGTGCAGGTGTGGATGGGCTGCCCTCGGAGGCCCTGTGGGCCCCCGGCCTGGGCGGAGGGGACAGAGGAGGGGGCTCTGGGCCCTGCCATGGTGTGAGCTCCCGGCAAGTTCCTGAGAGCCCAGCTCAGGGCCGCGACCCCTCTGTCTGCAGCTGGACGCTGACGCGATTGCCAACAGCGCCACGCACAACGCCACCAACAGCAGCCTCATCAAGCACTGGTGTGGCGCCAGGGAGCCCACGGTGAGGTGCCTCTGCCCTGCCCTCCGCCCGCCCAGCGGCCCAGCCCCGCAGCTCCGAGCCCGCCCTGAGCCCGCCTGCCTGTGCCCGCAGATCCCAGGAAACAGCAGCGACTGCGGGACGGCGACCTCAGGCCCCTGCCCTGAGACGAATGGCTCAACCACCGGGGAGCAGCTGCCCTGTGAGGCCTGGCCCCGCCCCAGCCCCCACCGCCCCGCGAGGGCCACGGCGCCCTGCTCACCCTCTGCTCCCCTGCCCCGCCACCAGGCCACCACCTGTTCTCGGGCACGGCGCTCTCGGACCTGGCCGTGGGCCTCATCCTGCTGGCCGGCTCCCTGCTCGTGCTCTGCTCCTGCCTCGTGCTCATCGTCAAGCTGCTCAACTCCGTGCTGCGTGGCCGCATCGCCCAGGCCGTGCGGACCGTCATCAACGCCGGTGGGTGGTGGGTGCGTGGACCGGACAAGGGCCCAAGGCGGGGCGCAGGCGAGGCTGAGAGGCCGGGCGGGGGGTGACCGCGCTTCCCCCCGCAGACTTCCCCTTCCCGTTCGGCTGGCTCAGCGGCTACCTGGCCATCTTGGTGGGCGCCGGCATGACCTTCGTGCTGCAGAGCAGCAGCGTCTTCACGGCCGCGATCGTGCCGCTCATGGGTGAGCGCCGGGCCGGCACCCGGGGGGGGCGGCGTGGGGCGTGGACGTGGGCCCCGCCGTGACCTCCTGCTCCTCCAGGGGTCGGGGTGATCAGCTTGGAGCGGGCCTACCCCCTCTTACTGGGCTCCAACATCGGAACCACCACCACGGCTCTGCTGGCCGCTCTGGCCAGCCCCCCGAAAATGCTGTCCAGCGCTCTCCAGGTACTGCCCCCCGTCCTTCCCCTCCCGGCACCCCAGTCCCCACAGCCAGCCCTGCACACAGGAAGCTGAGGCCTGCCCCGCGCTGGCCACGGCTCCAGCTCTCCGGGACCCACCTCCATCTGCCTGCCCAGGCCAGCTGCCATCTCCTTGGGCCCCAGGGACCCGGTGGGCATCTCGGGGACCCCCCAGTCCCGCTTCTCCTCCCCTGCTACCTTGTGCAGTGCTGGGATGTCCTCTGCACCTTTCTCTCTGTCCCCCCCCTCCCCACCCTGTGCCCCGGCTCTGTTCCTTCCAGGCCTCCTGGCCCTGCATGGCTGGAGCCCCCTATTCCACCACCTCCAGATGTGCCCCCATCACCTACACCCAACAGGTCCCCCGGATGACACGCTGTGCCCCTCAGAGGTGCACCCCCTGTGCTGGGCACCGCAGGCCTCCAGGAAGCACCCCCGGCCCCAGCTCTGCCCTGTCTCCCGTCCCATCCAGTCCTGCTTTCTCTCAGGGTCCACTGCTCCGGCCGAGTGTCCCTCCTCCCTGCCCCCACCTGGGGGCCCAGACAGGCAGCTCCGAATGTCCTGTTTTGCTGGGCTGCTGCCCACTGGAGGCGAGAAGCCCAGGCCCCCGCCACCTCCCACCTGTCCACTCGGACCCGCCAGTGCGGGCCCTGCTCCGCCTCCCTCCAGGGAGCCCTCCAGACGGTGCCCACCAGCTCGGCTCCTCAGTCCAGCAGCCCCTGGATGGGGGTTGGCGGGCAGGGCCCTGCACCTCCCCTCACAGCAGCCCGGCCAGAGCCCAGGGCTGGTGGCCAAGCCCACCGAGGGATGAGGGTCACTGGGCACCAGGCGTGGGCAAGCTACGCAGCCGGGGGAAGGGAGTGGGAGCCATGCAGGTGCTCCCCCAAAAGCGGGGGCAGTGCAGGAGGCGCATGCCCACACCGAGCTGGACCCTGCCTTCCCAGGTGGCCCGTCTCCGCCCAGGAGCAGGACCCCAGGCTGACTTGGGACTCAGCACCATTTGGGGGGGGCAGGCAGCCTGGGGGGCCAGGGGACCCGAGTCACGTCCCTGCCTGCCCCCTGCCCCCAGGTGGCCTTCATCCACTTCTTCTTCAACGTGGCTGGCATTCTGCTGTGGTACGTCGTGCCCGTCCTGCGCCTGCCCATCCCGCTGGCCAAGCACTTCGGAGACCTGACGGCGCGCTACCGCTGGGTGGCGGTGGCCTACCTGCTGCTCAGCTTCCTGCTGCTGCCGCTGGCCACCTTCGGGCTCTCGCTGGCGGGGCCCGCGGTGCTGGCCGGCGTCGCGGGGCCGGTGGCGGCGCTGCTGCTCCTGGTCGCGCTGATCAACGTGCTGCAGCGGCGGCGGCCGGCCTGGCTGCCGCGCGCCCTGCGCTCCTGGGCCTGGCTGCCCCGCTGGCTGCGCTCCCTGGAGCCGTGGGACCGCCTCGTGGGCCGCTGCTGCCCCTGCCGGGCCTGCAACCCCCCGCCCGCCGCCGCCAAGGAGGCGCACTGCTACGAGAACCCCGAGGTCCTGGCCTCCCAGCGGCTGTGAGCGGGGAGGGGTCCCCGCCCCGCACTGCGCGCGGGGCGCCCGGGGGTCCCGTAGCTGCGGACTTGGAGTCAGCGGGCTCGCCTTCTCCGCAAATAAACGCCTGGGACCCGAGTGTGGGTGTCTTCTCTCCCCGACGGCCCTGCCGGGGGGGCCCCCTACCCCTCCCTTGGGGAGGGGGGGAGCAGCGTCTTTGCGGCCCCCTAGCGGCCGGGCCGCGGAGGAGCCGGTGTGGACGCGCAGGGCCCCCCCCCCCCCCGCCCTGGGCTGGAACCCCTTCTCTCGCGGCCGCGGGGGACAGCAGACACCAAGGAGCGGCCGGGAGCGTGAAGGCTCCCCGGGTCCGGGGCGATCTGAGGTCCCGGGAGGCTGGGCCCTGCCAGGCGGGTGCGGGGAGGGGCGCCCGGTTCCCACGCCCGCCGCCTGGAGGAGGCGCGCGGGGAGGGGCGCAGGCAGTCCTCCGCCGTCCAGCCCCACGAGCCGCCCAGCCCGCAGGTGTGCAGGGCAGTGAGGTGGGGACCGGTGACCCCGAGGCGCCCTGCCCCCTCCCCCCCGGTTCTGCTTTCCTCGCTCCAGGCGGGGCGGGGCGGGCGCCGGGCGGAGAGGGAGCAGGGCTGCAGGCAGGGCCCCCGGGACGGCCTTGCGGGTCGCGGGGTGGCGCAGCCCGAGACCTAACCGGAAGCAGGTGCTGCGCCCGCCCAGGCTCCACCCGCAATGTGAGCGCCCCTGCCCCGGCGGGAGGCGGGCGCTGCGCCCCTCACCTGGGGCGGCACCTGCCGGGAGGGGCTGTGCCCTCGGGGCTCCCTGCCCTCCCCGCGGCGGCGCGTCCGGTTGCCACACAGGAAGGTTTGTCTGCGGGCGGCTGTCACCAGACACCGGGGAGGCTCCTGGGCCTCCTGCCCCTCCAGCCTGACCCCCAGCCGCCAGCGGAAAGGAAGCTTCGCGAAGTCCGGCCCTCGCCCTCGCCCCCAGCCCGTGCACTGAGCGGGGAGAGCCTGGTCGGAGTCAGCTGCTGGGGCCGGTCCCGGCTCCCGGTCCAGGGGTGCTGCTAGGACTGGGGGGGTGGGCGTGGTCAGGAAGATGGGGGAGGCCATGGCCCAGGCCCACCCATCGTTACTTTATTGTCACTGAATTTTTTAATTTATTGAATTGAGGGGGAAGGGGGAGAGAGAAACATCGATTTGTTGTTCCACTTACTGATGCACTCATTGGTTACTTCTTTATATATATTATATTGATTCCAGAGAGGAAGGGAGAGAGATAGAAACATCAGTGATGAGAAAGAATCGGGAGAGAGATAGAAACTGAGCCAAGCCAGCCAGGGCTCGTTGGTTACTCTTGTGTGTGCCCTGACCAGGGATCAAACCCCAAACCTTGGTGTATGAGGACCACGCTCTAACCAGCTGAGCTCCCAGCCAGGGCCAGCCATTGTTACTTAAGGTCCAGTCCTTTTTCTGGCCCTCAGGTTCCCTCAGCACCGCCCCCCCCCCATGTCCCCCAAGTCCTCTGTCCCTCACCCCCTCCATGGAGCCCTGGCCCCCTCCTCCAACAAGCTCCTCGGCCTCCTGAGCCTGGGTGCACCCCACCAAGGGGAGTGGCCTCTATTCTGGAAGCCATGGGGGGCCTGGTGGGAGCACGACCCCTGGAGCAGGCTTGTGCACCCCAGTTTGGCTTCCCCCCACTTCTGTGACCCCAGGACACTCCTTTGGGTCTGACCTTAGCCTCCCGGGCCCTCTGATGGAAGTCCCCTGGGGAGAGGCAGGCCTGGCCAGCTCCCCGGGGCGATGGGGAGGCAGTGAGGGGGAAGACAGTGCCCCGTGCACCTCTCCTTCCGGGGCAGGTGAGGCCACCCAACAAAGGCTGACCGCCAGGTCCTTTGAGGCCACAAATGACTGTCTGCCTGCTGCCCCGCCAAGAGGTAACACACCCTCCCACTGGGACCATGGCCACCAGCAGACAAAGCCACCCCTGTGGATGTCTCCACAGCTGCTGGCTGCCGGGGGCCGGGCGCCCCGCACTCCCACGGCCCCGCCGGGTCCCCTGCGCCCAGCCTCCCCCCTGGCCACAGGCCCCCACCGGCTCAAGGCTCCCCACCGTGGCAGGAACACCCTTGGCCGAGGGAGAGACCTGCAGGGCCCACCAGCCCGGCCACCGCAGCAGCCACAGTCCTCAGGCTCAGGCCCGAGGACCACAGGGAGGGTCCCTCTCCCTGGACGGGGCAATGGGAGGGGCAAGGCCAACGACCTGGTGCCAGGAAGAGCTTGGGGCTCACTCCTGGGCGGGCGACACACCACTCCTTTGTTCCCCTAAAGTGGGGGTGCCATACTGAGCGGCCAGCCCTGTGGGCACTGGCCAGAGGGAGCCTTTCCCAGTGGGGTCTCAGGCCACGCAGCCTGGGGAGGGCTTTGCCTAGCTCACGGGGGGTGTGGGGGGAGATCTGAACGCCTCCCTTTCTCAGTGGCCTCCCTGCTGCAGCCAGGGCCAGCCACGCTGCTGGGAGGTAAGCTGGCTACTTGGCAGGGCACCGGGAGGACCCAGGGTCCAGGCAGTGACCCTGCACACCTCACATGCCATGGCTTGTGGTCAACAGAAGCCCAGCCCACCTTCCTGGCCTGTTTGTGGGGACAGGCCTGGTCTGAGGCCCCCGTGGCCTGACTGCCCTTCGACAGGGGTGAATCCCACTAGAATAGTCATCAGCTTTCCAGGTGTGTCTGCCCAGCGTCCTGGTCTCTACTGATGGATGCGGCCAGGGGGTCATTAGTCAGTGACACTGGTTGGCATCGGCTAGGGCAGTGGTTCTCAACCTTCTGGCCCTTTAAATACAGTTCCTCATGTTGTGACCCCCAACCATACAATTATTTTCGTTGCTACCTCATAACTGTCATGCTGCTACTGCTATGAATCGTCATGTAAATACCTGAGATGCAGGATGGTCTTAGGCGACCCCTGTGAAAGGGTCATTCGACCGCCAAAGGGGTCGCGACCCACAGGTTGAGAACCGCTGGGTCTGGTTTAGCTGCTTCTCTGGGCCTGGTGCCTGCAGGGCTGAGGAGCCAGCTGCAGACCCCTCCCCCGGGGACGCTCGGGGTGATGCCCCATGGGCCGCCTGTCCCAACGGCCTACCCACAGAGGAAGCTGCTGCAGGGAACACTGTGATCCCGCAGCGTGCCACGACTTCCTGCCCGCTGTGTGCAGTGCAGGCCAAGAGCTCATGCCCACCAGCGAGAGGAGTGGCAAGGCACTGCCCCCAACACCCTTGCGCTGGGGGACCAAGGAGGGTAAGAAGTTGAGAAAAAAACCAAACTAACAAAAAACAGTCCAACTGGTGTGGCTCAGTGGTTGAGCATCCACCTATGAACCAGGAGGTCGGGGTTCGATTACTGGTCGAGGCACAGGCCTGGGTTGTGGGCTGGATCCTCAGTGGGGGGCACAAAGGAGGCAGCAGATCCATGGTTCACCAGTGATGTTCCTCTCTCTCCCTTCTTCTCTGAAATCAACAAAAATATAGTAAAAACAAAACAGCCCTAGCTGGTTTGGCTCAGTGGATAGAGCATCACCCTGCAGACTGAAGGGTCCCGGGTTCGGATCCCGGTCAAGGGCACATGCCTGGGTTGTGGGCTCCATCCTCAGTAGGAATGCAGGAGGCAGCCGATCAATGATTCTGTTATCACTGTTTCCCTCTCTCCTCTCTCTTCCTCTCTGAAATCAATAAAGATATTAAAAAACAAAAACAAAAACAAACTCAGAATCCAGAGAGGCCCGGTGGCCACCCCCAAGAAAACCGTGCAGGGCCCATCTAAGGTGTGACCTGTGCTTTTTCTTCTGTAAATGTTAAGTATGACAAGCCTATGGCTGTCAAGGCGACACAGTGAAGGTGCAACCACGTGTTCAACGTTTTTCCTTCCGAAGTTTTGCTCCTCCCCCCTTCCCCCAACATAAGCAGATAAAAGTAAAGGCATTTGTCGGCGGGCCCGCCAAACCTTGGTTGTGTGGGTGTCAAAATGGCACCAGAATGTCGCCGGTGATTGGAGTCGGGTCAGACCTTGACTCAGCAACCTCCGTACTCGAGTTTGGTTAAGAATGAATTCAGACGCCAGACTCAACCTCCAGGAGAAAGTTTATTTGCAAAGTCACAGAGGCAGCCGTGAGCCGCGGAGGAAATGGGCTCAGGAAGCGGGTTACAGAGGCCAAAGGGCCCTGGCGCCCAGGAGGGAGGAGGGAGGAGGGAGGGGGGGCGGGGAGCAGGCGGAGCCCTCGGTAAGGGGCTTGTTCTAGGGCTGGGGATTTGAGGGGGCCCGGTGGGTCCTGCAGGAGATGCATGGCTCTAGGTGCGTCCTCCATCGCCTGGTGCGGCCAGGGGGTCATTAGTCAATGCAGCTGGTTCTGGTTTTGCTGCTTTTCTGGGCCCGGAGCTGAAGCCCAAGTGCGGCCTGGATGCGAGTCAGCACCGCAGCGCCTTGGGGGCTTCCTGCATACGGGATGTCCCCGCTGGCTCCCCCTTTGGCCCCGCAGGGCGGGCAACGAGCCCGGGGAGGGGGAGGTCCGGACCGGGCCTGCACAGCCGGACCGCTCTCTGCTGGGGGCCGCAAGGTGACCCGGGGGCAGGCCTTGTTTTCCCAGTTCCGCCCGTTGCTAGGTGCCGAGCTCGGCGCCCGGGGAGCTTCTGCACCCGCCTAGATGCCTAGCGCCGCCGGGGCAGCAGAGCCGGAGCCGGCAGGTCCCGCGCCAGCGCCCGGGGAGGTCTGGGCGCCGCCCTAGTCTCCACGGAGCTGCGTAGCGTTGGGGCCGAGGCACCAAGGCGACGGGAGCCGGGCCAGCGCAGTCTCCACAACAAGCTCGGGGCTGCGGGCTGCGGGCAGGGACCCGCCCTGCCCCCTCCCCGCCGCGCCCCCGCCCCCGCGCGGGGCCCACGTGCTCCCTCACCTGACCGCCGCCCTAGCGGGCAAATGGCCCGGGGAGGGGCGCAGCGCGGGGAGGGGCGCAGAGCCCGAACCCTCAGCGGCTCTGGCGGAGACCCTACTGTCCCCGCCGCCCGTCCCGGAGCCGCCGCCCCGGGCCCCCGAGCCCTGTTCGTCTCGGCCGGGCCTGGCTCCGAACCCCGCAGGATGGCGCCGGGGCCACGCACGTCCTCGTTACGCGGCGGCCCCAGGCAGCGGCGCTCCGGAGGCGCTCGCCCACCGGGGCTTCCGGGCCGCCGCCCCGTCGGTACTGCCCGAGACTCCCGCCGGCGCCCGCCTTCGCCCTCGGCCCCGCGGGCCCGGCACCCGCGCGCGCCCTCCAGCCCGCGCGCGCCCGCGGCACTGCGGCGGTTACCAGGACGCTGGCCCCGCGCGGCCAATAGCGCCGGCCTGGCGGCGTGCTCTCCGGGGCCAGCCAATGAGGGGACAAATCAATCATTTGAAACACCCAATGGGCTGAGCGCCGCAGCGCGATGGGGGGTCCTGCACTAGCGAGAGCAGGGGCCTCGCCTGGCCAATAAACAGCGAGCGGAGTTGAGGAGGCGGGCGTTCGGCGGCTCGATTGACGGGGCTGCAGTCAATCAAACGAGGCCGCTGGCCAGCCTCGTTCTGGCAGCCCAATGGGAAGCTGGAGGAGGCGGGCGCTACGGGTATATAAACGGCGGCGGAGCGTCGGTTGTAGCATTCTGCGCGCCCGCTGCTCGGCTCCTGCTTCTGTGTTTCCATCCGCGCCGCTGCCACCATGAGGGAGATCGTGCACCTGCAGGCCGGCCAGTGCGGCAACCAGATTGGCGCTAAGGTGAGGGGCGGGCGTCGGGGGCCCAGCGCGGGCGGACCTCCCAGGCGGGCCGGGCGGACGGGAAAGATGGCGGCGGGCGGGCGGCGCCCCCGCATTGCGGGCCCGTGCGGACCCGGAGTTCGGGCGGGGGCGCCGGCGCGGGTCCTCCGGGGACCGGCCCGGCAGCGGGGAGTGGGAGGCCTAGGGGGAGGGGAGGCGAGGGGAGGGGAAGACCGCGCCCGTCCGGGGCGGGGCCGGTCTCGGGCTGCGCCGGCGTGACTCAGCCCGGCCCGCCCGCGTCTCGCAGTTCTGGGAAGTGATAAGCGATGAGCACGGCATCGACCCTACGGGCACGTACCACGGGGACAGCGACCTGCAGCTGGAGCGCATCAATGTCTACTACAACGAGGCCACCGGTGAGCCCTCGCGTCCCCTGCCCGCCCCGCACCCCCCCCCCCGCCCCCGCGGCCGGGCCCGCCCTGACGCCCTCCCGCCCCCCCAGGTGGCAAGTACGTGCCCCGCGCTGTGCTCGTGGACCTGGAGCCGGGCACCATGGACTCGGTGCGCTCGGGGCCCTTCGGGCAGATTTTCCGGCCGGACAACTTCGTCTTCGGTGAGTCGCGGACGGCGGCTGGGTGGCCAGGAGGACCGGAAGGTCAAGGGGCGCCCAAGGTCACCCCCCTCGGCGCCGCAGAGGGAGGTCCCGGTCCCCTGTACCTGGCGCGGAAGCGGGGCCCCCGGCCGGCCTCCCTCCCCTGCGCGTCACTCAATCCGCCGCCCAAAGCCGCTTTGGGAGGGAGGCCCAGCTGTCCGGGCGGGGCGAGCGGCGATGTAATCGCCCCGCAGAGAGCTCGGTGGCGGCTCATCTGTCCTTGGGAATTGGCAGGGCCGAGTGGGAGGGGCCGGCTTATTGTTAAGCGTCTCAGCTCAACCCCGGAGTTAATTTTTAACGAGGCAGGCGGCTGCCTTAGTGGGGGTCCACCTGCTTTACCTGTAGGGTGAGCTGTGTCACCTCGCACCAGGATGGTTGGCCTTTCTGGCCCAGGGGTTACGGGTGACACGTGCCTGGCCACAGAGTGACCCGCTGCCCTCTCTTGCAGGTCAGAGTGGCGCCGGCAACAACTGGGCCAAGGGGCACTACACGGAGGGTGCCGAGCTGGTGGACTCCGTCCTGGACGTCGTGCGGAAGGAGGCTGAGAGCTGCGACTGCCTGCAGGGCTTCCAGCTGACGCACTCGCTGGGCGGGGGCACGGGGTCCGGGATGGGCACGCTGCTCATCAGCAAGATCCGGGAGGAGTACCCCGACCGCATCATGAACACCTTCAGCGTGGTGCCCTCGCCCAAGGTGTCGGACACGGTGGTGGAGCCCTACAACGCCACCCTCTCGGTCCACCAGCTGGTGGAGAACACGGACGAGACCTACTGCATCGACAACGAGGCCCTCTACGACATCTGCTTCCGCACCCTCAAGCTGACCACGCCCACCTACGGGGACCTCAACCACCTGGTGTCGGCCACCATGAGCGGGGTCACCACCTGCCTGCGCTTCCCCGGCCAGCTCAACGCCGACCTGCGCAAGCTGGCCGTCAACATGGTGCCCTTCCCCCGCCTGCACTTCTTCATGCCCGGCTTCGCCCCCCTCACCAGCCGGGGCAGCCAGCAGTACCGGGCCCTGACGGTGCCCGAGCTCACCCAGCAGATGTTCGACGCCAAGAACATGATGGCCGCGTGCGACCCGCGCCACGGCCGCTACCTGACCGTGGCTGCCGTGTTCCGGGGCCGCATGTCCATGAAGGAGGTGGACGAGCAGATGCTCAACGTGCAGAACAAGAACAGCAGCTACTTCGTGGAGTGGATCCCCAACAACGTGAAGACGGCCGTGTGCGACATCCCGCCGCGGGGGCTGAAGATGTCGGCCACCTTCATCGGCAACAGCACGGCCATCCAGGAGCTGTTCAAGCGCATCTCCGAGCAGTTCACGGCCATGTTCCGGCGCAAGGCCTTCCTGCACTGGTACACGGGCGAGGGCATGGACGAGATGGAGTTCACCGAGGCCGAGAGCAACATGAACGACCTGGTGTCCGAGTACCAGCAGTACCAGGACGCCACGGCCGAGGAGGAGGGCGAGTTTGAAGAGGAGGCCGAGGAGGAGGTGGCCTAGAGCACCTGCTACCGGAAGCGTGAGAACTCTTTATTCACTCTCAGCCTGTCCTCATGATCCTGTCTCACTGTGTGCACTGCTCTCCTTCCTGTCTTGACATCTGAGTTGTACAGACACCATTAAAGCATTTTCATAGTGCCTGGTGCTTCCTCTTGCATTCCTTCCGGTAGGCCTGGCGGGTGCTGTTGCCAAAGGTCATCCCGTAGTGGTCCTGCATGTCTGCGAGGGGAGGGCCCGCTGAGCCACTCACCCGGGCCAGGGGCACTGGCTGAGGCACTGCGGCTGCCCTGGGCCCCGGGAACCTGGGGCAGGTGGTCTCTCTGTGACTGCACAAGAGGCTCTCGCTGGGGAAGGGGTGCTGGGCCGTCCCCCTCAGGGACTCCAGGGAGACCCAGCTGGCCCTGTGCCTGTGGAGCAGCAGGGGGAAGGGGCCCCAACCACCTGCCCGCCCCAGTGGTCCCCGCACTCACATGGTATGAACCCCATGTAGAAGGGTATCAGGCCCTGGCTGTTGTAGATGGTGTTGCTGGGCCAATACGTTTGGGGCAGCCTCTTGCCCAGGGCACAGATGGGGTTTCTAGACATGAACTGGGGAAAGGGCAGGTGTGACCGGCGGGCTGCCCCCACCAGGTAGCCAGCTGCAAGTGCCCGGTGGGCGGGGCTGACATTATTTGAGTGGTTAATGCTTGGGGGTCTTATCCCCTCCTCACCAGGTCTGGAGGCTGCCCTGACCCTGCTGGGGGTGGGGACCCAGTCCCAGGGGGTGGGCCCAGGGCTGCTGTCCTCGTACCTGGCTTTTGTCAAACTCGTCCATGGCCTGTGTGACCCCGTTTTGGTAATTCATCCCCATCACCCAGGCGTACCGGGGGATGAAGCCAGCGTAGCCTGGGGAGGAAGAGGTCTGGTGCCACCTCCGGTCCCCTCCACCGCCCACTGCTCAGTGCCCGGGAAGTCCGTCCCGTGGGCACCTCCATGTTGGGGCCAGATAGGCATGTGCTCCTGGGCACTTCCAGCCTCGCAGAAACGTGGGCAGCCCTTGCTCTCACCCTCCTGCTGGGCCCCCGGGCCTTGGGTGTCCTCCCGCCCAGGCCCAGCACCCACCTGAGATGGCCTTGCGTTGAATCAGGTTGGGGTGGTCCAGCTGGGGCAGTCTGTGGAACCTGGCTACGTCGAGGGTCTCGACCTGCTGGTGCCCTGGGCTGGGGCACTCATCCCTCCTGCAGTGGTACAGCTGGGACAGGAGGGGGTGGGTCACCACCGCCACCCCCACCTCCACCCGGGTCTTGTTGGGGTGAGGCTGGTCCCAGTGTCCGTTACCTGGTGCTGCCCAGGGGTCTCTCGGAGGGGGGTGGTGGGCCTCCAGGCCTCCTCCCCATATGCCAGACGCAAGCCCGGGTGCCCGAGGTCCCCAGAGTCCACCTTCCTGCCCGGTGGGCACGGGGGGTAGGGTGGGTAGGGCATGAAGCCCGGAGGCAGTGGGACCTGCCAGCACGCGCTCTCTTCGCCCGGAAGTCCTTCAGCCTCCGCCAGCTGCGGGGAGAACTGGCCCAGGACCTCGAAGTTCTTGAAGGGTTTCAGACCTGTGGACAGGGCAGCGTGAGCGGCAGCGGGGCTGGAGTCGCGGAGGGGCGGGCGGCGGGGCCCCGGCTCACCCGTGTAGTGGGGGATGTAGGGCTCGGCCAGGTCCCGGCAGGGGATCAAGGGCGGCTGGGGCTTGCTGAAGTCCTCGACGAACTTGGGCTTGGAGATGGGGGACAGCACGGAGCACGGGCTCTTCTGCACGCTGGGGTCTGTGAGCAGCTGTGCCGTGGTCCGCCCGTAGGTGTTCCCCACCTGGTAGCGCAGCTGCGGGTAGAAGCCGGCATAGCTGGGGGTGGGGAGAGAAGAAAGGGGGAGGCAGGGCCAGTGGGCGAGGGCAGGAGCCAGCCCGTCAGTCCCAGGCCAGGTACCCGACCTGGACCTCAGGATGGAGGGCACAGAGACGGGGGGCTCCGTGGCTGTCGAGGCTGGATGGGCAGCACATGCCAAGCACCGAACAGGCTGTGTCGCCACCACCATCGGACGGCAGCAAGGGGCTGACAGATGGCAGAGGCGACGGAACGGAATGCCTGGACGCACGGACGGGGCTGGCGACAGGGTCCTGCCCAGGCACCGGGAGGCCTGCTGCACACAGCGAGGTGGTGCCACAGGAAGGCCTGGCAGGGACCTGCCTCAGAACTTTGCCACCCAGGAGGCCAGGAGTCCGGGAACAGGACCAGGATTTGGGAGGCAGGCAGGAGGGCTGCTGGTGGAAGTGAGGGCGGAGCTGAGTGACACTTAACCATGTGGGAGGTGCTGTGGGCATACCTTGGGGCGGGGGTGGGGGGGGCTGCGGGGGTAGTGGGGGTTCAGAGCCCTCCCTCCTCAGGCTCTCCTGCCCCACCTTGGCCCCCAGAACTACTGGGAAGTTAGGTCTGGTTCCTGGCCCCTTTTTCCTGGCTCACAGCACAGCGTGGTGTGTGGGTGCGCACACTCCACGGAGAGCGTGGTCGGGGTTTACAGGGGGTCTGCCCCGTGAGGCGGCCTGGCGTCTGGGTGCTTATCTCTCGTCTTTAGAGTGTGGAGCACTATGGTGTGAGCATCAGGCATTTTCCCACCAGCCTCCGCCCGCTGCTGGCTGGCCCCAGCTTTCTGCTCGTGACATGCTGCCCACCTGCCATGGCACTCACACCGCCAGCAGGGAGGGGAGGCCTGGTCCTGCCCGCTCCCTGAAGACCCACTCTGGGGTGCCCTCACCGCTGGCCTGAGCCGCGCCCCAGCCCCCTGCAGGCGTCCAGTGCTTACCCTGGCACATAGTGGGGTTCCGGCGTGAAGAGGTAGTGTTTCTGAGTAGCTGTCATCTTGCCTCAACACACCTTTGCTGTGTGGTCCCTCCTCTTGGCCAGCTGCTTCGCTGGGAGGAGTCTCTGTTGCTTGACAACCATTGTGAGGAAGCCCCATTGCTGGGCACGCCCTAGCCAGGCCCGTCCTCAGCCCTGGGCACGCCCTGGCCAGGCCCGTCCTCAGCCCTGGGCACGCCCTGGCCAGGCCCGTCCTCAGCCCTGGGAGGGCCCGGTTTACAGGTGGAACACCAGGCCCACAGCAGCAGCTGGGAGGAGTGATGCCGAGGACCTCAGGGTCCAGAGAACGGGGACTATCGCTGCAGCCAGGTTCCAAGTTGGCCCTGCCGGAGCCTGGGGCCAGGGTTCCCCTCAGGAGGCCAGTGGCCCCCAGGGTGAGGCTAAGAGAACCCCGTGCACCCCAAGTCCCCTTCTCAGACCAGAGGCGCGGAAGCTCCAGGGGCACGGTGATAAGTCCCGCGGCGAGGGGCCGTCTTCCCTGGAGCTGGCGCTGTTTTCCATTTTAAACAAATCCGGACTCTTTCCTTTTGGTAAGGCAGGACTTTCTAATGATACAAACACAATATAAGAGAGAGATGAGCAGGTTCAAGGACATGTCAAAAAACGGCATAAGCAGTACTAAAAGGCAGGCTAGAAACGGCGGGGGGTGGGGGGGATTTATAACAAGTGTTACGAACAGATAGGATATCAGTATAAAAAGCCTTACATGACAAAACTATGGAAAAGCAGCCTCCCAACAGAAAAATGCACACAGAATGTGAGGTCTTGGGGGGGGGGAGTCCATAAACGTATAGACGGGGGCGGGGGGGGGGTGTGGATCTGAATCAGATCAACACTCCTCGGGTGGGTGCCCTCTGGAAAGCAGTTTGGGAACACACCGGGGCCCCTTGCCTCCACTCGTAGGAACGTCTCCTAAGGAATGAGAGGCCTTTAGCCCAAGACGCGCGCAATGTCACCCACCCTGGCGGTGCTTGCCAGAGAGAACCGGGAGCCCGCCCAATGCCCCACGCCAGGGCTCTGCTCACACACACCCGTGGCCTCTGCCCTCAGGTTACTTTGTGCACCCCAAGGGCCCAGAGCCTGGCTGAGCGCTCGCCGGCTGAATCCCGTCTCCCCAGCGAGTCTCCATCCGGATGCCTCCCACGCCAGGCAGGCCCCGCGCCGGACGGGAGGAGTCCGGACAGGAGGACAGTCAGGCTGGGCAGGGCCCAGGGGAGGAGATGTGCTTGACCAGGTCCTGCCGGTGGGTGAGGCCAAGGCCAGGGCTGGGGCTGGCCAGCGGGTCAGCTTGCGAGGGCACTTGGAGGGCGTGGTGCCCAGATGGGCTCACACTCAGTCGGGGTCATTATTCGTTTGCACCTCGGCCTGGGCAGCCCCCCTCATCTGTGCGCTTTCTGGCTCCGTGCCCCCAGGCAGATGCAGGCTCCCACACCTCAGCCCAGGCGACCGGGGCCAGACTGCCTCTGGGGTCAGCACAGGCCCCTCAGATCCAGGGGCCTTGCCTGGCCTTTCTGAGGCCTGGATCTCCAGGGGACCTCCTCTCCAGGGAGCTCCCTGACCTCCCAGGCCTCCCTGATGCTTCCTCCCAGCTGGCCCTGTGCAGCTGGGCATTGCATAGCGCCCATGCCCTGTCCTATCTACGGCTGGAGTCGGTCCACCCAGAACCCCTGCTAGAGTGGAGTCCAGCAAAGAGAAGGGTTGGGGCAGGAAGGGGGGCGGAAGGAGGGGGAGGAGACTAAGCCAGGCAGGCCAGGGATCCTACTTGCCAAGGTGCCCCAGGGTGACCCACCTGGCAGGTCAGTGGAGGGGGAGGGATCCTATGGCCAAAGCCCCTCCAGGGCTGCACCTGGAATTCCCGGCAACAGGGTGGGGGTGGGGGGGACGGGCATGACAGGTCATTGAGGTCACAGAGCCTGGTGGGGTCCCCAAGAAAGGCAGCCAGAGACACTGACAAATGAATTTTGACCAGAAGGCTGTGAAATTCCTGGCAAACTTTTACATGAATGGAGGCAAACACTGGACCCACGGCCCGCTGAGACGGGAGCCCATCCGGTAACTTCGAGGGCGAAGGCTGGGGGGCGGGGCGGGGCGGGGCGTGGGCAGCTGCAGCGGCTGGGCGCCGGCTGTGCGTGGACGGAGGCTGCCCTCTTGCAGGCCCCAGGCTGGATGGTGGGGCCCCTGCCCCTGGGCCTGCGGGAAGATGTGGCCCCCGGCGGTGCAGGAGGTCCCAGAGGGCCGCAGGACGCACGTGGGCCCCCTCCGGGAGCCCTGGCTGACCTGTACCGGGGACCGGAAGGAGCCGCGTGAGTGGGGGGGCCAGTCTGGTCTGAGGGGGCAGGGCAGGGGGTGGGACCTGCTGGGAGGACCCAGGCCCAGAGCTTGCTTCCTGCCAGGGCTGGAGCGACGCCCCCCAATCCTGAAGGACCTGGACTACCCCGGCCCCACCACGTACCAGGTGCCCGATGCTTCGGTGCGCGAAACATCCCCGCACCCCCACTTCAGCATTGGCCGCAAGCACCCCGCCCGCGGTGCGTGCCCCTCCCTGCGCGCTCCCCAGCGCCGCTCGGGTCCGGGTCCTGGACGTGGGCCCGCACCCCCAGCCTCCCTCCGCAATGACACTGCCCCCTGCAGAGGACGCCGGCCGCGGGGCGTGGCAGACGGTGTGGTTCCAGAGTGAGAGACCCTTCAGGCAGAAGGCCGACTGCTACCGCGGGCCCAAGGTGGGGCGCGGGCCCGGAGGTTCTGCGGGGGCGGGGCCTGTGAGGGCGGGGTGGGAGGAGCCTTGGGGAGAGGGGGCGGGGCTGTGAGGGACGGGGCAGGAGGGGCCTTGGGAGGGGCGGGGCCTGTGAGGCCGAAGAGGGAGGAGCCTTGGGAGAGGGGGCGGGGTTGTGAGGGACGGGGCAGGAGGGGCCTGGTAGGAGGGGCGGGGCCTGTGAGGCCGAAGAGGGAGGAGCCTTGGGGAGAGGGGGCGGGGCTGTGAGGGACGGGGCAGGAGGGGCCTGGTGGGAGGGGCGGGGCCTGTGAGGCCGAAGAGGGAGGAGCCTTGGGAAGAGGGGGCGGGGTTAGGAGGGGCCTGGTAGGAGGGGCGGGGCCTGTGGCAGCGGAGTGGGAGGAGCCTTAGGGAGAGGAGGCGGAGCTGTGAGGGACGGGGCAGGAGGGGCCTTTGGGCGGGGTGGGGCGTGGGAGGAGCCTTGGGGGAAGGGGACGGGATCGTGAGGGAGGGGCAGGGGGCCTGTGGGCGGGGCCTGTGGGTCGGTGGGCGGGGCTTCAGCCCTCTCCTTGCCCTCAGCGGCCATCGCTCGCCGACTACCCTCAGCTCAGCGGTCACGCCTTCCCAGCCATCAGCTTCGAGGGCCGCCGCCCTGCCCCGAAGGCAGCCCAGTCGCGCGCGCCTCTGGGGCTGCTGCGGACCCGGGGTGCAGGTCGCAGTGCCCGGCCCTCGTGGCAGGACCCTCTGCCGCCCCCGGGCGAGAAGCGCCCCAGCCCCAACACCTATGACATCCTTCCCGGGTGCCGCCTGCAGAGCCTGCGCCCGCCCGCCTTCTCCCTGAGCCGCTCGCGCGCGTTAGCCTCCTGGGTTAACTCCAGTAAGGAGACCTCGGAGGGGAGCGGGGCGGGGGGGCCTGGGCAGTGGCGAGCGCGTAGCCGCATGGGCTCCTGCCTTCTCCCTCTGCAGCCCGCAGCCCCGGCCCCGCCGCTTACCACGTGGAGGATGGCTATAACGCGAGCTTCCCCTCGGCGCCCGGAGTGGTCATCCAGGGCGTGCGAAGGCCCAAGCGCCATGAAACAGGCCCCTTCTGCACGCTGTAGCGCCCACTGGACACAGCGGCCGGCCAGGTATCACCCGGACCCGCCTCCCTCTGAAGCCCGGGGCCCCCAGCCTGGGCTTCTAACCCTCTGGGCACCTCTGACCCACCTTCCTGGCCGGCTAACCCTTCTGTGCGCTGTGGACAAGGAGGGCCACGGCCCCCACCTGCCCACCAAGCTACATAGAGATGCTGTTGGTGCTTACGAGCTGAGCTGTCGTGCCCTGGCTGCCCTGAAGCTGTCTCCCTGGCAGGGGCTCCCGCTGCTCCCCTTACCTGCTCTCCTCTCCAGGACGGTGGGGGCAGCCTGAGACTTCCTGGCCTGAGACAGTATGGGAGGGGTCCCTCTGGGGACAACAGGACACCCCCACTCGGGGAGCCCGGCAGGCTACCAGTCTAGCCAAGAGCCAGGCTGCTTGCTGAGCTGAGAAACTGGCAGAGCTGGGGGCCAGACTCCCTGAACTGCCATCTTGAGGTGAGGTCAGCTGCACAGCCACTAGGAGGGCCCAGAGGACCACCTGGTCAGGGCCTGGCCCCCCTGACCCCAGCCCCTGCCCACAGACCCACAACTTGCCCAGGGCCATGCAGGCCAAGCCACAGCCACCGGACTCCCCGGTGAGGGCCTGTCCTGTTGCAGTAGCTTGGCCATCAGGGTATCAGCCTGCCCTCCTACCTAGGGGAGGCCCCATGGCGGACGGCAGCAGCGGTTCCCATGGGGCCCATAAACCCTTCTGCAGGGAGGCCAGGGCCCAGGGAGTCCTAGTGCATTCACCTGGGACCTCTCGGGGTGAACCAGCTGGGGGTCGAGTTGAGTCCCAGCCCCCCCAGGCAATCAGTTGTAGTTGTTGGGCCTGACCAGCTTGGCCAAGGGGCAACAGTGAGCTGTGGGAGCCCTGGCATTGGGAGCTTGGCCCAGGGTGGGGGGACCGGAAGCCCCACCCATAGCTGCCCCGCCAGCAAACCCTAGGAGGGCTCAAAGCAAGAGGCTGGAGGGCAGGAAGGCTGGGCTGAGGAGGGCTTCCTGGGGAAGAAGCGGGAAGGGCGCACAAGCATGGGCGCCAGCGTGCTGGGCTGCAGGAAGGGGTGCCTCGCAGAGCGAAGCTTGGGGACCAAGGCCCATGCAGAGGACGGGGTGGGGACTGGGCTGGTGGGATGGAGGCTCACCAGAAGGGGTTGGAGGGACTGCAGGTGCTGGGTCAGGGCCCGGCCTGCTTAGCAACAGGGAACCCAGCGAGGCGGGCAGAGCAGGCAGTGCCCGCCGGGCCTGTGAGCGTCTGGCATCGCAGGACTCACAGCCTCGGCCAGAGGGCCTACCACCTCAGGGTCGATGCCCGTGGTGACAAGAGGACAGCCCTCCCGTGCCCACTCCCACTGCCAGCCCCGGTCTGTGGCACGCCCACCGGAGCACAGGCAGGGCGTGCGCCTGGCGGGACCTGGGACGGGGAGCTTCGGACGGCTGTGCTCCGTTTCCTCCCGCAGCAGCATTCTGTCGGCGCCAAGCAGAATCCACGGGTGTCGCCTCACCAACCAGGTTGGTTCGGGAACAGGAAAGGGCGCAATGGGGTGAGTGCGGGCGAGGCGAGCACGCGGAACAGGAGCGAGGAAGTCCCTGCGGAGGGGCCTGGAAGTCAGGGCTGGGCCCTGTTGTAACGCGCGTTCGGGGGCGAGGGCGGGGCTCTCACAGGCCAAGGAGAGGACCCCCATCTGCAGGGTGGCTTCTCGGAGCAGATGAAGAGGGCGGGGCGGGAAGAGCCTGTGGTGTTTGAGCCCCGTCACCAGGAATTGGGGAGGAGGGAGGCTGGGGGCTGCAGGCCCCTGGGAGCGCTTACGTTTGTAACAGTCCCTTTTCCAGTGTCTGGGCTCTCTGCCATCATAGTAGAAACTAGGGTTTTGGATAGGGGCCTTCATTGGCTGGACCGAAAAGGAGGAACTTTAACAGTTTTTTTCTTTCAGGTGCCTCATCTTCGATGCGAGCAAGCCACTTGCCAAATTAAATCTGTAGTGGACATGGTTTCCCACTCCATGCTGGCCTTTTTATTTTATTTTATTAAATATATTTTTATTGATGTCAGAGAGGGAGAGAATCATTGATCAGCTGCTTCCTGCACGCCCCCTACTGGGGATCGAGCCCAAACCCTGGGCATGTGCCTTTGACCTGAATTGAACCCAGGACCCTTCAGTCCACACACTGATGATGCTCTATCCACTAGGCCAAACCAGCCAGGGCCAGAATTTTCTTAAAAACCACATGAGGTCAGCCCTAGTGGATAGAGCATCAGACCTCGGACTGAAGGGTGCTGGGTTCAATTCAGGTCAAGGGCTCATACCTTGGTTGCAGGCTCCATCCCCCACGCCCTGGTCAGGGCACGTGCAGGAAGCAACCAATTGATGTGTCTCTCTCACTGATGTTTCTCTCTCTCCCCTCCCCTCCCTTCCACTCTGTAAAATTTAATGGAAAATTATCCTCAGGTGAGAATTAACAAACAAACAAAAACAGAAAAACACCCACAGCTGAGGTCGATGATAACAGTCACGCACGGGTTCCTGGGGCTCCGGCTGCAAGTCAGACCTGAGCCCCGATCCCCAGGCTCCGGGAAAGGCCGCTGGGATTGCCCCCCGAGGTCTCAGCCAGGCCTCTCGGATTTTACCAACAACGTGTTTAAACCTGGGCACGTGCCCTGCCTGGGAGTCAAAGTGGCAGGGGATGGTGCTCAACCAGCCGTCACGCCAGCCGGACAAGGTTTGTTTTTCTCGATCCCTTTCCGGATGGTTACAACACGCCTCCACCGATGCCCAGCACGCCTTCACAGACGAGCAAGTGAACTGGCTGACACAGACCAGGAGCCCCGGCCGGTGGTCAGAATGTCCATGTCAGACTCTTCGGCAAGTCTGTGAGGCTCCTGGGGCACCGCGGGGTTCCCGGCGACGGCTGGCCGTTCAGCGCCAGTGCAGGGAGCGTAGGAAATCGCAGGCCGGTGGGGACCCTCGGAGGGCATGACGTTCGGAGAATGGCGCCTGAGGCTGGAGGCGAGGAAGCAGGTAGAGGAGGGTCAGCTGGCGCAGGAGATGGCGCCGGGGACGAAGGGCCCGAGGGCTCAGAGCTGGTCCCTGAGACATGGAGTGAGGGTGAGGGGCAAGGCAGCGCTGCGCTGGAGCCACCCCTCCTTAAAAACAGCAACACATGCCAATAGTAACCTCATTTTTTTTTAAAGTGTTTTTTTTTTAAAAAAATATATTTTTATTGATTTCAGAGAGGAAGGGAGAGGGGGAGAAAGAGATAGAAACATCCATGATGAGAGAGAATCGCTGATTGGCCGCCTCCTGCACGCCCCCCACTGGGGATGGAGTCTGCAATCCTGGCAAGTGCCCTTGACTCGAACCCGAGACCCTTCAGTCCACAGGCCAATGCTCTATCCACTGAGCCAAACCAGCCAGGGCAGGGACTTCATTTTTTAAATATCTGTATTGTCGAAAGCATTACGTACGTCCCCTTTTCTCCATTGACCCTTTCTAGACCCCCCTCACCCCTCGCCTCAAGCCTTCACCACCCTAGTGTCTGTTTCCAGGGCCCCTCCCCCCCCCTTTAAAAGCTCAACTGCCCCTGTTAATGCTAAGACTTTATTTTGCAAAGAGGCAACTTCAGATTCTAGGTAATGTTTGTAAGCCTCAAACTACCGCTGGAAATGGGCATCCCTCTCATCTTTGCCAGTTTCAGCGCCCTTACTGTAAGAAAGTGAGTCGGGCTCCGGCCGATGTGGCTCAGGTGGTTGGAGGTTGTCCTGAGTGCTGGACAGGCTCCATTCGCAGTCAGGGCACATACCCAGGTGTGGGTTCCGTCCCCAGTTCGGGAAGCAGCCAACTGCTGTTTCTCTGCCGGAGGCCGGTCCATCCTCGCTGCTTGACACAGTCGCAGCAGGGAAGAAACATCTGCACAGCGTATGTTTCAAGGGACCTGGCGTATATGGCATACTGTTCTTAATATGTTTGCTCCCCTTCTTAGCACTATGTGTTATAACCAGACCCCCTTCCCCGAGAAAGGTTGTTCCCCCAGGTGGGGATTTTTCCCTGGAGATAGGGATTAACAGGACTAAGGAAGGGAATAAATCAGTAAAAACCCCTCAACTAAGTGCCAGGCGGGTAGTTAATCACCTTAACTACGAACAATCACTAAGTTACATAATCTTTACTTAGGATAATCTCCTTCAGTTACTTCCTTGTAGCTTAACAGAACAGTAGAGTAGTGACCTTGGAATGGAGATAACAAACGCCCTAACCTTTGGAATAGAACTAGATGGAGATGGGATTTTTGGCAAAGGTCAGATAAGAAACTACGGACATGAAACAAGGAACTGTAGAAGGTTAAGGGAGGACCCAAAACATACCATGATGTGACTATAGAGGCATGCTTATAGGATCAAATGGTATAAATACAGATGTAACAGGAGAATAAAAAGAGAAGCTGGCCATGCTGGTCATCTGAACCCTGTCTCCGTGTCATTCCTTCTTCGCCGACTCCGTCCACACCTTTGGGAAACCCTGGACCTGCTGGGGCTGGACCCCAACATTTCTCTCCCCCACTTCCTCTTTGTAGAATCAATTAAAAAAAAAGTTTGGGAATCTCCAAGGTTTCCCACAGTGGCCACTGCATTCTGAATTGCTTTAGGTCAGATCTGTCCATTTAGTGAAACATGCCCCTGAAGCGTGGCCTCATCTTTCAAACCTGAGTTCCTGGAGGAGGGGCGGCCTTAAAATACTTAGATAACCGAGACCCCACTTTTCGGACACTTCTCTAGAGCGAGGGCCAAAGGTCAGATTCCAGGCGGCCTGGTCGCGGGTGGGGGTGGAAGGTTGGGGGGCGCAGGCCCAAGGCAGAGCAGCCCGTGCGGAGGCAGGGTCCGGGGAGCCGGGCCAACCGCTGGACGCTTTCAGCAACACAGTCCGGCCCGGGGCCGAAACGAAGGCTCGCGGGATTCAGCACGGACGCCCCCTATTCCCAAAGCTCTCCCAACAGCCTGACCCGCAAGGCAACGGGGTGACTGTGGGATCGAGCGATCGGGGCAGACGGACGAGCAGGGGCTTCAGCGAGAAGCCGCGACCGGTTCCGGAGGGGAGCCCAGGAGCCCCGACATAGCGGGAGCGGGGCCCCCGGGAGGCCCGAGTCGGGAGCCGGCGGAGCCCGCGGCGGTGGGACGGACCGGAAGCGGAAGTTGGGGAAGGGCTGGGGCGACACTGAGCTGACGCGCCCCTAGGGCTCTCGCGATGACGCCACCCGCGAGCTCCTCCCACGGGCCCTCCCGATTCCGTCTAGGTCTCTGCGCTTAATGAGATCCTTTCTCCGCGTCCCGAGGCCGCTGTGAGGGCGGCGACAGGACTCTTCATAATAAAAAATATACCCGGCAAAAATGTCAGTTCTGCGGTTCATAGAAACGCCTCCTCCCGCCCCCGCCCGCCGCGCCCTCTACACCGTCCCTCGCAGGTGGTTCCGGGCCCAGCCGGGTGGACTGGGCCGAGGGCGGGCGGCAACCCGGTGCCCCGACCCCGCGGCGGGGCGGGGGAAGCGGCGGCCCGAGGAAGGCGGTGGGCGGGGCCATGAAAAGTGGGCGGGGCCGGGCGGGGCCCAACTGCGGTCGTGTGCAGCCGCTCAGCGGGCCCTCTCCTCTCCTAGGAACCTCCGCGCGGCGCAGGCGTTCCCGGCCGGGCTGGTTAGCCGGGGACCCGCGGTGCGGGGCGGAAGGGGGCGGTTTTGGGCCAAGCGGCGTCGCGCTGCGGGAGGGACCTGCCGAGCTGGAGGGCGCCGGGGAGAGGAGCTCAGGCGGCCCCCGCGGCCCGAGCGAACGGGCTGCCGGGGGGCCTGCGGCGGCCGCGGCGGCGCCGGCGGAGCGCGGTGGGGATGGGGCGCCGAGCCGGCCTGGGACCGGGGCCTCGGCCCTGTTCGCGGGGCTGCAGGACCTGGGCGTGGCCAATGGCGAGGACCTGAAGGAGACGCTCACCAACTGCACGGAGCCGCTCAAGGCCATCGAGCAGTTCCAGGTGGGTGGGCGCGGGGCCCGGCCGTGGGGGCGGGGCCGCGGGGGCCGCGGGCGGGTTTTGCTCCCTTTGCTCCGTTCCCCGGGGCGGAGGGACCAGGTGCCCCGAGCCAGTGCCCACGGACGGACGTCTGGGCGGCTTTGTCGTGAAAACCAGCGCCGCTGGGAACACCCTCGCCGCTGCCTCCCGTCTCCCCGGCGGCGCGTCCGGGGGCCTGGCCAGACGGGGCCGCCCCTGTGCTCTCTGTGTTGCCCCGGGTGAGCAGCATCGACCCCGCGCCCACCCTCTGCTTCCCCAGACAGAGAACGGCGTGCTGCTGCCCTCCCTGCAGTCGGCCCTGCCCTTCCTGGACCTGCACGGGACGCCGCGCCTGGAGTTCCACCAGTCCGTGTTCGACGAGCTGCGCGAGAAGCTGCTGGAGCGCGTGTCGGCCATCGCGGCGGAGGGGAAGGCGGAGGAGAGGTGGGTGCAGGCGGCAGTGCGGCGCCCTCCGCGGGGACGGCCCGCAGCACTTACGGTCCCCTCGGTTACTGCCCCCCTCACCCCCCCCCCCACCCCGGGTCCCGCCTGTGGATGCTGTGCCTTCAGCCGACTGGTCCTGCGCCGCGTCTCAGCCCCCTGCCCCCCGCGTCTCCCAGGTACAAGAAGCTGGAAGACCTGCTGGAGAAGAGCTTTTCTCTGGTGAAGATGCCCTCGCTGCAGCCGGTGGTGATGTGCGTCATGAAACACCTGCCCAAGGTGAGAGCCAGCGGGCAGCACCGCAGCCTGGCCCGGAGGTTCCCGCCAGGGGGCGTGGTGCTGAGGCCTATTGATCTGTCCGGTTTTTTAAAAACATATTTCTATTGATTTCAGAGTAGAAGGAAGAGGGAGAGAAAGATAGGAAAGCAATGATGAGAGAGAGTCCCGGATGGGCTGCCTCCTGCACGTCCCCCACTGGGGATGGAGCCCGTAACCCGGGCCTGTGCCCGACCGGGAATCGAACCGTGACCCCCTGGTTCGTGGGTCGATGCTCAACCCCTGAGCCGCGCGGCCGGCCCCACTGACCGGCCTGGAAGCAGACGCTGGGCCACGCGGCTCAGGGGCGCCTGCTGGTCCCCTAGGTCCCCGAGAAGAAGCTGAAGCTGGTCATGGCCGACAAGGAGCTGTACCGCGCCTGCGCCGTGGAGGTGAAGCGGCAGATCTGGCAGGACAACCAGGCGCTGTTCGGCGACGAGGTGTCCCCGCTGCTGAAGCAGTACATCCTGGAGAAGGAGCGCGCGCTCTTCAGCGCGGAGCTGTCCGTGCTGCACAACTTCTTCAGCCCGTCCCCCCGGACGCGGCGCCAGGGCGAGGTGAGGCGGCGGGGGGGGGGGGGGGGTGGGGGGGACCGCGGCCCCCCCGAGTGTCCCCCAGTGTGCGGGTGGTTTGCCCCCGGGACGGCTTCACCGCCCGGTGGGCCTGTCGGTGTCGGACTGGACTCTGCCGGTGGCCAGCCCGTTCCCTTCGCTCAGCGTGTCCTCTCTGCTCTGGGAGGACTTGACTCATCAGTTGCTTGGACAGACATCTCTCCAGTGCCGCCTGCCTGCCATAGGGGCCTGGGCCCTTCAGCAGCCCGGGGGCTTAGGGCGCTTGCGTGGGGCGCTCGGTCTCATGGGGGGCCGACGCCACGCAGTGACTGCCATGTGCTGGCCACTGAGGGCTGGGCGGGCGGCGAGGGCGGTGAGGACGGGAAGTGGCGGGGGAGCCGGGAGGTGTGAGCAGGGCCTGGCCGAGGGCCGGCGGGGCTTGCTGAGGGCGATGGAGGCCGCGTGGCCAGAGCCCAGGGCCCGCGGGGGAGCGGGGGAGGGTTGGAGGCTGGCAGCCACGTGGAGAGGCCTTTCCTGTGAGGTGGGGTCGCTAAGGTGCCGGCCTGGGTTCCAGGAGGGGGGCCCGTGTGGGGACCGGCGGCCCGAGGCGGGCAGAGTGGCGCTGGTGTCCGTGGAGTTCGCTCACGCCGCTTTCACCTGGAGTGTGTGTGTTTGGTGGGAGGTAGGGCATGGTCTGATGGTCCTCCCGAGAGGGTCTGCGCCGCCCTCCGCCTCCCGCTCTGCCCCTCCCGCCCCGCCCCCGCCCCGCCCCCCGCCCGTCCTGGGGTAGCAGGGCCTTAGGCTGTGTCTGCCATCGTCTCCCGTCCTTCCTCCTCGCTCCCCTCCACGCCAGGCCCCTCCTGCACGTTCCGCTGCCCCGGGGCCCGCGGGGTGGGTGCCTCGCAGCCCTGGTTGTGGCCCAGGTTGTGCCCCTTTTCAAGTTGAGGCTGGGCGGACCCAGGTCAGGGCTGGCACGTGGCATTGAGGGGCCCAGTACGTGGGTGCAGGGACTTGGGTCGTGGCCAAGGGCAAAGCTCACCCATCCTCGGTGGGGGGCCGTCTCCCCACGTCACTGGGTGGGCAGGGCCTTGGGTGGAGCCGAGGTCACAGGCCGGTGGCCTTCCAGGGACCCCGTGGGCCTGGCCTGGGCTTCACCTCCTTACGAACCAGAAACACTGCCGCCGACACAGACCAGGGTCCGGTGAGAGGAGACTTCCAGCCCAAAGTAGGAGGGGCGTGTGGCCCTTCCTTTCACTGTGGCCCTGCGTGCCGCCGTGGCCCTGCGTGCCGCCGTGGCCCTGAGTGCCGCCGTGGCCCTGAGTGATGCTGGGGTCGTGTGGTGCCGGTGGTGTTTCTCGGCATCTAGAAGGGTTCAGGAGTCTGGAGGAGGGCTGCGTGTAAATGACTAGAGTCCAGAGACGAAACATAATTTTGGAAGGCATTTTGGGGAGCCAGAGAAGACTTAGCTAAAGGAACCAAGTTCTCCTGTCTCTCTGGACCCTTGATTTTCATGAACACAGATTGTCCTAAAGCAGATACACATATCAAAGACAAGGTTTAGTGTACAGAGGTGTTGTCAGATTAGCAGAATTTGCCTACGGCTCTTCAGGTGTTCGGCCAGTAGGAGGCAATAGCACGTAGACTAAGATGCCCTCAGCTGTCCCCCCAGGCAGTCATCTATGCATCTTCTCAGGTTTGGGAAATGCCCTCAGCCCTGCTGCGTGTGACCTGCTGGATTCGCGGCCGGCGTGCGGGCTGCCAGGCGTGTGTGACACGCGGCCGGGGGTGACCTGCCGCGTGTGACCTGCTGGATTCGCGGCCGGCGTGCGGGCTGCCAGGCGTGTGACACGCGGCCGGGGGTGACCTGCTGGATTCGCGGCCGGCGTGCGGGCTGCCAGGCGTGTGTGACACGCGGCCGGGTCTCTGGCAGGTGGTGCAGAAGCTGACACAGATGGTGGGGAAGAACGTGAAGCTGTACGACATGGTGCTGCAGTTCCTGCGGACGCTCTTCCTGCGCACGCGGAACGTGCACTACTGCACGCTGCGCGCCGAGCTGCTCATGTCCCTGCACGACCTGGACGTGGGCGACATCTGCTCGGTGGACCCGTGCCACAAGGTGCCCGCCCACCTGGCCCTTCCCCCTGGTCTCCCCTCCCTGGTGGCTGCAGGCCCTGGTACCTCGGCTCGGGCTGCCCCCACCTGACCACCAAGTCTGCGCAGCCCTGCTGCCTCCCCCGCTGAATCGCTGGGAGGGCCGTCCCTGGCCACAGCTCCTCCCCTGCCCGTCCGTCACTCCCCCTCACTCCCCCAGTGCTGGGGCGCCCCCCTGGATGCCTCTGCAGCCTCAGGCGTTCCGGGCCTGGGCCTCCCCTCTCGGGCCTCAGGCTGCTCTGGGACCCGGGCTCTGCACCGCCCTCCTCCCCTCGGGTGCTGGGCAGCCGAGACGGGGTCACTTTGAGGCCCCACAGTGGGGCCTCCAGAGAGGGGGCCTTTAGAATAAACTCAGACATCGTCTCCCACACCCGGGCAGGTGGGCGGGACCCAGTCCTGGTTGCCTCTGCGTCCTGCTCCTGGGACAGGTCCTGGCCCTCAGCCGGGTCTTGGCGAGGTGACGCGGGGCCCTGACCCTCCAAGGCCTGGGAGCGAGAGCCGAGGGCGAGCAGGGCCCCCTCACGCGCTGACCTGCTTCCCGCAGTTCACCTGGTGCCTGGACGCCTGCATCCGGGAGCGCTTCGTGGACAGCAAGCGGGCGCGGGAGCTGCAGGGGTTTCTCGACGGAGTGAAGAAGGGTCAGGAGCAAGTCCTGGGGTGAGGGCTGGCCCTTGGTGGAGCCCCCCCCGGGTCCTGCCCACTGTCCAGATGAGCACGCTCTGTCTGCGGTGGTGGGGATTCCAGCGTGTCCAGGGGGCCCGGGCACCCCGCCCCACGGTGGAGACAGGACTGCGGCCGGGCCCCGGCGGGCTCTGCAGCTGTGGGCCGCCTGTGATGTCTCTGGGACGCGGCAGGGTCAGGCCCCCAGAACCAAACATGGCTTAATTCCCTTAAGAACTTTCTGACTCCTCAGTGTCCTAAGTTAGAGACAGGCTTCAAACTGTGGGGAAGGAGAGCAGAGGGGTGGCTCCCTCCCCGTGGAGGGCCGCCCTCCCTGGCCCGCAGCTTCCACGAATGCTGCTCCTTGCAGGGACCTGTCCATGATCCTGTGTGACCCCTTCGCCATCAATACGCTGTCCCTGAGCACCGTCCGGCACCTGCAGGAGCTGGTCGGCCAGGAGACGCTGCCCAGGGTGAGTGTGCCGCGCTGGCCACAGGCAGCCTTCGGGTGCGGGGGCAGGGCGTGTGAGGGGACCGGGGCGGCCAGCACCCCACTGAGCAGCGGGGGAGCTGGCGCTGAGGCCCGTTCTCCGCAGGACAGCCCTGATCTGCTGCTGCTGCTCAGGCTCCTGGCGCTGGGCCAGGGGGCCTGGGACATGATCGACAGCCAGGTCTTCAAGGAGCCCAGGATGGTAAGGGGACTCCGGGGGCTGGAGGCCGAGGGCAGGTGGGCGGGGCGGCGGGCGGGGCTGTGCCCGGCTGAGCTCCCGGTCCCCCAGGAGGTGGAGCTCATCACCAAGTTCCTGCCCACGCTCATGTCCTTCGTGGTGGACGACTACGCCTTCAACGTGGACCAGAAGCTCCCGGCAGAGGAGAGGGCCCCGGCCGCCTACCCGAGCGCCCTTCCCGAGAGCTTCACCAGGTACCGCTGGGGCTGGGGCTGGGGCTGGGGCTGGGGCTGGGGCTGGGGCTGGGGCCTGGGGGCCGGTGTCGGGCGCTCCTTGGGGCCGTGCTCCTCAGGCGGGTGCTCCCGCCAGGTTCCTGCAGGAGCAGCGCATGGCCTGCGAGGTGGGGCTCTACTACGTGCTGCACATCACCAAGCAGAGGAACAAGAACGCACTCCTCCGTCTGCTGCCCGGGCTCGGTGAGTGCGGTCGCCGAGCCGCCCTGCCCCCCCCCCCCGTGATGGCCCCCCCCCCCGCGCCCCCCTGTGACTGCCCCGCCTCCTGCAGCCAGCTGGCTTCCCCCCAAGTGCAGTCTCCTGGAAGTTGTGGTAAAAAGCGAGGAGCTCTGCTCTCTGCTCTCAGACCCTCTGCCCGCATCACCTGTTGTCAGAGTCCTTTCCAGGTGGTGGGAGGCACCTTAACCCTAAGGAAGGGGGTGCGGCTTCTCAGGTCCCCGACATCAGGGAGCCCCCGAAAGTGAGGAGGCCGCGTCCCTGGGAGGATGGGTGGGGGTGGGGTGTGAGCGGGAAGAAGAGACCGTGGTCTGAGTGGACCCCTTCCAGTGACCCTGAGCAAGCTCAGGCTGCGTCAGGGAGAAGGGGATTCTGGGAGCATCAGCTTCCCACAGGCGGGCGGGCGGGCCCATGGCCTCGCTGGCTCAGGGCTGGGTGTTTGACAGTGGACAGTCCACTGTACTGGGACCCCAGACAGAGGGTGCCCCTGCCCAGGGGGGTGCCCTTGTCAGCCCAGCAAGGTGGGCGAGGGCGGGCTGACCCTGCTGTGCCCGCAGTGGAGACCTTCAGCGACCTGGCCTTCGGCGACATCTTCCTGCACCTGCTCACGGGGAACCTGGCACTGCTGGCCGAGGAGTTTGCCCTGGAGGACTTCTGCAGCAGCCTCTTCGACGGCTTCCTGCTCACCGCCTCCCCAAGGTACGGGGGCGCCGCTGGGCAGGGTGAGTGCTGGGCGGGCGGGGGCGGGGGGGCGGGCAGCCCTGCAGCCACCCACTGGCTCTCGCAGGAAGGAGAACGTGCAGCGGCACGTGCTGCGGCTCCTCCTCCACCTGCACCACCGTGTAGCGCCCACCAGGCTGCAGGCCCTGCAGAAGGTGCTGGAACCCAGCGGCCAGGTGGGTGCTGCCCCTGCCCCGCACCCTGGGGGGCCCCGATCTCGCCCGGGCCTGCCCACACCCTGTGCTTCCCACAGAGCGGCGAAGCGGTGAAGGAGCTCTACTCACAGCTCAGCGAGAAGCTGGAGCAGCTGGACCACCGCAAGCCCAGCCCGGCCCCGGCCGCCGAGCCCCCGGCCCTGGAGCTGCCCCTCCCTGCCGTGCCCGCCCCGGCCGGCCTCTGACACCTCCCCGGGAGGCCATGGCCTGGGATCGTCGGGACCCGTGTCGCCTGGAGGCAGAGCGGTGCTCATGGCGGGTGGTGGCTGCGCTGAGGCCCAGGGTGGTCCCCTGGACAGGTGCCTCCTCCACGCCTCAGCCCACCCTGACCCGACAGTCGTGTGCGTGGGCCCGGACCGTTCGGGCTGTGAGCTCTGCCTCGCGCGGGTGTGCACTGTGGGGCCTGCGGGCGCAGTCGGGGGAGCCCCCTGCTCGCCATGGGGCCGGGCTTTGGCGTGGGGCACTGGTTAGCAGCGTTGCTGGTCAGCCTGGCCCTCTGAGGACTCCTGCGTGTTTAACAGTGGACAGGCCACTGTACTGGGACCCCAGGCAGAGGGTGCCCCTGCCCAGGCCCCACCTGCTGCCTCCGTTTACCCTGGGAAAGGTGTGCTCCTTGCGCAGGTGCACTCAGCGGGTGAGGGTCCGCGTCGTCCGCCGTGACTCGTGTGTAAATAAAAGCGTTTTGGTAAAAGTGGGTGCGCGTTTCTGTGCCGAGGGGTGGGGGTAGCTATAGCACCGGGTCCGACCTTGTCCATTTCTGTGGGCCATGTCGCCGGGAAGGTCTGGGCGTGGCTGGAGGCCCCCAGATGAGACACTGCCCCCCCAGCAGTGACACGCAAGGGTCCTGGTCCACGGAAGTCAGTGACCTTGACGGGTGCAGCTCTGCAGGGAGGGGGAGGGGCCATGGACAGCAAAGGCACAGTGGGGCAGGTCCGGGGCTTGCTTGTGTGTGGATTTTTAAGATGGAAGACATACATGTTTAGCCCGGCTGGCGTGGCTCAGTGGTTGAGCATCAACCTATGAACCAGGAGGTCAGGGCTCGATTCCTGGTCAGGGCACCGGCCTGGGTTGGGGGCTGGATCCTCAGTAGGGGGTGTAGGAGGCAGCCGATCCATGACTGTTATCACTGATGTTTCTCTCTCCCTCTTCCTTCCTCTGCAATGAAAAAAATATTAAAAGAAATACATGTTTGTACACGGATGGGCCGACCCAGTGGGAGAAGTGGCTGGAGGGGGTGGGGCCAGGCGCAGGCAGGCCCTGTGGGCGCGGGCAGCTCTGTGGGGGCTGCTTCCATCTCGGGGAATCGGGGAGGTGGGCCCAGCTAAGGGAGGAGTCGGGGAGCAGACTGGACCCCTGGGTGCCCTGAGGCTCAAGGTCAAGATGGACAGACGTGTCCATGAAGCTGGGCTCCTCCAGCCCAGAGGAAGGAATGGGAGGCCCCATCTATCTGGGTGGACGGCACTGGGGACCCCCAGGTGGAGGGGGTACTGCGGGTGCCTGCAGGGAGCAGCCAGCTGAGCAGGTCAGCGCCTGGGAGGCCGAGAGGGCAGTGACCTGAGTGGGGAGGGAGGGAGGGGGAACAGGAAATGAGCCCTGCTCTGGGGGCCGCTTGGGGTCAGGGAAGGGGAAGGAAGGGCTGGGGGGGAGAACAGGGAGGGATGTGGGCTCCCCTCCCCCACCGGGCGCCTGTGAGGGTCGGGGGCCAGAGATGTCCTGGGTGCTCGGTGTCTGGAGGCAGATGGAGGTGCAAGTGCCCCCAGGGTCCCGGTGGAGGCCATGCCCAGGGCCCGCAGGGCTAAGGGGAGTGGGACCCACTGGTCAGGGGACCAGGACGAGCCAGCCCGGCCTCCCCGCCTGGCGCCTCCGTCCAGCCCAAGTCCCGCCCTGGACACACCTCTGACTCACTTCCTTTGCGTAGAAGCGGAAACTTTCCCCGGCTTCCTCCGCGCTGGACACTCCCTGGGGACCCGCAGGTGCCACTGCCTGCGGCCTGAGCTGGCCCCAAGCCCCTGACCCGCCGACTCCCAGGAAGCCAGCCTTTCCTGCTTCCTGAGTCGCAGGCTGTGTCTGGCGCAGGCAGGGGCTGCCCTGGGGGGCTGGGGTCCGGCAGGAGCCTGGCCTGACGCAGCTGCAGGTATGGGGTGGTTTGGGGGCCAGGGGTTTGCACCCCGCCTCTCTCCAGCTATCTCAGTGGCTCTTCCCTTTTCCTCCTGCTCCTGTCTTGCTGTCCGTCTCCCACCTCGGGGGGCTCCCGGCCGCACCTCCATCAGTGTTCACGGAGGGGTGTTGGGAGGATCTTGGGGGGCGCTGGGCTGGGAGGCCTGGGTTCAGCCTGGGAACAGGGCTGGGGCTCAGTCTCAAAAGCAGAAGTTCCGGCCAGACCCACCCTTCCCCGAGTGTGTGGGGCGTCCCAACTCCAGGGGGTGCTCGGCCAGCGCTTCAGCGGCTGGTCCTCGGAGGGCCCTGGCGGAGCGGCGGTCGGGGGCGGAGTCCGGCTGTGACCCATCCTCACCCCTAATCGGGCGCCCGGCCGCCCGGCCTCCTCCTCCAGGAAGCGGGGGGCTGCCGGATAAGCCGCCCCAGCGGCGTCCCCTCCCCCACCCTGGCCACTTCCTCTGGGCCCGGCTGTTTACGGGAGGACGCGAGGGATTTGCATGGGGCCCCGCGGGGAGCTGCTTCCTGGTCCGAGCGACCCTCTGGCCCCGCGGGCGGAACAGGCCAGGCCGCCCACCGGGTGAGCTCTCTCGGGGAGAAGCCCCGGTGCTGGTCACCGGGCGGGAGTCTGGAGACCCTCCCGTCTTCCTGTTGCAGGGAGGGCGACCTGCATGCGGAGCGCCGCCCCTGCGCCATGGACCGCGGCCAGCCCAGCGCGGAGCCCGGGGCCCCGGAGCCCGTGGCCGCGGCTCCCCGCGCCCCCGGCCCGAGCGTGATGGCGCCGCTGCGAGCCGTGGTCCGCCTGCGCCGCCGCGTGTGCCTCCTGCGCAAGCGGCGCCCGCTGACGCCGGGCCCGGGGCTGGACTCGGGGGCCCCGGTGTCTCGCGCGGACGCGGACCAGCCGCAGTTCTTCACCTTCGACGGCCCCACCGAGCTGGCCTCGAGGACGCCGCGCAAGAAGCGACGGCGCAGCCGGGTGGTGCTCTACCCCGACTCCTCGCGCCGCTGCCGGCCGCGCGCCGAGCGCCACAGCCGAGCGCAGAGCTGCCTGCTGCTGCTCGTGGCCATCGTGGGCTTCCAGGTGCTCAACGCCATCGAGAACCTGGACGACAACGCGCTGCGCTACGACCTGGACGGGCTGGAGAAGGCGCTGCAGCGCGCCGTGTTCGGCCAGCCGGCGGCCGTGGGGCGCCTCGTGGCGCTGCTGCGGGACTACCTGTCCACGCACGTGCACAGCCGCCCGCTGCTCCTGGCGCTGCACGGGCCCAGCGGCGTGGGCAAGAGCCACGTGGGCCGCCTGCTGGCGCGCCACTTCCGCGCGGTGCTGGAGGACAGCGCGCTGGTGGTGCAGTACCACGCGCGGCACCACTGCCCCTCGGCGCGCGCCCCGCAGGCCTGTCGCGAGGAGCTGGCGCGCCACGTGGCCGACGTGGTGGCGCGGGCCGAGGCGGAGGAGAAGACGCCGCTCCTGGTGCTGGACGAGGTGGAGCTGATGCCGCCGGCGCTGCTGGATGAGCTGCACGGCCTCCTGCAGCCGCAGCGCCCGCACCGCTTCCACAACGCGGTCTACGTGCTGCTCAGCAGCGCGGGCGGCGCGGAGGTCACGCGCTTCGTGCTGCAGAACGCGTCCCGCACGCCGGCCCCGCACCCGGACCGCGCGCACCGGGCCCGCGCCGACGAGGAGCTGCGCGCCAGCCTGAAGGCGCTCCTGGTGCGCGGGCACCCGCTGTGGCAGGCGGCGGCCGTGGTGCCCTTCCTGCTGCTGGACAAGCAGGACGTGGTCAACTGTTTCCGGGACGAGATGGCCGGGGAGGGCTTCTTCCCCGAGCAGGCCCGCGCCGAGCTCCTGGCCGCGCAGCTCAGCTACTACCGCGTCGCCGGCCGCGAGTTTGCCGTCACCGGCTGCAAGCAGGTGGTGGCGCGGGTGAACCTCTTGTAGTGCAGGCCGTGCCGCCGGCAGGAGCCCGACACGTTTGGGGGCAGGTGGGGAGCGGACCCTGGGGTTTTGCCCGGCCCGAGGCCCCTAATAAACCCAACTCCCCAGACCTCCAACCTGCCCCCTGCGGTTCTTCATTCGGCCACAGTCCTCCGCGCCCCCTGTGTGCCCACGGCGCAGGCGGAGACGGGCGCTGTGTCCCCATGACGCCGGGCAGATGGTCTCGGAGACAGTGACGGCTCCCGGCCTCACACAGCCGGCTGGTTGCCTGCAGAGCTGTGTGACCGGGCCCGGGGTGCTGCGGCAGCCACCCCCCAACACACACACGCACCTGCCCACTCTGGGGACCCCTGGCCCGGAGCCCTCTCTGGCCTCGGGTACCCTGGGGGAAGCTGCATGTCTAGCGGCTGCTCCGGCCCAGCGCCCATGGGGGTGCGTGTCCACGCGGCCAGCTGACCCAGTGGATGGCCCGGAGGCTGTGGAAGGGGGCACTCTCTGGGGGCGACAGGCAGGAGGTGGCCTAAGCGGGGGACCTGAGCTCCGGGGGGAGACCTCTGAGCCCAGGCCCCCCGCCCCCAGCCCCGGGGGAGCCCACCCTGCGAGCAGGACCCTCCCCGGTCACCCGGCAGTACCCCCGCCCGCCCCCCTTACTGCTCTGCGGGCGCCTCCGCAGCCCCGCGCTCAGGGCGGCTCAGTGCTGCCACCTGGTGGCCGGGCTGCAGGGGCGGGTCCCGCGTCTCCCCGCCGCCCTGACCGCGTGCACCGCCCACCCGAGAGGGACCCCTGGCCTCCGGGGAGACGGGCATAGAGGACACGGACACGCGTGACAACAGCCAGCCCCAGGGGGGCGGGAGGGAGGGGGCCGTGGAGGTGGGGGCGCCAAGGGGGATGGGGAGGTGCTCGGTACCGGGAGAGGTTGTGCGCCCTCCCACCTCTGACCTCAGCCCGACCCCCACCCTGGTGTCCCCCTGCCGCTCCCTCGTCCGTGTGGTCGCAGCCCCTCCCGGCCCATCTGCGGGCCTGGGCCCAGGTCTGGCCGAGGGGCGGGGATGGGATTATGTCGGGCGCCCTGGGCAGAGGAAAGCCTCTGGGGGGATGGAGGGGGGGCTCAGGGCAGGAAGGGGGTGGGCTGCTCCCTGGGGGCTCGGGGACTGGGAGCCCCAGGACTGTGTCAGCCGCAGCTCTGTCCACCCCAAACCCACTGGCTGGGCGGCTGGGGGAAGAGTCCGCCCTCTGAGGCCAAACCCGGGACACAGGCGCCCACACTGGCCAGCCCCTGCCGTGCAGTCGCCTTGCTCAAGGTGTGCGTGCGCGTGACTGCGTGTTGGGCCTTTTAGTCCTGCCTTTTCTGGGCGTTTCTTTTCTTATTTCTTGCTTTTTCGGGGTAGTGGTCCCCCCAAAACGGTGCTTCATCTTTCTCCTTAGTGGGTTGGCAGTTACCCCTGGAGCTCCTCCAGCTCCTGCCCACCCTCACCCCCAGGTCAGGGCCCTCACCCGCAGGTCAGAACCCTCACCCCCAGGTCAGGACCCTCACCCCCAGGTCACGGACCCTCACCCCCAGGTCACGGACCCTCACCCCCAGGCCAGGACCCTCACCCCCAGGTCACGGACCCTCACCCCCAGGTCAGGACCCTCACCCCCAGGTCACGGACCCTCACCCCCAGGTCAGGGCCCTCACCCCCAGGTCAGGGCCCTCACCCCCAGGTCAGTGCCCTCACCCCCAGGTCAGCACCCTCACCCCCAGGTCAGCACCCTCACTCCCAGGTCAGGGCCCTCACCCCCAGGTCAGAACCCTCACCCCCAGGTCAGAACCCTCACCCTCAGGTCACGGACCCTCACCCCCAGGTCATGGACCCTCACCCCCAGGTCAGGGCCCTCACCCCCAGGTCAGGACCCTCCGCAGGCGGAGCTCCCAGCAGCGGGTCCTGCCTGGCGCCTCCCAGGGCCTCCTTGTCTGCAGGAGGCTCGGCTGCTGGCGCCGTCTCTTCAGGAGCCGATTGGCTCGGCTTTTCATTAGAACTTGGTTTTGTCACCCCCTTTGGCAAACGTTTTCGGGGCCATTGCACCCGCCCTGCCTGCAGGTGGACGGGACCCATCTCGCTGAGGCCGGTGGCACCTCGATGGAGCGTGTGCTCCCCCCGTGTGTTTATCCGGATCCGTGCGATCCTGGTTGGGGTTGTGAAGGGCGGCTGGTGGGACGAGCGCACCGAGGCCTGTGTCACGCAGATGAATACCCCGATCTTATCAGAAAGCAGGCGCACCCGCCGCTGAGAAACAGGGCGCCCACCGTCCCCGGGTCCCCCTCGGCCCGCTGCTCACTGCCCCCCCAGCCAGTAGCTCCCAACTTTTAAGACAATGACCTTGTTTTCTTCGCACTCCAACCACCCAGCTGTGTAACCCTAACCACTCTGGTTTCATTTCTTTAAGGAAGATTTGTAATGTGGTAGCTTTTTGCTTTATTTATTTTTAAAAAACAGCTTGACTGAGGCGTCATTTACCGGCCACGGTTCCGGAACTCGGCCCAGAAGGCGCTGCTCAGCGCATGTCAGCGCGTGGACGCGGGGAGGGGGGGCCTGGCGCGTGATGGAAGGAGCCGGGACTGGGTGGTGAGTGCGAGCCCAGACAGAGGTCCCGTTAGTGCCCTACACCTGGAATTTATCGAATCGTATTAACCAACGTTACCTCAATTTAAAAATGAAAAGTACACATCTATCAACAGGTGAATCTAAAAATCAAGTGAATAAATAATCTGATGAACAGAATGAACTGGTGATCATAATAGAATCAGGGACATAGAAAGGGAATGGACTGACTATTCTTGGGGGGGAAAGGGGTGTGGGAGATGCGGGAAGAGACTGGACAAAAATCGTGCACCTATGGATGAGGACAGTGGGTGGGGAGTGAGGGCGGAGGGTGGGGTGGGAACTGGGAGGAGGGGAGTTATGGGGGGAAAAAAAAGAGGAACAAATGTAATAATCTGAACAATAAAGATTTAATTAAAAAAATAAAAATTAAAAAAAAGGAAAAAAACACCCCTTCCCTAACAAAATCGTAGAGCTGGAGCGCTGGCCCGACCGCCAAGGGCAGCCCCGCGGCCTTTCCCGGAACCTGTTGACCGGAGCGAAGTTCTGCCGGAGCCCGATGAGCCCGCGTGGCTCTTCCCATCGGCCGCAGACGCTTTATTTATTTATTTATTTATTTATTTATTTATTTTTAATATATTTTATTGATTTTTTACAGAGAGGAAGGGAGAGAGATAGAGAGTTAGAAACATCGATGAGAGAGAAACATCGATCAGCTGCCTCATGCACACCCCCTACTGGGGATGTGCCCGCAACCCAGGTACATGCCCTTGACCGGAATCGAACCTGGGACCTTTCAGTCCGCAGGCCGACGCTCTATCCACTGAGCCAAACCGGTTTTGGCTTTATTTATTTTTTAATAATTTTTTCTTTTCTGTATACTTTTATTGTTATTATTATTGATTTCAGAGATGAAAGGACAGGGAGAGGGAGAGATAGAAACATCAGTGATGAGAATCGTGCACGCCCCCTCCTGGGGATGGAGCCCACACCCGGGCCTGTGCCCTGACCGGGAATTGAACCCTGACTTCTTGGTTCAAAGGTTGACGCTCAACCGCTGAGCCACGCGGCCAGGCGACCTCAGACGGTTTTTGAGGCGCGTCTGGCTGTGCCTCCCAGGGGGGGGCCTTCACCGGTGAGAAGGGGCCGACAGGGACCGGTCCCTCCTCTCAGACCAGGACGGAGGGGCAGCCGTGTCCACCGCAGAGGCGGTGGGCGGGCACGTCTCGTGCTGGGAGGAAGGTGGCTGCCTGGCCGGCGGCTCCCTGGGCCGGAGTGTCGTCCGGTCCGTCCGTACACCAGGAAGGTGCCGGTTCGAACCCCGGTCAGGACACACAGCCAGGTTGTGGGTTCGAGCCCCGGTCAGGGCACCATCAATGCTTCTCTCTCACGTGATGTTTCTCTCAAAGCAGTAAACGTGTCAGGATGGATGGAGAGCGAAGCAGCTGAATTCCTAGTTTTCAGGCTGCAGCTGACTTGGCAGCGCCCTCCGCACCTCCTTCCAGATTCCAGCGGAACTCGGAGCCTCGTCCAGCCGTGCGTCTCCTCCGTCGCCTCGAGGCCGCCCGGCTCCGCACCCGCCACCGAGATCACCGGACTCGGGCGCCCGGGCCCAGCACCGGTTCTGGGGACGCGGCCTCCCCGGCCACACCTCCCGGACACCCTGCTCCTGGCCCGCCGCTGGCCTCGTCCCAGCGACAGGAGCCTTTCTTGGAACTGCCTCAGGCGCGTTCTGCGGTCCCTGATGCGCTGCCCGTGCCTTCACGGGGGAGGAAATGAGTCCCCGGGACACAGGCCCCGGCTTCCTGAGGCCCCTCTGGTCCTCACATGTGCCGGTCCCAACGGGCAGGAGCCAGGAGCCTCCGGGACCGACCCGGCTGTCTCTCGTAGAGCTCTTAGCCTCTAAGGGCCTGAGGCTCCCGGGAAAGGGCGGCTTGTCCCAACCTGGGTTCCATGTTTCGGCGTCGGATGGGAGCCCCAGGCTGCACCTGGACCACAGGCCTCCTGGCGTCCTGCGCGTCGCCCGGGCCGGGCTGGCGTCGGTGGCGAGGCTCGGGGCGCTCGGCTGTGGCTGGTTCAATACAAGCAGCTCCGGTTCAGCCTAGTAACAGCCCTGCCGCCGCCAGAGGCCCGGCTCCCGACACGGGACAGGCCCCAGCCCTTGGCCCCAGCGGGAGGTGGCACAGTCGGCCGTGGAGAGAGGTGGCACAGCCGGCCATGGGGGAGATGGCACAGCCGGCCGTGGGGGAGGTGGCACAGTCGGCCCCAGCGGGAGGTGGCACAGTCGGCCGTGGGGGAGGTGGCACAGCCGGCCGTGGGGGAGGTGGCACAGTCGGCCGTGGGGGAGGTGGCACAGTCGGCCCCAGCGGGAGGTGGCACAGTCGGCCGTGGGGGAGGTGGCACAGCCGGCCGTGGGGGAGGTGGCACAGTCGGCCGTGGGGGAGGTGGCACAGTCGGCCGTGGGGGAGGTGGCACAGCCGGCCGTGGGGGAGATGGCACAGTCGGCCGTGGGGAGATGGCACAGTCGGCCGTGGGGAGATGGCACAGTCGGCCCCAGCGGGAGGTGGCACAGTCGGCCGTGGGGGAGATGGCACAGTCGGCCGTGGGGGAGATGGCACAGTCGGCCGTGGGGAGATGGCACAGTCGGCCGTGGGGAGATGGCACAGCCGGCCGTGGGGGAGGTGGCACAGTCGGCCGTGGGGAGATGGCACAGCCGGCCGTGGGGGAGGTGGCACAGTCGGCCGTGGGGGAGGTGGCACAGTCGGCCGTGGGGGAGGTGGCACAGTCGGCCGTGGGGAGATGGCACAGTCGGCCGTGGGGAGATGGCACAGTCGGCCCCAGCGGGAGGTGGCACAGTCGGCCGTGGGGGAGATGGCACAGTCGGCCGTGGGGGAGATGGCACAGTCGGCCGTGGGGAGATGGCACAGCCGGCCGTGGGGGAGGTGGCACAGTCGGCCGTGGGGAGATGGCACAGTCGGCCGTGGGGGAGGTGGCACAGTCGGCCGTGGGGAGAGGTGGCACAGCCGGCCATGGGGGAGATGGCACAGCCGGCCGTGGGGGAGGTGGCACAGTCGGCCCCAGCGGGAGGTGGCACAGTCGGCCGTGGGGGAGGTGGCACAGCCGGCCGTGGGGGAGGTGGCACAGTCGGCCGTGGGGGAGGTGGCACAGTCGGCCCCAGCGGGAGGTGGCACAGTCGGCCGTGGGGGAGGTGGCACAGCCGGCCGTGGGGGAGGTGGCACAGTCGGCCGTGGGGGAGGTGGCACAGTCGGCCCCAGCGGGAGGTGGCACAGTCGGCCGTGGGGGAGGTGGCACAGCCGGCCGTGGGGGAGGTGGCACAGTCGGCCGTGGGGGAGGTGGCACAGTCGGCCGTGGGGGAGGTGGCACAGCCGGCCGTGGGGGAGATGGCACAGTCGGCCGTGGGGAGATGGCACAGTCGGCCGTGGGGAGATGGCACAGTCGGCCCCAGCGGGAGGTGGCACAGTCGGCCGTGGAGAGAGGTGGCACAGCCGGCCATGGGGGAGATGGCACAGCCGGCCGTGGGGGAGGTGGCACAGTCGGCCCCAGCGGGAGGTGGCACAGTCGGCCGTGGGGGAGGTGGCACAGCCGGCCGTGGGGGAGGTGGCACAGTCGGCCGTGGGGGAGGTGGCACAGTCGGCCCCAGCGGGAGGTGGCACAGTCGGCCGTGGGGGAGGTGGCACAGCCGGCCGTGGGGGAGGTGGCACAGTCGGCCGTGGGGGAGGTGGCACAGTCGGCCGTGGGGGAGGTGGCACAGCCGGCCGTGGGGGAGATGGCACAGTCGGCCGTGGGGAGATGGCACAGTCGGCCGTGGGGAGATGGCACAGTCGGCCCCAGCGGGAGGTGGCACAGTCGGCCGTGGGGGAGATGGCACAGTCGGCCGTGGGGGAGATGGCACAGTCGGCCGTGGGGAGATGGCACAGTCGGCCGTGGGGAGATGGCACAGCCGGCCGTGGGGGAGGTGGCACAGTCGGCCGTGGGGAGATGGCACAGCCGGCCGTGGGGGAGGTGGCACAGTCGGCCGTGGGGGAGGTGGCACAGTCGGCCGTGGGGGAGGTGGCACAGTCGGCCGTGGGGAGATGGCACAGTCGGCCGTGGGGAGATGGCACAGTCGGCCCCAGCGGGAGGTGGCACAGTCGGCCGTGGGGGAGATGGCACAGTCGGCCGTGGGGGAGATGGCACAGTCGGCCGTGGGGAGATGGCACAGCCGGCCGTGGGGGAGGTGGCACAGTCGGCCGTGGGGAGATGGCACAGTCGGCCGTGGGGGAGGTGGCAC